>NW_027316167.1:30754448-30779448 GCF_026437365.1 Eucyclogobius newberryi | reverse complement strand
CCCCTGCGCGCCCCTGCTGCGCCCCTGCTCCGCCCCTGCTCCGCCCTCGGCCCATGGTGACCGCGCTCTGCCTCAGGATCATTTATTATTTATGCGTGTTATTGATCACAAAGAGGCGATACAGCACCAACACGTGTACAGCACAGAGACGGAGAACGAGGCGGACAAAGGCTCCAAACATCGTTAAAAACACCAGAAACTGCAAATAATCCGTCATATTCAGTCATTGGTAATACAAAGTGCACTTTGTAACTTCTCTGGTGGAAGGTCAGTCTGAGATGGCATGAATGTTCCACAGTTTGGCATTAAACATCAATCTAGCTTATTCATCTATTGTATTTATTTATTTAAACTAAAAAGACTTCAGAATAAATTGAATTAAATCTGATGTAAATGTGGCACCACATTCACACAGAGGCACAGCTGAAGTTTTCACACTTAAGGTTCATAAAACCTCCAAATGTGTGTGAACTTTGCCCTTTTGGATTGAAAGAGGCAGAAGTTTGAGGAGAGACGTGAGAGCAGAGACAGACCCGGGACATCGTGGACCTGAATGACTTTAGCTTTATGGACTCACAAAGAGAGGAATTTAGCTTCATGTTTTGACAAGCGTGTATAGACACAGTTTCAAATGTTTTATGCTGTATTAAAACATTGCTGAGGAGGTTCAAAGGTCATGGAACAGGTAAATGGACATGGGCCTCATTCATGACACGTTTTTATGAACAAACTTAAGTCTTTCTTATGAAGATGTTTATTGTGTAACTGAAAATGTTCTTCTGGCAGAACAAACTGTGGACAGTCTGAAACGCAGCGAGATTTTGCTGCTTCAGAACTTTATCACTGGTGTTACAGTGAAACTGCTCGACTGTGACATGAACATGATGGAGAAGCAAAAGGACTCAACAGTGACAGAGTACAGGCCACAGGCCTCTATATGTCCACGTTATAACCCCCCACACGGTTAAACAGCACTCGTCTTTCATCCTCTTCTCCATTATTTACTGTGACTCACCTAAAACGCAATAAAAGTTATGAAAGCCCTCGTTTATTTCAGTAAGTTGATGACTTAAATATGCTCCCACTGAGTGTGCTCCGGTGTTTTTGGACATCTACAATCTCTGCTGAAGCTGTAAAGCAGCTGCTGAAGCACTCTGACATCCTGGTTCACTCGCTCACTCTCACGTCCTGCACAGCTCAAATAAGGACGTTTAGAGGGCATTTCCTCATAAATACATATTCATATACTGTGAACAACATGTAAATGAGTGATGTGTTGTTTGCAGCTGGATGTGGAGTTGTTATTTTCATTATGTTATATGTTGAATACACATGATGCTGTGAATCTGAGTCTTCTTAAAGGTAAAGTTACATTCTTAATTCGTTACAGAAATAATAACTCTATATATTTCTTAAGGTCAGTCTGTATGGACCGTGTCACTGCTGGAAAAGCAGTGAGTGATTTCTTAAAGCGAAATCTAAACCTTACGACCACTAAAGCCTTTCAAACGTTTCACTTTCTCTGCGTCCTCCTCACTCTTTGCACTTAAGATTCACACAACCTCAAGATATGTGTGAACTTTGCCCTTTTTGGGTTGAAAGATGCAGAAGATTGAACAGAGACCAGAGAAAGACCAGCTCAGGGACAACGTGGACCTGAATGTCCTGGATGAGGAGGAGCAAAGGTGCTGGTGCAGGTTTGTTAATGGACACAGAGTCTACAGGACGCTATCAAAGCTTTATGTTTGCTTTAGTCCTGGTTTAGCCCTGGTTTAGCCCTGGTTTAGTCCTGGTTTAGTCCTGGTTTAGTCCTGGTTTAGTCCTGGTTTAGTCCTGGTCTGTAAGAACGGTCCTGCAAGTTTTAGACCTGGTTTAGTCCTGGTTTAGTCCTGGTTTAGTCCTGGTTTAGTCCTGGTTTAGTCCTGGTCTGTAAGAACAGCCCTGCAAGTTTTAGTCCTGGTTTAGTCCTGGTTTAGTCCTGGTTTAGACCTGGTTTAGTCCTGGTTTTGTCCTGGTCTGTAAGAACGGTCCTGCATGTTTTAGTCCTGTTTTAGTCCTGGTTTAGTCCTGGTTTGACCTGGTTTAGTCCTGGTTTTGTCCTGGTCTGTAAGAACAGCCCTGCAAGTTTTAGTCCTGGTTTAGTCCTGGTTTAGTCCTGGTTTAGACCTGGTTTAGTCCTGGTTTTGTCCTGGTCTGTAAGAACGGTCCTGCATGTTTTAGTCCTGGTTTAGTCCTGGTTTAGTCCTGGTTTAGTCCTGGTTTAGACCTGGTTTAGTCCTGGTTTAGTCCTGGTTTAGTCCTGGTTTAGACCTGGTTTAGTCCTGGTTTTGTCCTGGTCTGTAAGAACAGCCCTGCAAGTTTTAGTCCTGGTTTAGTCCTGGTTTAGTCCTGGTTTAGACCTGGTTTAGTCCTGGTTTTGTCCTGGTCTGTAAGAACGGTCCTGCATGTTTTAGTCCTGGTTTAGTCCTGGTTTAGTCCTGGTTTAGTCCTGGTTTAGTCCTGGTCTGTAAGAACGGTCCTGCATGTTTTAGTCCTGGTTTAGTCCTGGTTTAGTCCTGGTTTAGTCCTGGTTTAGTCCTGGTCTGTAAGAACGGTCCTGCATGGTTTAGTCCTGGTTTAGTCCTGGTTTAGTCCTGGTTTAGTCCTGGTTTAGTCCTGGTTTAGTCCTGGTTTAGTCCTGGTCTGTAAGAACGGTCCTGCATGGTTTAGTCCTGGTTTAGTCCTGGTTTAGTCCTGGTTTAGTCCTGGTTTAGTCCTGGTTTAGTCCTGGTTTAGACCTGGTTTAGTCCTGGTTTAGTCCTGGTCTGTAAGAACGGTCCTGCATGGTTTAGTCCTGGTTTAGTCCTGGTTTAGTCCTGGTTTAGTCCTGGTTTAGTCCTGGTTTAGTCCTGGTTTAGTCCTGGTCTGTAAGAACGGTCCTGCATGGTTTAGTCCTGGTTTAGTCCTGGTTTAGTCCTGGTTTAGTCCTGGTTTAGTCCTGGTTTAGTCCTGGTTTAGTCCTGGTCTGTAAGAACGGTCCTGCATGGTTTAGTCCTGGTTTAGTCCTGGTTTAGTCCTGGTTTAGTCCTGGTTTAGACCTGGTTTAGTCCTGGTTTAGTCCTGGTCTGTAAGAACGGTCCTGCATGGTTTAGTCCTGGTTTAGTCCTGGTTTAGTCCTGGTTTAGTCCTGGTTTAGTCCTGGTTTAGTCCTGGTCTGTAAGAACGGTCCTGCATGGTTTAGTCCTGGTTTAGTCCTGGTTTAGTCCTGGTTTAGTCCTGGTTTAGTCCTGGTTTAGTCCTGGTTTAGACCTGGTTTAGTCCTGGTTTAGTCCTGGTCTGTAAGAACGGTCCTGCATGGTTTAGTCCTGGTTTAGTCCCGGTTTAGTCCTGGTTTAGTCCTGGTTTAGTCCTGGTTTAGTCCTGGTCTGTAAGAACGGTCCTGCATGGTTTAGTCCTGGTTTAGTCCTGGTTTAGTCCTGGTTTAGTCCTGGTTTAGTCCTGGTTTAGTCCTGGTTTAGACCTGGTTTAGTCCTGGTTTAGTCCTGGTCTGTAAGAACGGTCCTGCATGGTTTAGTCCTGGTTTAGTCCTGGTTTAGTCCTGGTTTAGTCCTGGTTTAGACCTGGTTTAGTCCTGGTTTAGTCCTGGTCTGTAAGAACGGTCCTGCATGGTTTAGTCCTGGTTTAGTCCTGGTTTAGTCCTGGTTTAGTCCTGGTTTAGTCCTGGTTTAGTCCTGGTTTAGACCTGGTTTAGTCCTGGTTTAGTCCTGGTCTGTAAGAACGGTCCTGCATGGTTTAGTCCTGGTTTAGTCCTGGTTTAGTCCTGGTTTAGTCCTGGTTTAGACCTGGTTTAGTCCTGGTTTAGTCCTGGTCTGTAAGAACGGTCCTGCATGGTTTAGTCCTGGTTTAGTCCTGGTTTAGTCCTGGTTTAGTCCTGGTTTAGACCTGGTTTAGTCCTGGTTTAGTCCTGGTCTGTAAGAACGGTCCTGCATGTTTTAGACCTGGTTTGAATCTGGGAGATACCAGGAAAGCCACATATTTTCTTGGGCGGTAGCTGGTGTGAAGAACCACTGAGCTACTGATCTGGACAGTGAGTAGAATATTTGGACATGAAGTGCGGGATTTGAACCGACAACAGCTCAACCTGCTGAGCCACCATCACACGACAGTAACACTTTTATCAAAAATAACAATGAAAAACTCTTGCTGAAACACATGTAAAGAGGTTTATCTCTTCATTATTCATCATTCAGTTCTGTCAATGAACTTGTTTTTATTATTAAGACATTTTAGGTTAAAATTGCACTTTACAAAGAACAAGAACAAAGAAAAGTGTCAAAAACTACCTAAAAAAAGGATAAAATGCCCTTATTAACTGTATTGTTGAAGTAACAAAGTGATAAACGACACCAAGAAGAGTCAAACTGCGAGAATATCTGTGGAAAAAATATGTTTTAGTGAAATCTAACCTGTCATATTCACTTTAAGCAAGAGTAAGAATTATAATAATACTTCGTTAGTGTACATTTGTATATATGTATTGTGTTAATAACCCACAAAGTCTATGCATTAATTCATACAACGCAATCAAATGTTTGAACAGTATTTTCATGAATTTCCTTTTTTTTTTGTACTTTTCTTTAATTAAAAGTGCCTTGCCCAAGGACACAGAGCTGTTGTTGGATCCCCTTGCTTTTGTGCTACTTTCCTTTTTAAATCTAGAAATGTAATTGTTTGCGTTCTAACCTTGAACGACCCTTTTGATTTCACTTCAAACCGAAACATGAAAACCGCCAAAAACACAACAATCCGGGAATCGAACCACCGAGCTCCAACCTTTCACCAAACCTGCCCCTCTCCAACTCCTCCAACTAAACAGAGCTCAACATCCCTGAACAAACTCAACCATAAGCCACAGTTCTGTTGCAATTTCATCCATTTCCCTCCTTTTCCCCCCTCGTTGTTGACACAGCGTTCCAAAAAGCCTCACACGGAGCGCTGCGTTTGTCAAGAGCCGTGCGAGGAATGCTGTGGGAGGACGCTGCTCCTGGTACCAACGACTCCGGCCCCCAGAAGCCCCCGGAGCCCCCGCTGCGTTCACTGAAGCCCGGAGTAAATCACGCTCTTGCCGCCGCTTCCCCCGGAGCCTCGGCCCCTGCGCGCTGCACGACGTGGCAGTAAATTGTTAATTGACGACAAGTGTTAAGTGAAGGCACCGCCAGGAGATCCGGAGCAGTTTGGAACGTTTCAAAAAACACACAAAAGCAAAAGAACATGACAAAACAAAGAGTCTGATGAATTTAGCAGCAGTTCAAACTTGTCTTCCTCTGACTTGGTTTAGTCCTGGGGTAGGAATTGGAAAGTAATTACAAATACCGCTCACGTTACTGTCACTTTTCTGAATAAATGTGTTTAAATCTGTGCTTTCGCTTGTACCGACGAAACACACACGTCACTGCATCGTCTGCAACGTAATCCAGCTTTATACCGTTTATTTGATCATGTTTTGTACAAAAGATTGATCTAACTTAAGACTGAAACGGTGTTCAAATGTAACTGGTGACTAGTACTGTGAGTAGCTTTTTGAATGCTAAAAAAAAAGAGTGATAAAGAGTATTTATGGGGGCAAATGTTGTAAATAACATTAATAAGAAACACTGACAAAGATCTAATGAAGTACGTGCAGACTCACAAGGTTTAAGCCTGAAAATAATGCAGAATAATATAAAGTGTAAAATAAAATAAGAACACAAACATTTACAAACAGAAGATAAATGCCATTCAGTGAAATTAGGGCGTTTTTAAGTTAGTTTGAAAATCCAATAGAATGATATGTCTCCCTCTGTTATGTGTATTATATTACTATGTGGTAAACAAAGGTGTCCACATTCTTATTTTATTTTTCCCTTGTACCTGTTTTGCCTTTAAATCATAATATCAGTAAAATTGTCTATGAATTGAAATAACTCGAGGAAAAATGAAATACACCACCACATTTTAGAGGTGCCACTTTGAGTTTAGAGCATAAAGCTGCTTCTAAACAAATCGATAATGTGTGAAGTCCTGCAATTATTACTATATTTAAAGTTAAAGTAATGTTAGTGTTAGATGGTGTCATAATTTTATCTTCGAGCCACAGAAACTTGCATTATATCTGTATAATCTTGATATAGTCAGGTTTTTTTCTTTCTTCTTTCTTTTGATTTTGAAGTAAATAGCACAATCATGTTTTAAATGTATTTAAAGGTGCAACTACAATGTTATCGACGCAGCATTAAAACGTGAGCCGACTCGACTCTCACTGTGGGGTTTTGGTCAGTTTGCTCTCTCTCAACACTTTCTCTTTCACCTCCACATTGTCCAATTTACATTTGAATTTAATTTCATCAACTTGCATCTCAGATAGAAATACTAATATGACCTACAGATACCAAACTGTACAATCTTATATATTTTAACAGGATTTTGACAGATTGTGCAGGGTTTGTTCATATCTAAACCCGATTTATTACAGTTTAGGCTTTAAATAAAGTCTAAATTTGAATGTTCTTATAGTTTACTGATCAATGTCTTGTGTTTAGAATGTCAACAACATTTAAACCTGGCTCAGTCCATTTTTCTAATTTATATTTCAATTTAATTTAAAATAAATATTACAGTATTTATTCCTGTTCACGTAGAGTGTCTCACCTTAAATTAGAAAAAAAGATTAGAACAAATAAATATATACTTCTTCACATTCTTCACATTATTGCCAGATCTTGTGTTACTGTGTTGAGATGAGCAGTGCGGGATGGGACGGTGCAGGTCGGGGCACACAAGGGTAAGAGAGGGAGGGAGGAGGGGGGTTGGGTGGGGGGCTGAACGGGGACTAAAGGGGGGACCAAAGGGGGGCTAAAGGGGGCTGGGGTGGGGCGAATGCGGCTCAAGGGGCTCCTGGGGCACAAGTCTCTGGTGAGCGGGACACGATGAAGCTAATGAAGCCAAAAGAACAGGCCAAACACAACAGCTCTGCAGGACTCCACAGTATATGATCCTGAGAGGGTACTGCATACTACTGCATACTACTGCATACTACTGCATACTACTGCATACTACTGCATACTACTGCATACTACTGCATACTACTGCATACTACTGCATACTACTGAATACTACTGAATACTACTGCATACTACTGCATACTACTGCATACTACTGCATACTACTGCATACTACTGAATACTACTGCATACTACTGCATACTACTGAATACTACTGCATACTACTGCATACTACTGCATACTACTGCATACTACTGCATACTACTGCATACTACTGAATACTACTGCATACTACTGAATACTACTGCATACTACTGCATACTACTGCATACTACTGCATACTACTGCATACTACTGCATACTACTGCATACTACTGCATACTACTGCATACTACTGCATACTACTGCATACTACTGAATACTACTGAATACTACTGCATACTACTGCATACTACTGCATACTACTGCATACTACTGCATACTACTGAATACTACTGCATACTACTGCATACTACTGAATACTACTGCATACTACTGCATACTACTGCATACTACTGCATACTACTGCATACTACTGCATACTACTGAATACTACTGCATACTACTGAATACTACTGCATACTACTGCATACTACTGCATACTACTGCATACTACTGCATACTACTGCATACTACTGCATACTACTGAATACTACTGCATACTACTGCATACTACTGAATACTACTGCATACTACTGCATACTACTGCATACTACTGCATACTACTGCATACTACTGCATACTACTGAATACTACTGCATACTACTGCATACTACTGAATACTACTGCATACTACTGCATACTACTGCATACTACTGCATACTACTGCATACTACTGCATACTACTGCATACTACTGAATACTACTGAATACTACTGCATACTACTGCATACTACTACATACTACTGCATACTACTGAATACTACTGCATACTACTGCATACTACTGCATACTACTGCATACTACTGCATACTACTGAATACTGCGACTTATAGTATCAATCACTTTACTATAAAATAGTCTTTTTCAATATTTAGAAGAGGCAAGATGACTTAGAAATCGTCATCTTGCTGCCTGCTGGTGCCAGAGTCAGGACTAAACATGGACCGGCCTCCTGCTGGTGCCAGAGTCAGGACTAAACATGGACCAGCCTCCTGCTGGTGCCAGAGTCAGGACTAAACATGGACCAGCCTCCTGCTGGTGCCCAGAGTCAGGACTAAACATGGACTGGCCTCCTGCTGGTGCCAGAGTCAGGACTAAACATGGACCGGCCTCCTGCTGGTGCCAGAGTCAGGACTAAACATGGACCGGCCTCCTGCTGGTGCCAGAGTCAGGACTAAACATGGACCGGCCTCCTGCTGGTGCCAGAGTCAGGACTAAACATGGACCGGCCTCCTGCTGGTGCCAGAGTCAGGACTAAACATGGACCGGCCTCCTGCTGGTGCCCAGAATCAGGACTAAACATGGACCGGCCTCCTGCTGGTGCCCAGAGTCAGGACTAAACATGGTCCGGCCTCCTGCTGGTGCCAGAGTCAGGACTAAACATGGTCCGGCCTCCTGCTGGTGCCAGAGTCAGGACTAAACATGGACCGGCCTCCTGCTGGTGCCCAGAGTCAGGACTAAGCATGGACCGGCCTCCTGCTGGTGCCAGAGTCAGGACTAAACATGGACCGGCCTCCTGCTGGTGCCAGAGTCAGGACTAAACATGGACCGGCCTCCTGCTGGTGCCAGAGTCAGGACTAAACATGGACCGGCCTCCTGCTGGTGCCAGAGTCAGGACTAAACATGGTCCGGCCTCCTGCTGGTGCCAGAGTCAGGACTAAACATGGTCCGGCCTCCTGCTGGTGCCAGAGTCAGGACTAAACATGGACCGGCCTCCTGCTGGTGCCCAGAGTCAGGACTAAGCATGGACCGGCCTCCTGCTGGTGCCCAGAGTCAGGACTAAGCATGGACCGGCCTCCTGCTGGTGAGACAGGTTCTGACAATGTTTAAATTTAGACTAAAAACAATGAATTTGACTGAAATAATTTCTTTTAAAGTAAATGTTATAATGATGATTTATGTCTTTATCCTTTCTGTGATTTTAATGCATCTTTTCCTGTCAAAACACTTTGAATGACTTGCCTTGTATATCAAAACACTTTTCTCATCCACAAACTGAATTAAAACTATTTTTGTTGGACATATTAAAACACATTAGTCACATCACAGAGACACAATATCAAACGGTTATTTGAAATGTACGTAATCGTAAATCGTTCTAAAACTTCAAAGTACCTCAGATCATTTTCATTCTGAGCCAAACGTAAATAAAACACAATCTATAAAATGAAATTGAATTAGAAAACTCACAGATTCTCAAAAGAGGGACAACATCATCACCAAAAAGCCCGTTACTAGAACTATATGTGCCAGACTCAGGAACAGTGCCCTCTTGTGGTCGTCTTGTGTGTGATTTTGTGCTCAAATAAAAGCCTGACCTCATCAAACCGGTGTCAAATGTAAAAACAAACACACACATTCACACACCACTGATGCACAGACTGAAAAAACACACCTTCAACTCTCGAGCGAGATTTATATCAATTTAAATACCTCTGCATTATCTATAATTTTGATTGATTTTTCATGATATTGGAATCAAAACAGAGAAAGAATTAACAGTGGTGCAGTGTTGGGCCTTGGAACGGACCAGGTTTCTCGTGCTGAAATATTTTTATATGTTTTTATACTTTTGCTACATTTTGTCACACGTGCATTTACCGATTCAATATATTTTAACGTTACGGATCAAGCGAAAAGTTGTGTTCAGTCATTTTTTAAGTATTTCTCCTCCGTCTTTAAAAAGTAAAGAGAAGAAAGGAAGACAAAGAGCAAAAGACACAAACACTGAACAAAAAAAAACTGTATTAAACTGAAAAAAACAGCTGTTGAAACGCCAAAAATATTTTCAAATTTTTCATTTTTGAACTGCAGCAGCACATTTTCTTATTTACATGAGCCATAAATGTGCTGGGGAAGGATAAGCTATGAGCCACACACTTTTAGAAATATTTAAAATGCAGAATGTGAACAAAATAAATGCTAAATAGTTTGACGTTCAAACACTCAAAAAACACCAACAAATACAAGAAAACCAATGGCATCAGCTGAGCTCCTCGTTTCCGGCTCTGCTCCTTTTTACACTTTTTAAGCAACATTTTAGACATTTACAACAACAAAAACAACACACAAACAACAAACTGCTGATTATAAATGGCAGAGAAGCAAAAACACATCCTGATAAAAACAAATTTAAACTTGCAATGCAGACCCAGGTGAGCAGAAGTAGCGTTCAAGTAAAAGGAAGAGGCCGGCGTTTAAAGCGAGATATGCATAAAAACGACAAACAAAGATACGTGTGATTAGCAGAAAGTGGTGCTTAAATTTTGCATGATAAATGTCAACATTTTTGACATTTAAAAGAATGTTCATCTTTGAATTGCCTTATCTAGATCGAGGTAGTTTTGTGAATGAGTCCGGTTTAGCTCATTCTGAAGCTGAATTGGAATAAATATAAGAAGCTTTTTGCATATAGATAATAACAATAATAATATTTATAATTGCAAGTACAAGGGCCAATGGAAACCAAGTACATCGAGTCATTTGTAGACACTGCATTTATAAAGTAGTAAAGTGTTGTATTCCTAAACCTGATAATGACAGCGGGATTCTGTCTACTTTTCTTTCTAAATATAAATAATGCTTTTGTTTTACCCGTTTGTGGTAATTTTGTCATTGTTAGTTTTGTCTTTATTAGATTCCAAAACACTTGAACACGTGCAATTATTCAAACCCTAAAATGTCATATTGTTGGATATAAAACTCCCACAGACATTGTACTCTATAACATTTTAGCTTATGCAGTTTATTCCTACAATGTTCTTTATTTAACTGTTTAAAAAGTATAAAAACACAAAGAGGAGGTAATTGTTATAAGTAATCAATATTAGTTAACGTTTACAACTTTGTACTCTTAAGTTTTTATTCAGATTTTTATTATAAACATATTTACATGCAAAATTATCATACATTTAAAAAGCTAAAATATATCAAATGTTATACTTTTTAATTTTTGCAAAAAGAAAAAATATGGTGAAAAAATTTACATTTTTATTTCATTTAAATCACTGTTTCCTCTTAATTGTTGCAGATGAGTAAATTTGATAAAATAATGTAAAAAGCAATTTTTTTTCTCTTCCGAACCGGCTAATTTCAAACTCAACAGCTTCAAAACTTTTCCTTGTTGAGGCAAGATTTCAAACTAACAAAAAAAAGCATTAACAGCGACAAATTAGCAAAATAAATCAATGCCATCTGAAGTCGAAAACCATTGCAACGTTTTCTTTTTGCAAAACCTCAAAAAGTTGAAACAAAATGATGAATTCCGAACACTTTTAGTCCCATCTCAAGAATTAACGTACATGTTCTTTAAGGTCATTCCAAACACACACAAAATCTCGCCCGATCTTAAAAAGAACAGCGATAACAGACGTAAATGAACTTAAATAAACTCACCTCAGCCATTGTCATTAGTGGGACGTTTCCAGGGAGACGACGGAGTTTGCCATTCCTCGCAAGTTCCTACAAAACAACTAACTCTCCCTTTCTGCTCCTCTCTGCTGTTCTCCTCTCACAGAACAGCCATCGCGGCGAAAACACAGGTAGTAGAAGCAGAAAAAGTAGTAGAAGTAGCAGTAGTAGTAGCAGTAGTAGTAGTACTGTCTACCTCCGCGGTCGTGTGTGTCTAAACTGCTGGATGTGTGAGCGAGTCGGGGAGAGGAATGAGAGATCCTCCCACTCGGAGCACCTCAGGATCTGCCTCAGCCCCCTCCTGCCTCCTCTTCCAGCTTCTCGCTCCTAATTCCTTTCTCCTTTATCCTAGATCCTCTTTCCTCGCTCGTGCCTCCTAGTTCCTGTCCTGTCTCCTCTGTCCAGTCTAAAACTCAGCCCCTTTTCACATGAACACTTTGGATTTCAGGTGTTTTTCAGGCATAATTTGTGTGAATCAAGTGTTGTCACAGTGTTGAGCAATTACTGGCCCATCTCAAATCGGCTATTTTTGGGCAAAGTCCTTGTAAAGGCTGTTTACCAATGACTCACTGACTTTCTCTTAATAAACAACTCATTTGATGTTTTTCAGTCCGGTTTTAGACCACATCCCAGCTCTGAGGTGACAAATGACATCCGCCTGAACACTGCGTTTGACACTGTCGATCATGGGATCCTCTTACAGAGACTTGAGGACTGGGTGGGCATCACTGGCACTGCCCTAAACTGGTTAAGGTCCTATCTGGAAGACAGGAAGTACTTTGTTGAAATTGGTAGCTGTGTCTCAGACCACAAGACCCTGACCTGTGGAGTGCCCCAAGGGTCAGTCCTGGGACCCGTTCTGTTCAACCTCTACATGCTGCCGTTAGGTCAGTTGATACGCAGTGAAAATGTGTCCTATCACAATTATGCAGACGAGTCAGATCTATGTGTCGCAGGTGACTATGGACCAGTGGATTCACTCTGTCACTGCATCCAACAGATCAGTTTGTGGATGCAAACAACTTTCTCCAGCTGAACTCAGACAAGACTGAAATAATCGTCTTTGTCACAGAAACAAAGAGAAAGTGTTAGCGGTCACATCCAGAGTCTCGCTCTAAAACCTACAAACCAAGTTAGAAATCTGGGGGTAATAATGGACTCAGACTTGAATTTTAACAGCCACATCAAATCAATAACATCAGCAGCTTTTATCTAAAAACTTCAAAGGTATAGCATCTCAACCTGACTTGGAGAGACTGGACTATTGTAATGACCTGCTCACTGGCCTCTCCAAACGAGCTGTAAAACAGCTGCAGTACATCCAGAACGCTGCTGCTCGGGTCCTGACCAGAACCAGGAAGTACCATCATATTAGTCCTGTTCTCAGGTCTCTGCACTGGCTCCTGTGGCTCAGAGAAGAGACTTTAAAGCAGCTCTGCTTGTGTACAAGTCTCTCCATGGCCTAGGACCAAAGTAGGTTCTACTCTGACAATGTTCAAATCTAGACTAAAAACAGTTGTCTTTAGGCTGAAACGATTGTATCTGCTCTTTTCTCTTTCAAAGTATATTTTTTGAATTATTGTTTAATGTGTTTTGTGATTTTAATGCATATTTCTCTGTTATGTAAAGCACTTTGAATTACTTTGTGTAGGAATTCTTCAACGAATAATCTTGCCTTGTCACGATACTAACGATTTTGATACTAAAGAATAGGCTTGATGTTCTCTACCTATTTCAATACCACAACGATCATTTTCAAATAAACAATAGTCATTTTCAACACAAAATAATAGCACTTTCTTATTCTAGTTCTATTTTATTTTTAGTATGTATCTAGTTTCAATACAAGTTTCAGTATCGATTTGTAGATTTTCACTTTGAAAACCTGTAGTCTGTATTATTTATGTTTTCATATTTCAGTCTTAACTTATTACTTTATTCATTTTTTGCGATACTGTAACATAACGCGTTCATACTTATCATTATCTGGTCCTAAATTGAGTCCGTTTTGTCCTGATCTGGTCCAGGATCAGTTTTAGGTTTAGTCTCTTTTTGCACATTGTGGTGTTTAATTTAAGTCTGTTTTAAGACTTATTTATGTTGATTTTTTAATGACATTTTTACCAGTATATTCCCCTGCTGCTCTTTAACTTTGTGTTGCAACGCTGGAATTCAATCACATTGGGACAAATAAAGACTGAATGAATGATTTTCATACAAATTGGAATTATATGTAATAATGGCAAAATCTTGTAAAATCAAGTTGGTAAAATGTCAGAAATAATATTAAAATAAACAAATATCTGTTTGTCTTTGTTTCTTTCTTTTTTTCTCCTTCTTTCTCTCCTTCTCTTACACTCTCGTCTCTCCTAACTCCCCCCATCCTCTCTCTGTCTGTCTCTTTCCCCTCCACTCTCTCTTTACCTCTTCCTCTCTCTTTCTTTCTCCTCTCCTCTCTCATCACTCCCATTTCTTCTCTTATTCTATCTTTTTCTCTCTCTCTCTTCCTCTCTCTGTCCATCCACTCTCTTCTCTCCTTTTCCCACCTAATTATTTTTTACTCTTTTAATCCGTCTCTCTCTCCCCCTTCTTTTCTCTCTCTTTCTCTCCTCCTTCTTCTCGTACACAATTTTATCTCTCTCCCCGACTCCTATAACGCCTCTTCTCTCTTACTCGATCTCTCTCTTTTGCTCTTTCTCTCTCTTTCTCCCTCATCTCTTTGGTTCTCTCTTTCTCCTTTCTTTCCCCTTGTTGCATTTCTCTCTCCTCTCTCATCCCTCCTGTCTTGTTGCTTACACTATCTATTTCTCTCTCTTTTTATGTTTCTCTCTCTTCCTCTCCACCTCTCTAGTCTCTCACACCATTGTTTCTTTCTATTCTTTCCCACTTTTTTCTTTCTCTTACACTCCCTTCTTCCCTTTCTCCTCTCTCTCTCTCTCTCTCTCTCTCTCTCTCTATGCATCTCTCCCTCTCCATCTTCTCCCTCTCACGCCATTATTTCTTTCTTCCATTTTGATCAGTCTTTCTCACTCAGTCTTTCTCTCGAACCCCTTCTGCTCTCTCTCCCTCTCTATCTCTCTTTTTCTATCGTTCTCTCTCTTTCTCCCTAGTTTCTTTGGTTCCCCTCTCTTTCCCTTTCTGGGACAAAACTCACTCATCTCTCATTCCCCCTGTCTATTTGTGTCTGTTTCTCTCTCTCTCTCTCTCTCTCTCCCTCTCTCTCCCTCCCTCCCTCCCTCCCTCTCTCTCTCTCTCTATCTCTCTCCCTCTCTCTCTCTCTCCCTCCCTCTCTCCCTCCCTCTCTCCCTCCCTCTCTCCTCTCTCTCCCTCTCTCCCTCCCTCTCTCTCCCTCTCCTTCTCCCTCCCTCCCTCTCTCTCTCCCTCTCCTTCTCCCTCCCTCCCTCCCTCCCTCTCCTTCTCCCTCCCTCCCTCCCTCTCTCTCTCTCCCTCTCCCTCTCCTTCTCTCTCTCTCTCCCTCCCTCCCTCCCTCCCTCTCTCTCTCTCTCCCTCTCCTTCTCTCCCTCTCTCCCTCCCTCCCTCCCTCCCTCTCTCTCTCTCTCTCCCTTTCCTTCTCTCTATCTCCCTCCCTCTCTCCTCTCTCTCCCTCTCTCCCTCCCTCTCTCTCCCTCTCCTTCTCCCTCCCTCCCTCCCTCCCTCCCTCTCTCTCTCTCTCTCCCTCTCCTTCTCCCTCCCTCCCTCCCTCTCTCTCTCTCTCTCTCTCTCCCTTCCTCCCTCCCTATCTCTCTCTCTCCCTCTCCTTCTCTCTATCTCCCTCCCTCCCTCCCTCTCTCCTCTCTCTCCCTCTCCCTCTCTCCCTCCCTCTCTCTCCCTCTCCTTCTCCCTCCCTCCCTCCCTCCCTCCCTCCCTCCCTCTCTCTCTCTCTCTCCCTTTCCTTCTCTCTATCTCCCTCCCTCTCTCCTCTCTCTCCCTCTCTCCCTCCCTCTCTCTCCCTCTCCTTCTCCCTCCCTCCCTCTCTCTCTCTCTCTCTCTCTCTCTCTCCCTCTCCTTCTCCCTCCCTCCCTCCCTCTCTCTCTCTCTCTCTCCCTCCCTCCCTCCGTCTCTCTCTCTCCCTCTCCCTCTCCTTCTCTCTCTCCCTCCCTCTCTCTCTCTCTCTCTCTCTCTCTCCCTCTCCTTCTCTCTATCTCCCTCCCTCTCTCCTCTCTCTCCCTCTCCCTCCCTCCCTCCCTCTCTCTCTCTCTCTCTCCCTTTCCTTCTCTCTATCTCCCTCCCTCTCTCCTCTCCCTCCCTCTCTCCCTCCCTCTCTCTCCCTCTCCTTCTCCCTCCCTCCCTCCCTCCCTCCCTCCCTCTCTCTCTCTCTCTCCCTCTCCTTCTCCCTCCCTCCCTCCCTCTCTCTCTCTCCCTCTCTCTCTCTCTCTCTCCCTCTCCTTCTCTCTATCTCCCTCCCTCCCTCTCTCCTCTCTCTCCCTCTCCCTCTCTCCCTCCCTCTCTCTCCCTCTCCTTCTCCCTCTCTCCCTCCCTCCCTCCCTCCCTCCCTCCCTCTCTCTCTCTCTCTCCCTTTCCTTCTCTCTATCTCCCTCCCTCTCTCTCCCTCTCCTTCTCCCTCCCTCCCTCCCTCCCTCTCTCTCTCTCTCTCCCTCTCCTTCTCCCTCCCTCCCTCCCTCCCTCTCTCTCTCTCCCTCTCCCTCTCCCTCTCCTTCTCTCTCTCCCTCCCTCCCTCTCTCTCTCCCTCTCCTTCTCTCTCTCCCTCCCTCTCTCTCTCCCTCTCTCCCTCCCTCCTTCCCTCCCTCCCTATCTCCCCCTCAGTACCATATGTGCTCGGCCCCGGTGTCACGGGCCAGTCCCCTCACAGCTGGCTGGACGAGGGCGCGACACTCATCTTTCACAGAGGAGATCTGATCAAAAAGGATCACACAAGACCCCCCCCTCCTCCCCGTCTCCCCCGTCTCCCCCTCGCCCTCCCCCCTCTCCCCTGTGTGCCAGACTAATGCCCCTGAATCAATGTTTGGTTTAAGAAAGCATGGGATTCCCTCGTAATTACCTCCACCAGGGCCGAGGTTTGATAGTATGTTTGTCCGGTGTCCATCAAATAGTTTCATAGTCAGAAAGTCAAGATAGGAATGAAATTGCTCTGTATTCTGACTTTTAACTGTTAAAAGTAAACTCCTGAACACACATTAGTGTTTTATGTTTTATGACTTGACATTAGGGCGGCACAACATCTTTCAAATTGATCAGTATTGCAATAATCGATATTACAACAGAGGAAATGGCCATGACTGACCAAAGAGTTTTAAAGATTTAAGGCATGTAATTGTTTTAATATAAGCAATAAGCACCTATTGTGTCAAAAATATGTAGATATCACAATAACAGTCATATCGCAATAATTTCAAATATTGTGCAGCCTTTCTATATAAAATACCGTATTTTCCGGACTATAAGTTGCACCGGAGTCGCACCAGCCAAAAAATGCATAATAGAGAAGAAAAAAACATACATAAGTCGCACTGGAGTATGAAATGCGGTTGCAAGTGTGAAAATAATAAATAATATCACATATAAGTCGCTCCAGAGTATAAGTAAATATAAGTATAAGTCGCACCCGACTTATAAAGAAAAAAAAAAAACGGTATGTCAAAGGGAAGGAAAAGTCTGTGTCAAGCATTGTAAATAAGGCTAAAAGCACAGCTTCAAGTCCTGAGTGAGACTTATTCATAATTATTTCCTTTTGCTCGATCTTGTGTGAAGTCGAAAGCTAAGCAGGGCTGATCCTGGTTAGACTGGGATGGGAGACAGTGGGAGGGGCCACACGGTATATATAGGTATAGGTATAATATAGGTATAATGCTGGTGGTAATGGTAGTTATAGGTATAATGCTGGTGGTAATGGTAGTTATAGGTATAATGCTGGTGGTAATGGTAGTTATAGGTATAATGCTGGTGGTAATGGTAGTTATAGGTATAATGCTGGTGGTAATGGTAGTTATAGGTATAATGCTGGTGGTAATAATAGTTATAGGTATAATGCTGGTGGTAATAGTAGTTATAGGTATAATGCTGGTGGTAATAGTAGTTATAGGTATAATGCTGGTGGTAATAGTAGTTATAGGTATAATGCTGGTGGTAATGGTAGTTATAGGTATAATGCTGGTGGTAATAATAGTTATAGGTATAATGCTGGTGGTAATGGTAGTTATAGGTATAATGCTGGTGGTAATGGTAGTTATAGGTATAATGCTGGTGGTAATAGTAGTTATAGGTATATTGCTGGTGGTAATGGTAGTTATAGGTATAATGCTGGTGGTAATAGTAGTTATAGGTATATTGCTGGTTGTAATAGTAGTTATAGGTATAATGCTGGTGGTAATAATAGTTATAGGTATAATGCTGGTGGTAATAGTAGTTATAGGTATAATGCTGGTGGTAATGGTAGTTATAGGTATATTGCTGGTTGTAATAGTAGTTATAGGTATAATGCTGGTGGTAATAATAGTTATAGGTATAATGCTGGTGGTAATAGTAGTTATAGGTATAATGCTGGTGGTAATGGTAGTTATAGGTATAATGCTGGTGGTAATAGTAGTTATAGGTATAATGCTGGTGGTAATAGTAGTTATAGGTATAATGCTGGTGGTAATAGTAGTTATAGGTATATTGCTGGTGGTAATAGTAGTTATAGGTATAATGCTGGTGGTAATGGTAGTTATAGGTATAATGCTGGTGGTAATAGTAGTTATAGGTATAATGCTGGTTGTAATAGTAGTTATAGGTATAATGCTGGTGGTAATGGTAGTTATAGGTATAATGCTGGTGGTAATAGTAGTTATAGGTATAATGCTGGTTGTAATAGTAGTTATAGGTATAATGCTGGTGGTAATGGTAGTTATAGGTATAATGCTGGTTGTAATAGTAGTTATAGGTATAATGCTGGTGGTAATGGTAGTTATAGGTATAATGCTGCTGGTAATAGTAGTGATAGGTATAATGCTGGTTGTAATAGTAGTTATAGGTATAATGCTGGTGGTAATAGTAGTTATAGGTATAATGCTGGTGGTAATAGTAGTTATAGGTATAATGCTGGTGGTAATAGTAGTTATAGGTATAATGCTGGTGGTAATAGTAGTTATAGGTATAATGCTGGTTGTAATAGTAGTTATAGGTATATTGCTGGTGGTAATAGTAGTTATAGGTATAATGCTGGTGGTAATAGTAGTTATAGGTATAATGCTGGTGGTAATAGTAGTTATAGGTATAATGCTGGTGGTAATAGTAGTTATAGGTATAATGCTGGTTGTAATAGTAGTTATAGGTATAATGCTGGTGGTAATGGTAGTTATAGGTATAATGCTGGTGGTAATGGTAGTTATAGGTATAATGCTGGTGGTAATAGTAGTTATAGGTATAATGCTGGTGGTAATAGTAGTTATAGGTATAATGCTGGTGGTAATGGTAGTTATAGGTATAATGCTGGTGGTAATAGTAGTTATAGGTATAATGCTGGTGGTAATAGTAGTTATAGGTATAATGCTGGTGGTAATGGTAGTTATAGGTATATTGCTGGTTGTAATAGTAGTTATAGGTATAATGCTGGTGGTAATAATAGTTATAGGTATAATGCTGGTGGTAATAGTAGTTATAGGTATAATGCTGGTGGTAATGGTAGTTATAGGTATAATGCTGGTGGTAATAGTAGTTATAGGTATAATGCTGGTGGTAATAATAGTTATAGGTATAATGCTGGTGGTAATAGTAGTTATAGGTATAATGCTGGTGGTAATGGTAGTTATAGGTATAATGCTGGTGGTAATAGTAGTTATAGGTATAATGCTGGTGGTAATAGTAGTTATAGGTATAATGCTGGTGGTAATAGTAGTTATAGGTATAATGCTGGTTGTAATAGTAGTTATAGGTATAATGCTGCTGGTAATAGTAGTGATAGGTATAATGCTGGTGGTAATGGTAGTTATAGGTATAATGCTGGTGGTAATGGTAGTTATAGGTATAATGCTGGTGGTAATGGTAGTTATAGGTATAATGCTGGTGGTAATAGTAGTTATAGGTATAATGCTGGTGGTAATGGTAGTTATAGGTATAATGCTGGTGGTAATGGTAGTTATAGGTATAATGCTGGTGGTAATGGTAGTTATAGGTATAATGCTGGTGGTAATGGTAGTTATAGGTATATTGCTGGTGGTAATAGTAGTTATAGGTATAATGCTGGTGGTAATAGTAGTTATAGGTATAATGCTGGTGGTAATGGTAGTTATAGGTATAATGCTGGTGGTAATGGTAGTTATAGGTATAATGCTGGTTCTAATGGCAGTGGTCAGATGAGGTGTACATATGAAATGCATTTATTAATTGTAGGAACATGATCTGAGGGTAGGATTAAAGATGTCATAACTTCCTCCTACTCCTTTTCAAACATGTCGAACGTATTTATCTTTGTTCATATTCTGTATTTTCATGTCACGTCTGAAATAAAAGTAATCAAATCAAAGCTGTGCAATAGATAAATAATGCACAAAAGTGTGAGTGTGAGCTGTGTGAGCATCTTAGTTTATAACTAATACTAACCCTTATCCCACTTTTATAAATTATTATACAAATTATACAAACTTACAAAACATAAGAATTCATGTAGATTTTTTTTTGTCTCAATCTTCTTTAAACAATTCAAATTAAAGCAAATGTGAGGTTCAGTCAAATAAAAGACAAACATATCACTCTTTTTGAAAGATTTCTGTCCTTTTATCACCTTTTTGCTGCTTTTAGTCAATATAAAATGTAAGGCATTTCATAATTATCTTATTCATGTGTGTGGTTTATTGGAACATGGACATAAACAAAAACATTGACAGTACAATGCATGGATCATAATACTAAAGACGGAGCACCTGTCCCATTGGAGGAATTTAACACAGAAAACATAAAACAGAGGAATGGAAAGACAATTTTGGACACTGAAAGGAACATTATAAACACAGGAAAACCATGACAGATTCCCCATTTTTACAAACTCATTAAACCTCCAGACTCCAAAAAGATGGCACTTAATCTTACACAAACACTGCATGAGAGTAACATTCAACCGCTTGTATTTTCCTTCTGGACATGGCTTTATCTCAGAGTTCTGTCCTTCCTTCAGTGCAGCGTACGCAGAGAGACCAGGGTTTTCCAGAGTGTGAGAGCGACTCCTGGTTCACCTTAACACAACCGCGTGAACACAGCCCAACAAGTCGTGCCTTGTGTGGACAGGAATGTGTCTGGAGCAGAGCGACTTCACACACGACAAACACCGAGGAGCTGGGGACCTTCAGCCGCCAAAAACACTCAGGACCTCTGCACCCATTGCACATGTGGAGAGGAGTTTAAGGGAAAACACGTGGTTGGGATTGTTTGAGGCATAAGAAGGCAGAAAATACATTTGATTGACACTTTTATAACAAGACAGAAATGCATTATTGGGAAACATTTTTAACTAGATCTGATGAATAAAGTTCTGCTGGGTAATCTTTATATTTAAAGGGGAAACTGTGTGATCAGAAGCTAAACCTGCAGTGCCCAGTGGTGTTTGCAACTGCCCCTGTGTTTTGGGAGACAAATCATGAACATCAAGTGTCTCCAACTAGTCTTTTTTGGGGTCACATTATGTCCTGGGGCAGACTGATGGATATGGCATCCACTATGACCTCTTTAATTATTATTTAATGCTCAGATAAAGCTGCACTTTGGGGTTTTTAAGCTGTACAAACCTTCTTTGTGTGTTTTTTTTAGTTCCAGTGCCAGAGTAGATACTAAGGACTGGGGCCACACTTTGGGGACTTTTTGAACTCCTGCTCTGGGGCGGGTACTTTCCAGTCGGAGCAGGAACCTTTTGTTGACACATGTGCAGCTGCATTTGTTGGGAAATATTTTTCAGTCGTTCTCAGAGTTATGAATCCACTGGACAAGATACATTAGCTCCAAAAGTATGAACGTAACAATAATTGTGTTTAGCTGTTCATATAATTCTGTTTGGGATTTTGGGGCTTCACAGTTTTATGTGAATTGCTCAATCCACCATCTTTTCTGGTGGAAGATGTGCCACTTGCTTGTCTTTGTGGAAATGTCATTGTTTTTCCTTGAATGTTATAATCACTACTAATTAAATGTATCTATGCTTATATTTAATCACTCATGGGTGTTTTTTAGGCTAGAAAATATATGTGTATAGTAAAAAACCTTAAAAACATGCAATCCTGTAGTGGGCGGTTTCACAGATCTGACCTGTAACTTCTGCTACTCTTGAGGCAACATTAACATTATTTCAGGGAAAGCAATGTCCATTGTGAAAAGCAGGTGGTGGATAATTCACACAAAAACAAGTACCACACGAGTTACATCATTTACAATAGTTTTCACTCTTTTGCTTTTGTCTCGTCAGTGTCCTGGCCTCACCGCTGACTGCATTTCCATCAGAATAAGCGTTTGGGTTGAGGACTGTCACACCTATTTGTATGACGTAATTGTCTCTATTATAGACATATATTTAAGGACAATTTGCAGATTACAGGTTCACTTCTGCCACTTTAGTTTCCCTCTTTGTGCAGTCTTCCTGCCGGTGTCTCGGGGGGAAAGCGTGGATGATTTTTACCCATTAGAGGCATCTGCTAATCCCTAAATTGCAGCGCGAGTCGGGGCAGGTTTGTGCAGGGGTGTGTGTGTGTGTGTGTGTGGCAGCTGCAGCAGGAGAGGTGTAGGGGGAGGGAGAGGTGCGTGGATGGGCTTGTCACCAGGTGGAGGGACGTCCTGTACCTGTGCCATGTGAAAAAGATAAATCCTGGCCATGTCGGAGCACAAGTAGAGGCCTCGTTCGACTGCCGAGATGTTGAAGTAGGTCAGTTATCTATTTCTAGCCTCATACGTACAAATTCTATACAGATCCATTATATTGGCTTCAAAACATCAGTTAAAACCATTAAATCCTGTTGATTTATGAAAACTATACATTTACAACTGGCAAGGCTCAAAAGTACACAATGTTCTTCTTTTCTTTCTTTTTTCACTGATATTTCGAGACGGCAAGATCCTAAAGTGGCTCATTGGACTTCTCCTTCACTTCTATAATCGATCGTTTTCTTATCTCAAAACACTATTTGCTTGAGCAGCTTGACACATCTTTTCATCGTGAGGCTGGTTGCGATTGTTGGCACAAAATGGACGCCTCGTTTCCATTTGTCTGGACCGACTGTGTGGCTTTTGTTCACAGTTTTCAAGCGACAGAAGAGTCATCTAATAATGGAGATTTGAGTAAAAAAAACAACCATTTCTTTATTAATTTCAGACTCCAGCTCCATATTTAAAAAAAAAAGAAGTTTAATCAAATACATATTAAAATGACTCAAAATGCATACTTTTTATGAAACAGTTACTTCTGTGTCAAAGTGGCTTGTACACAGGGAAAAGTTGTGATGGACTGATCATATTTCACCACCGTATCGAAGTGGTTTGTCGTCCCTTGTTCTGAGTAGTTTCCGTAGTACTTCTAACTTATTGGCCCGCCACCGCTAAAACGTATCCCCTCTTTGTGAAGAGGTTGAAGTGCTAACCACTCTGCAACGCCGCGTCCTCTTTGATAGTCTGTTTGAATCACCTCACGGTTCACCTCTCCGTTATTTCTGGATATTATTTTGTTGTGCTGTGGGCTATGTTAGGGATCAAGGATAGACTCTTTCTTTGCCAAAAGGACTGGATCACAGCCATCTATTGAAAGATTTTTGTAAAAGTACATGTTGTCCCTTTATGAAAAGCATCTCTAAATGTAAACACTGTCCACAATGCAACCGATACAAACAAACAAGCACACTGGCAGAGTGGTTAGCGCTCAAGCAACAAGGGTCAGTGTTTTTCCTCACTATTTCACCTGAGCTACAAAATGTGTTATTGTTTAAAAATGACAGTACAAGTCGTGCCAAGTGCACTGTGAAGCACAAACAGGTGATGCCAGGTTACAGGTCAGATCTGTGGAGAAGCGAGCCAACTCACAGTAAGAATGCAGTATTAGACTTTCTGCTCCTTTTCCTTTTCATTCATTTCTCTTATGATGATGGGTTTATATGATATGAAATAAAGAAATGCATAATAAGAATGAGCCATGTAGCGTGAATCATTCTTAATAAACTAGTTGTTCATACTTTATTAAGACTATCAAAAATGTAAAAAACTGGTGGTGGACCCCATCAGAGAAATCCCAACTTTAAAATTAGATAATGAATATTTGTGTTGGATCTAGGATGTCAAAATTATTCGGTTACTCGATAATTGTGATTATTCAAGTCACAATATAATCACAAGAACCAAAAAATAATAATCGTGACAATTAAAGAAGCACAATTAAGTCTTTTTAGTTAAATCTAGCATCCAATAAATATACTTAAATGTAAAGTACTTGTTTTATCTGGCTGTTATTATCATATTTAACTTTATTTTGTCATTCAGAAAGTAAAATGTCATAAAGCCGATCACAAACTAGAGGAAAAGTAACATGCCAGACCACGGGAATGAAAGAAATAATCGTAAATAATTGTCGTGAATTTTCTTTTCTCACAATAATCGTACATTTGATATGGTGACATCCCTAGTAAGATCAAAGCAAACGCCGACCTAAAATGTTAAACTATTCCCTCTTTCTATTCCTACAAGATGCAGCTCGTATTAAGCTCTGAGTGTGAGTCTTATTGGATTCCATTTTCATTATACATATCCTTAAAATGGTATTAACTTTGTGTCGACGAAGGCTCTAAACGTATAATCCTGTTTTCCTTCATGTACCGAACCGGTGTCAGTGCTTTGCTCAAAGGCAATCGGACCCGAACGCTTTGGGAGTAACTCATCTCCTTCTCTCCGCCCACAATCGCCCCCAAACCATTCCTCACCAATCAGCTCGCGCCTCCTCTGCATTAGCCCCGCCTCGTTTTGCTTTGACATTCAGAAAACTAGGCCCTGATAAAAACGCTGGTAATAACCCTTGAAGTTGGACATTAAAACTGCATTACTTTCCTTGCCGAAAGCGCGGACCAACTGCCGGGCCACTGCTTTACTGGACTTGTGTATATTCCACACCTAAGGGATGCATACCAATCATCGCCCCAAAGCCCGGGCGCTGCTGAGGATTATGGCCAGTCAGATCGAGCTGTGGATGCCTTTGGGGGAGAAGAGAGCGTGAGGAGGGGGTCAGGGGAGCAGAGCAAATAAACCCTGTGTGCAGCGGTGAAGAGGAGAGAAGCCGAGAGGGAGGACGAGAGGGAGCGAGGAGAGAGGCCGAGAGGGAGGGCAAGAGGGAGGACGAGAGGGAGCGAGGAGAGAGGCCGAGAGGGAGGGCGAGAGGGAGCGAGGAGAGAGGCGGAGAGGGAGGACGAGGAGTACGA
>NW_027316167.1:30466948-30749448 GCF_026437365.1 Eucyclogobius newberryi | reverse complement strand
AATCACATCATGTTCCATCAGAAGCGCTCCCTGTGCTGAGGTTTGGTGTTGTTTCGCCATCTACTGGCAGCAGTGGGAATGAACCACACAAAAATAAAACAGTAAAAAATAACTAAAAATAAAAAATAAAAGCTAGCCATGTAAGCAACTCAACCGGCACGCTAATACAAGTATGCAGTTGTAATGAAAGCGATTTTACACTTTGGCAATGATTTATGGACTCAAAAACAGCCCAGGATTTCTAAATGTTTGAAGCTGAGTGTTTTCTGAGGCTCAGAGGCAGACGACCTTGCAAACACGATTCATCAAACAAGCACGAATGAAGCGAAATACGAATCCAAGTATGTTTTTGATGTCGGAATAATGTCAAGGCTAAAAGCTGAAAAGTCCATTTTGCATTATATTTGTCTTTTAAAGGCTGGTATCAATCAGCCTTAATAAAGTTAGCCTTGATAAAGTATGAACAAAGACTTAATTTAGTTTTTTCATGCTTTATTAATCCTAATAAAGGTGTAGTTATGAAAAAAACTACTCAGTATCTAATATTTCAAAGTATATTTAGACAAAAAAATCCAATCTGAGACTCATTATTGTTCACAGCACAGGCCACCACCAGACTTCTGCCCCTGTGGCCTCCGCTCTCCTAACCTCCTGGAACTCTGACTATGGGCATGACTGAGGCTTAAATTTATACGCTTGGGACCCTTCTGCTCCCCCCGCGCACCTCCCCCACCTCTCCCCATTATGACACCCGCTCCGGGGCACTCTGCCGGGGGAGACCTCCACCTCAAAGCCCAGCGTTCTGTCCGTGTGGTGGAGGTGAGAGCGTGTCACTATCACTCCTGTGTGGCCTGTAGCGTCCCACCCTGACCACACGGATCTGAGTCTGGAGGGCCGTGTCCAAACCGCTTTCATGCACTCGTCCTGCAGGAGGGAGGGTCTGTGGAGGGCTTTAATACAGGCTGACCGCGGGCTGAGAATGGTTAAAGAGGACGGCTGCATTGAAAAGAAAAGGCTGGTATTGTGGCATTGGAATTGTCTGCAAGTTTTCGGACAAAAAACAGAATTAAAAAACACAATCTTACACACTGTTTTGAGCCCATTTAAGTCCAATGTAGACTTGGTTTGGTCACATTCTAGGCTCGGTTTATTCCAGGTCTAGTCCCGGTTTTGTCCCAGTTTTGATGAGGTCTGGAATGCACTCAAAATCTCAATGTCTGCATTTATTTAAGAACAAGCGGAGAGAGAGAATACTGCATTTGCACATCTGCTTATATTATGCAAATATAATCATACCTCACAGGTTTGCTTTTAACTTTGAAACACAGCATATAGTCTTACCTCACTGCCTTGGATTTGCTCATCTCTACGTTACATTTGAATAAAAGAATAATAAGCTCTGACAACAACAAAATATCATGTTAAATAGTAATTCAGACCCAAAACCTGTTCTGAAATGAATGCAATCAGTTTTAGGGTTCAGTCTTTTTGCTCTTCTGATGCACTGAAAATGAAATTCAGATTTTAAAAAAAAACATGGGCGACTCCATGGACCATGAACCTAGCTTAAGATCTGGAGAACAGGTTATCGCAGCAGCAACAAATGGGTCAAATGCAGCCGACACATTTCCCGACTCAAACAACTAACCTCATCCGTTAACCAACTCATGTCTTCACGATTACCCAAACACAGGACTAAACCTCCAACTAAAGCTGGGCTAGACCAGGACTAAACATGGAATATAATGGGACCAAACCAAAGTTCACGTCAGGATGAGAATAAGCTTAAATTAATAACCAATAACAACACGTTTGAAATATTCTACAGGACATAAAGGTTCCTCTGCTGCTCCCATTTACTAGCTTTGTGTAGTTATTGTTGTCAGTAGGTTTAAATGTGTACTCAAGTAAATACATTGCTACTTCATATTGTCCAGTTGGAGTTACAGGATCATAGTGTTACAAATTAAATTGCAATAATATAATTTTACGATCTCGTCCACAAACACACACTGCAACATGAGGCCCTATTTATTGACTACTGAAGCCACTGTCCGATATCTAGTAAAACATCGTGGAAAGCAGAGATCCATTACAGTATTCGAGGCTGATTGTCTGAGGAAGTCCAATAGGAAGCAGTTATAATGGTGTTGTACAGCTCCTGTCAGTGTTGTGCGGACGAAACGCAGCTGAAACGTCTCGAGCTGTCGCAGAAGTGTCAAACAGTGTTCCTCTCTGCTCATGTAACACCACGTCACTGCTGAATGTTACTTTCAACTGGTTTAGATCCAAAATGGCTGACTGTTTTCATTCCTCATGTCGTGATGTCATTCTCTTTTTAGTCTGTATGTCGGAATTGATGATATATGACATATTTCTTACACCTGTTGTACTTATCTGTGGTTTATTTTGTTTAATCTGTTCTGTAGTTGTTGCTTTTTGGATGGAAAACTGTAATGTAACAAGGTTCTAATGGATAACTATTACTAAAAGTGAATAAGAACTAAAACTATGACTAAACGTCTGGATGTTTTTGTCAGCTGGTTTGAATAAACATGAACAAATGAGTTGAACTGATGCAAAGGTTTGGTTTCAATTTGTTCCTTAATTTGCTTGAACAAAACCCACACTGAATACAACATCCAAGGAACAAGCCTGACATTTTCAATACATTTGAATATATTAGACAATACTTCTTTGTTGACTGAAGTTGAAATTATGGTATTAACGTATCTCACACATTACAATATTCAGAACAAAAATCAAGAAAATAAGTGGTAATAAGGTTCAGCTAAGGTACACATATACCACATGTAGTTAGTGCATATAAGTATATATATCTATAGGCAATAGTCAAAAGGAGGGAGAGTGTAAGTATTTGACATGACACAGGTGGTGTACTCACGTCCAGAGAAGTTACACAGTGCACCTTTACATCACCTAAGATCTTTTGACTAGTCGAGTCTTTAAAATGGGACTGAAATGCATGAATAGAAGGCAGTGAAGTCATCTGAGAGGCGGGAACAATGGGGCAGCGTCTGTGCAGCAGCTGCACGTCTGCTGTGAGGATGTCCCTCAAACACACCTGGATCTGGTGGAAAAAGCCTGTCACTGGAGCTGGACCCTCTGCTCAGACAGACCAGTCATAGGACACTAATATTATGATGCTGTGGTGCTAAAGACGATGTTTCAACAGACGTGTGGGTCAAGTACAGGACATGTTCCACTGAGGTGCACAGGGCTACAAGATTGGAAAGTTTTGTGTAGGTGTTACTTTAAGGGCTGATCTTTATGTCCCTGTGGGAGAAAAAAGCATTTTGCGAAAAAGCGACCTTCAAAGTTACAATGTCTTTTTCTGCCTCTCATCTGAACAGCAACATAATGAAGCAAGAAATAAGGAAAGTCAACCTTTTTTGTAGATATATAAGTCTCAAATATGTTCAATTTTGTCCATTTTACACACAAAAAAGGTCTTATTCATCATTTATTTCCTTGAATATATGTTAATTACAGAAATGGTTTCAAATGAATACCTCTAAAAATTAAGATTTGTAGGGGTGAACAACAACTGCGGAATGACTCCGAAGTGAGCAACTTCAGACGAAAAATGAGCTTATACTCAAACTATGTTTTTAGTGGTGGCCTGAAACCCGAGCATCTGGGGCAAACAGGCAGAACAAGCAAACTCCACACTCCATACGCCGCCCGGGAGTTGAACCCAGAACCTTCTTACAGTGGGTTGAGAGCGGCCACCGTGTTGGGCAAAACACACTTTACAAACTGCACTTCCAATTCCAGCAAAATAAACACACGTGAAGTCATTACTGGGCAAATGCTCATGTGCAGGAGACGTTTGGATTTTGACTGTGACAGCGACAACGTGGGGACAATTCAAACGGGGTGATTTGTGAGAGCATAAACAGGGGAAACGAAAGCAGAAACAAGCATGAATTTAACAAAATACGACTCTTTTTGATGAGAATATACCATGGTCAATCGTTGAAAAAAGCGAATATAGCATAATATGTATTTTAAGTGAAAATGCTAGTGTGCAAAGGATAAAAATGGACTTGTTTAGAAGTTGGTCAAACGGGCGACTGACCACTCCTTTGCCGACACATTTCCCCAGTTCCGAGGCGACAGAGCTTCCGTCAGTGTACGGCCCATATGGATGAATAAGCTCTTGCCTCTCATCCCTCATCCCTTCTCTCTGGAGTATGTTATTGATCAGACATTAGGCATTAGCTGAGCCGCGGGAGCAGGCTTTTATGATAATCTGACCCCCCTCTCTCTTTCCTCTCTCGCTCCCTGGTTCGCTCTCATAACGCCGCTGCATTAGACACACACAGTCCTCCACGGTCGGTCGACACCTGGCCCTCCCTCCCTCTTGCTCTCCTCCTCTGTGTTTGCATTACAACACTGTTTAATGGCCTCTTTAGAGCAGACAGGAAACTTTCCAAGAGCTTCCAGTAGCTGAGGACCCGTCGTCCGAGAATATTTGGGACTACTTTACATGACAAATGATTTCTGCCGCGCATGTAGAAGTCATACGCCCTGACACACGTGAAGTACTAGAACTCCTGTTTCAAACTCGAGCTCAGAATCAACTAAATAATAGAAGCTGTGGGTCGACGAAAAGGATTTAAAGTGCCTATGAAAGATTTGGTGTATTTATTATACCTGTTGTACCTATAAATTATAGTTTTATACCAATCGAGTCGGTATTTGTGGAGAAAAGTTTAAACAGCTGTGCAAAAATGACAGGAAGTGACATCACACTAGGAACTCATTCCAGACAAAGTTTATGCAGAATTCACACAAAATAAACAACTTTTTTGGACATTTTAAACATTACTTCAACAAAGTAAAGGTGCTCTCATATATTTTTATTTGTCAAATATAAAAAGTGTACTATTTGTACCATTTGTTTTGTGAGTTTTTTCCCAGTGTTTTCGGGGTAATTTCCTCTTGTGATGTCATTAATTACAAACAGGAAGTTGAATTATAAACCTAAAAAATTCTGGAATAACATTTTCACATTTTTGGGGCAAAATTTTAAATATATGAACCTTAACTGCATTTTAGTTCAATGAGTCACCCGACCTGTCATAGGCACTTCCCAGTTCATGTCCTAAAAGCCTGTGTGTAGTTTGCATGTTGTTCTTTGAGACGCTTACGAGGAGCAAACCGTCTTGTAAGTGCAGGCAAACTTCACAATCCTCTCAGCTCAAGGTCATTGTTTATTGTACAACCTGTGTGAGTTTCCTTCAGAGCACGGAGGATGAACGGTTTTGAACTAAATCACCAAAATTGCCACAATACATAGCGAAAGAAAGGTAACAAATTGGGCATCGCAATAGCTCCAAGCATAGTTCCCTGTCTGTGTTTGGCCTTTGGAGTTTTGCCTGTTTTCCTTCCTTTCCTTCGAAGGGCACCAGCTTCATTGTCTGGAGTGTCACCCGCTCTTCAGAGTGAACCCCTCTGCTGTGTGGAAGACGTCTCTTAAATATCCTTGTATCATTCAGATCTTTAAAACGTCTCTTACCCCTGATTAACAGTGTTCCGTGCATCACTTCAGCCGGCTCCTTTATGTTCTTTGGCTGTTTTAAAAGATCTCTCCACACCCACGTTTACCGCTACGCTTGAATTCAGACAGGACGGATTATGAGCTCTGATTGGTTAATCCACCTGTCACTCTCGGCCATCACATTTTTGGGGATTAAGACTATCGGCTGGACTGCTCATTTGACTAAAACAGTTAAGATCGTTATATGTCATGATTGCATCCCGGTTTATCTATTTTTTGTTAGTTTATATTTTTACGTCCTTCACACTATGAAATTCTGTAACTGTTACCTAGCAACCACCGGCCCAAAATGACTCTCACAGAAGTAAGTTTAATATTTGACAAATAAAAATATGTGAGATCAACTTTACTTTGTTTGAAAGGTCAGAGAAAAAAATGTGCAAAACTTTTAGATGTAATTCTGAGTCTGCCTTGTGTGATGTCATCAACATGAGCCGCTCTGCTCCACTCATTTGCGTCATATTTATCAACTTTTCCTTCACAAAATTCTACTTGATTGGTGTAAAACTATCATGTCAACATGCATTATCTCACAAAAAAAACAGAATAATCTATCTTTTCAGTGGTCAAAAGTCCTCCAAAAGTCACGCATAAACAGGAAGTGGAAACCAACGAATTGAGCTGGTTGGGAAAGTACTTCCTTTAAATTAAAAACACAATGACGTATCATTTTTCCTTCATTAAATTTGTTCCTAATCTACCAATAGGCAAATCCCCCTCCAGATATGAGCTCCAGAACTCCTCCCCTCCCACCGTGCCTCTCGTTCTGAGCAGCTTTATAGGATTAGAAACGTTTGCGGAGCCGCGGTGCCGCTGCCGTGTGATGGTGATAGATGGCAGTGGCTCCGAAGTGCACCGGGGTCCATTAGCTCCTCTGTATTACGGACAGTACGCCGCGCCTGTCTGGCCACATCGCACACGGGCCCCTGCCGGCGTCTGAGGGCGAACCTGTGTGAAAGAGCGCCTCCTCAGACCCAGACACGCGACAGATCAATACACCTCACTGTCTCAGGGATTTCCAGGCAGGACCGGATTATAGACACGCCGCGCTCGTAAAAAAATCGGCTAAACAACGACCGCGGCAATTAAGGGAGACACCTGGACTCACAGGGAAGGAAATGTGATGGATATTGTGAGCTGAGAACTAACGGTCCAGATGTAGGTTGTAAAAGGAAGTCACATTTTGACTGATTATTTCTATTTTTCGTTTCACGCATCATAAGGGCAAATTGGTGTCAGGTGATCTTCCTTTCTCCTTCCAACAAGAGCGAGCTGGAAGACCCTACTTCCGGGACGGAGCTTTGTTTTTTGGCGGATTTCTGGCTGTCTGCAGCTGCGACGGGCCTGTTAGTGATGTTAGCCTCGTTAGCCTCATTAGCTTGTGAGTTGTGCTGTTCGTTTTGCTCCCGTAGCGTTACCAGTCTTGAATTTTTCGTGGTTGCTCATCTTTTGCTCCTCGTTTCTTGGGATTTTGAGAATAAAACTGTATTTTCCGGACAATACCTTTTTTCATAGTTTTGGCCGGGGTGCGACTTATACTTATATACTTATATACTTGTACTCCGGAGCGACTTATGTGTGACATTATTTGTTATTTTCACACTTGCAACTGCATTTCATACTCCAGTGTAACTTATATATGTTTTTTTCTTCTCTACTATGCATTTTTTTGGCTGATGCGACTTATAGTCCGGTGCGACTTATAGTCCAGAAAATACGGTACATCTCGACAACAACAGAGTGAGCGTGAGTCCACACTATCAACCCAACTGATTATTTCTAATTTGAAACTTTGTAACGCTAAACTTCTCTTATTTTATGTATTTTATTTTTTCATTTTTAGCTCATCAAAATGAATCTTCACAGTATTTATATTGCACAAGTTCAAGCAGGAAGAGTGTCAGCCAATCACAGCCTGCTCATGCCCTTCATTTAAATGCACTCTGTCTCTCCTCCAACCATCCTGCTGTTTAAAAAATAACCTTTCGTGATCGCTGGAGTTTGAGGAGTCCAACGCGGTCTTAATGAGGAGATAAACACTGGGGCGAGATGATTGGACAAGTGAGAACACAGACTCGGGTGAAAACAAGACAGCAAAAAGCAGATACAAACAGAAAATAATAGTTTTTCCGGTGAACTATTTCTCCAGTGACCGTTAGCAACTGCTGCTTTCTGCTCAACGACGCACAGCACTCACTTCAAAACCAAAAATATTACCTTTCTGGTGCGTAATGCCAAACCCAGTGCAATGCGTAGAAAGTAAGACGCAGAGAAGTGACATAACTGCAGAAAAGGCTGACAATAAACCAGAAGTAGTTTTTTTTTTACTCAATAACTTTAGCCACTTCTCACAGAGCAGTAAACTTGACGTTACTAAATGCCTTTCGCCATTTACTGAGATCGGCCTGATGATAAAAAGTACAATTCAGGTCCAATTTACCTTATATTTATGACAAAACTCTTGTTACGTTTGGGTAAACCGGTCATTGTGCTGGAACCATGTTGAAATGTGTCTTATGAACAAGGCTCCACTGTCCAAACTTTGTCACTTCAGATCCTCCATCACTTCTGTGCAGGCGAAGAATGATTTTACTTGACACATAATGCCTTTCTTACCAAGGTCAAAGTTGAACCATTCCAAAACCAATTGACCAGAATTCACTTTCAATATTTCAATGAATGTTTCTCGGTACTTTCAGTGTTTTGTCCATTGTTTGTTAATGTGGCTGTTTTTTAATGCTTTACTGTACACTATAAGCTTTTGCACATGTTTTCCAATGGGGCTTTCAAACTATAAATGGCAAAACTAAACTAAACTAAACTACTTGCAACCACTAAAGGGGTTCCATATGTTTATTGGATGGAACAGAACAAAACGCACAGTGTTTCAAGTACAACCAATGCCTTCTTTACATGCTATTTCACTGTAAGCTCATTTGCCGGTCCCTGAATATTGAGTTTCTGCTTGTCATAAATATAAACACAGTTGCAGTTGGTTTTGTCAAGGCTGAAAATACTTGAGTCTTAAACATATGTAGCATCAAACTCACCCAGGAGGTCTTCGGACGCGACTCCCACCAAACCCTGCAGTCTGTCCCGCAGTGTTAATGCTGACTGAATACAGCGCACATGCAGGTCTGGAGGACAGTGAAAGCAAGAATGAATAAATAAAATATCCAACGTGCCTTTCAATATCCTAAAGCAAAGTGTACGAGCGTCGGTGTGGAGCGGACCATTCTACTGTGAGCGCCCCTCTAGCTGTGTCCAACAGATACGGCTACTTTTCCATGTTAAGTGGCTTCCATGTCAGCATTGTGATTTTTTTACCCTTTATTTCGTTATTACATCGATTACACAGCTCTTTTGTATATCTTTCCCCATAACACAATACGATGAGGCAGAAATAATGTTAATAATTATAATAATAATAATAATTCACGCTCTTTATTTTAGTTTTTTTTTTTCAAATAGAGTGAAACCCGGTCAATACTAACCGGGAAAGCAACTGATCCGAGTAGGCAAATAATTAATTTATTTGATCAGTTATAACAGCATTCTCTAATGTAAAAGCAAACATTAGATGAGTTAAAAATTGCACTATTGTGGTGGCAGAAACCTAGCTTGTTGCCTCCTGTTGTAGTACCCTTGGGCAGGACACTTAATAAGCTTAATAATACCAAGTATGGACAGAATGAGTGATGCTCAAATCTGGTAACGCGACTTTGGGAATCTGGAAAAGCGCTAAATCAAACGTTAGTATTATTATTACTAGCCGATTAGCCCCTGCATGTCATTTCATGTGGCCACAATAGATCACACACTACATTCAACCTATTTTAGATGATATATTACTAACAAAACATCCAACAGTTAGCTCGGACATGTTTCTTCTCTCGTCCCGGGCCGCGCTGTGATTTAACTCCGTAGCGCTGGTTTCCTTGGCCCCTGCTGACACTTTTAACGGCCCCTTGTTGAACCTGATAAGTGGGGCGCTTTGATGGAGGCGACGGCCCCAGAGCCATCAACTTCCATATGGGGTAAAGGGGGAGGAACGCTGGGGCCTGGGGGAGACATGCACGGATTAGTGCGGCACATTTTTCTGAAAGCGTTCACCAGATTTGGCGTGGTTTTGCGACTTTGTGAAAACACCATTAGGTTGCTTTCACTGGATGTCCAATTATTATTTCAAAAAGCCTATGTGCTCAGAGGGGAGTTTTAATATCCTGCTTACGACAAAAAAATATAATTTTTTTTCTCGTGTATGGAAATTATTGAATTTATTGACATGATTTTGTCTCAATAAACCCAAAGATTATAATGTTCTTGAACATTGGCAATATAGATTAATACCATTTAACATGGAATATAATGTTCAATGTATCCAACATTTTAATTCCGCTCCAAGTCGCATGCTTTTGCAGACGAAGGATCAATAAATTAAAGTCTGTAGATGATCACTGATATTCAAAGATAACAGAATCTTGATCTCAATTAATATTCAGTTAATTAAACACAAATGGACCTGGTATTTCAAAATGTCCAAATATAGCCAATACAAAAACACTGTCACTCCATCTTTGCTGTGGCCAAATGTGGCTCAATGTCATCATGTTAACAGCAAACACTTTACAAATCGCTCAATATCGATACAAAGTCAACACTTTAAGGAGCACTTTGATAGTTTGTGCAAGAAATTCTGTCTTGTTTTTCTGAAGCCAGTCGGACTTTTTGTGCAGTCCATTCCAGTGTCGCAGCAAGGTCGAGGTGTGGCTTTTAAGATGCCTCTTTCTTTGGGGGGGGGAAAAGATCTGTTAAAATGACCCAAGAGCGAGCAGAGGGAGAGCCACCTGGACACCATCAGTCTGAGAGAAAGGTAAACATCTCCGACATTCCTCCCGGCACACTGGCCCGCAGAGGTCAGAGGTCATGATGACAAACGGGTGACCCAGCAGCACTCAGGGGCGAGAGAGGAGCCCTGGAATCTCTCAGAGGGCGGGGGAAGGACGGGACGGACCAGGACTATCACAGGACTATACCAGAACTATCACAGGACAAAGACGCAGGACTAGAAACATCTCAGGACTATCACAGGACAAACATACAGGACTAGAAACATCTCAGGACTATCACAGGACAAAGACGCAGGACTAGAAACATCTCAGGACTATCACAGGACAAAGACGCAGGACTAGAAACATCTCAGGACTATCACAGGACAAACACACAGGACAACTCAGGACAATCACAGGACTAGAAACATCTCAGGACAATGACAGGACAAAGTCACAGGACTAGAAACATCTCAGGACTATCACAGGACTATACCAGAACTATCACAGGACAAAGACGCAGGACTAGAAACATCTCAGGACTATCACAGGACAAACACACAGGACAAACACTCAGGACAATCACAGGACTAGAAACATCTCAGGACAATGACAGGACAAAGTCACAGGACTAGAAACATCTCATTATCAGGACTAATAGATAACCCAAGTGCTATTCCAGGACTAGTAAGCCTATTTTAGTTTAATACTAAATTCAAATAGTTTTTCTTCAATGTATGGCCTTTTTGGTTGTATATATGTTGCATCGAATCATCAAAGCAAGTTCTTATGTTTGAGATTTTTTTAAATTGACAATGACAATAAACCTTGATTATTTTACAACAAGACTAACCCAGGGTTATCCAAGACCTATCCCAGGTCTACACCAGAACAATAGTTAGAACTTTACCAAGATCATGACCGTACTCTACCTGGACAATCCTAGAACATTAGAACCTGTATCAGTGGACTAGGGGCTCGTGTCCTCTGGTTCACTTTGGAGCAGGCCCGGATGGTCCGAAAGAGTCTATAAGATTGTCTCCAGTAAACCGTGGCTCGCTTTCCGCTCCCGAAACGTAAAAGACAAACTCAAAGACAAAAAGCCAAGTCTTATGCCCAGTCTGCACCAGAAATATACAGAGAAGAAGGTTTTATACCTTTGTTTGTGTGAACGCTGCAGCTATGGAGAAACCATCTGAAATGTGACATGTGCTCTGGAACGCCGGGGGACAGGAGTGTGCTTGTGGCTGGGCATCTGGTTTAGCCATCATGGGGCCGATTGAGACCTGAACCAGGACCTTAATGTGAGCCAGACTTGACCAGAGCAGAGCAGTGACCCCCCGTGACACGAGTAATGAATGAGCTTTCACTCTGTCACACGGAGCGTTCAGGCTCGTGATCCGGCCGCTCTCCAACAATATGACATGGATATAATGTATTATTATCTGACCGTCTAATGCTGTTCATATGCAAGCGTTCACCATTAATATGTATTTATTTAGATTATTTACAGCTAAAATATCCACTATGCACACAGATTTGAACTCACTATCTATTAATAATTGCAATTAAATACATTTTAAATTGAGTTTCTTCACTCTACAAGACATTTGTCAATTATTTGCTGACACTTTTACATTTAAATAAATAATATTGTAAGGGTTAAATTTATTATCATTCTTATTAAGTTGACAAAATAAATCATATTGGTACTGTTTTATATTAATTACACTTTAATTTGCCTTAATAAAGCATGAACTAGGACTTAATTCCTAATGAAGTTTATTAAAATGACTCAGACTTGTTGATTACAGCCATAAGCCTTTGTTCATGCTTTATAAGGCCATTAAAATGCAGTTATTATTAAATAGTTTCATAAATGTTAATAATGACTGAAAACAAATCAACACAACGGTTAAGTCACACTGAACATCGAGGGATCAAATACTGTATATTTATTTCATGTTTTCCAAAGTTGAAAATACACTGTAATTGCCAGTCCCGTGTCGATTGTCACAGCTTTGCATCATCCACAAACCGTAAACCAACTGTTCTCCCCGATCCAAACGCAGTGTTCTCTAGGTTCTTTGGACCGACCGTGTCCTGAGGCTCTGCCTGACCACAACACGACCTTTCAACTCTGGCTTTTACAGACTGATGTGGACCAGATCAGATAAGGCCATGTCACTGGACCCTGCTGTCTTTGGGCGACGCTCAACACTCACCAGCGCAGGCATTGTACCGCGTCGTACGTGTTATTGTACAGAATCTATCGTGCGGCAAACAAGGCAGACATGTTCAAGCGACACTGAAGAGACACTTCCCTTGTATTTAGAATGAAAATATATCATACGTAGATCATTATTTTGCATTGCGTTAATGGAAAACTGCGATACTGATCTGCAAAATGGCTTTGGTCCATTGACTTACGAACACACTCAGAAGCTTCTAGATGTTCTTATTGTTGTTGGAAAGCGGTGACATGACATTTTTTAGCCCTGCATGTCTGATCCAGTGTCTGAATTATTGTAATAATCGTGAGAAAGTACAGAGAAGTGGGCGGAGATAGGGGGAAACGTATGACTCAAACACGGATGTCTCAATCGAAGTACAACTTTGAGTAAGAAAAAAGTCCATTTGATGTAATATGTCTCCTTCAAGTTCACTGTGGGTTGAACGGTAAAAAAAACAAAGACTAGTAACAACATATTTGTCCCTTAAATTGTGTTTCCAGTTGTTTCACACATTCAAGACTTTTTTGTCACTATTTATTACATCATAAGTGTCGAAATGGTCCAGAAAAGTTAGTTTTTGACACAGTAACGCCATCAAAATTGGGACAAACCCCAAAACTGAGCAAGGACAAGAACAGGACCGAACCAAGGCTACATCAGGACTAAAACGTGCTTAATTAAGAAGTGTGATCGCACCCAAATGTAACGCTGTGTTGAGCGGCGTGAGCGCTAACGTGTGAAAAAACGACTTTCTTCTCTCATTCGTTCGCTCACACACTCGATGGCGGTGGCTTTCGTCGCCGCGGCTGCCATGGGGGACAGACAAGCGGAAGTGTGGCGTCCAATCTGCGTCCACAGCCTCGCAATCACAACCAATCACTCACATTGGATGAGCGAAATCTTCTTCTGCCCAACAACAACCGGGTTCGCGTGACCGACTTTTTGGAGTTTGTGGGCGAACGTGCCTCTGTGGGAGTCTTCGTTTTTGTTATTCCGTCCAGATGAGGTGCCTCTGGTCGAAGGCTCGAGTGACGTGAACTGGAGACTGAAAGTGAGAGTGTGTCAGCCCTGTAACTATGGGCCTCAGGCGGGGGAACGCTAACGAGCTGGTGGTTATGGGGGACAGACTCCGACCATCTGTGAGGCCCTGAAGAAGAAGATGGACGAACTCGCTGTCGATACACATTTATTCAGGTTAAATTTGTTGCTGTTTTCCGTCTGCTCCTTTAACTTGTCCACAAAGAATGTTAATTTGACAGTTTTTTTTAGATCAGATGCCTTACCAGTACCATCCAGCCACTTATTGTGACAGAGGCAGGCTTTGTGCGTAAAGACACAACAACAATGTGTGTAAAATCCAAAGCACCAACCCTCTAATGTCTTCATTAATCTTTAAATACTTTTGAAGACAAGGTGGGTATATTTGTAGAGCGAGCAATTTGCACACAAAGTAATTCAAAGTGCTGGACAGAACAAGAACTGCGTATTAATAGAAGCGTTTTAGAAAATTACAGCACAAATCAATACACCTAAGAACAATAAGACAATATAACATTATTTCTGTTGTCACATGCACTTTCAGCCTGAATGCCGGGTCTGGAGGATGGACACTTCAATTCTATTCAATTTATTTTTGTACAGCCCAAAGTCACCGCAGCGGTAGACTTGCAGGGCTTCACAAAACTGCTGATTCAACCAACAGAAAGTTACAAAATCAAAGGTGTTGAACAGTCCAATCACAGCCACTTATGTCTCTAAAATGTGGACGACATTTCCTCTCAGATGTTCTTGTATTCAGAATGAAATCTATAGCTTCTTTACCGTCCACTGGGTGTTTTTGGTGTGTTTCCTCTCAGAAAGACAAGAGACACTCACACTTGTTCATTGTTTCCTGTGAAAATCGTTTGTCTTTTAGTAACCGTTTTATTGTTATATTTTCAAACTTTCTTTTGGCTAAATCAAGAGGAAGAATCAAGTGCTGCTATTGTGATTTTTGGCCATACATTTGTTTTTAATTTACCTCAGATTTACAGAGTTAAGTGCCTTTTTTCATATTTATTTACAACCATAAGCTGCATTATGTATTTTATTTTATTTTTATTCGTGTGTTACTCTGATTGATTGAAAATGGCAGATACCATTGGTGTAAAGTACTGTAGAAGTGCATGGTCTTGACTTATGCACATCATTAATATGTAAATATAGGTTCAACAGATGATTTAATAGCTATAATAAAACAATAATTGCTCTCGTAACCGTTCACAAAAATAACTTGAATACATGACCGCTCATTGTAGCGGCAGTAGCTGAAACGGACACAGCAGTAACAACAAATTGCATCACAAACTGCTTGAACCGTTCCAGTCGTTGTACATTATAAATAAGCCTTCTTTTATTTTTTATTATTTTTTTGGGTCTGACGCTTCAAAGCTCCACCTGGATCCTCTGTCCCAGGAGCCTCTCGGAGAAGTGTGGCCGCGTTTCAAAGACGAGATCCAGGCTTTTGAACCGCTCTGTCCCCTCTCCTGCCCGGACCGTGCGCAGCCATCCAGGTCAAAAGTACATTATGAGGCAGGTGCTATCGGAGAGCAGAGCGGGACGGTCCACAAAGGGAATTATTAACAGCGCAAGTCGCACCTTTCAGGGTCTTTCTGCCGGTGTCATCACATCAAACTCTGGGGGCAATCAAGGACATGGGGACAAGAAGCAGGGGTAAATTAAACATGGGGGGGCAAAATGAGGCGTAGCGTGGTGTAGCTGTCCAACACGACAGGTTCAGGTACAGAAATATGAAGCAAATACGGGATGAAATGGCAGATTTTCACCGTGATCGATGTTTTCGCTATCAAATACATAAGCTGCATTAATTATAAGGATATTAAACATTAAAGACGGTTGTGGATGACGTGATATCGCTGCCTCAACAAGCTGTATTCAAAGATAATTCCTCTGATTATCTGTCTGATTCTGGACAGTGTGTTGTTGCTGTTACCCTGGTTACCCATGTGCATGTGCAGTAAAATGTGTCCCGAAAAAAACAAAAATACAGGCACTTCACTGTCCATCCCAGTCCTCCTAAAAGTAGAAATTGAAAGGGTATTTTGAGTGGAAAAGAAAGCCTTTTAGGATGACAGAGCTCAGAATATTGAGGTTCCATTGTGGAGTGAGCCCTGGATTTCTAAAAGGCGCTCTTATTTGGCCTACAATAACTATGACGACACAAAGAGGACGGTGGAGATTGGAAAATATTTTCGAATAATTCACCTTGCAAAGATGAACACTGTAATGAGTTCAGCAATTTGCCTTAGCTTTTTAATACATCGCTTTCAGAAACATCATTTGTTCAGAGTAAGTTAAGCGCGTGCGCTCGCGAAGCAAACAAAAGACCAGCCGAGTTTGGAATAGTTTCTATCAACAATTTGCATTTGACTTTATTTTAATGATGTTGAGTCCCACACTTCACTGTATAAAACACTCCAGGGACAAAAAAATGTACTGGCTAAAGAAACGTTTTCAATTTATTTACAATGGCCCCAGAAAACCAGAGTCTGGGAGGTTTTTATCACGTTCCCATCCAGCCCAAGTGACAGAGCAGAATAAGGCAATGGGTGAAGTGTTCAAGGACGAAAGGGATTTAATGGAGCGGCCCCCGAGAACATTGTGGTTAGATGTAACAGTCTTTGTTTGTAAAAGAAACTCCCCAGATCAAGCAGCAAAAAGGGTGAATTACACGACAGGAGTGATTTCTTTAACAACATGTGGATAAAAGCAGTTTTCCCGCCCATTGGTTCTGGTCTTAAACAGTCTGAATCATGAAACAGAGAGCGTTGCGTCCGTCCCAGGTCCAGCGCTGTCGTTCGCTCATAACGTGAAGACCCTCAGACCGGTTCCCCCCCGCATCGTCCCGCTCCAGTGGCCTTAAAGGTGCACAATGTCACTTTTCTGGTGTGGGGTCCACCGCGTCCTCGTCTCACGCACGTGTTATTACTTTGCCCGGACATGTGTTCCGCAACTTACTTTTTTGGAGCTTTTTAAGTGCGTCGTTTGTTCACGCTCGGTTCACGCTTGTCCCATCAATCCTGTTTACGAGGTTGTCAGAGATCCAGAGCTTCTCCCGGGCAGCTTTAAACTCCACCAATCGTCACCAAACTTGATCTGTTTCTGCCGCCAGTGTGCGCTCATTACAACTGCATGCTTGTATTAGCGTGCGTCAGCGTTTGGTTTTGGTCCATTAGTAAAATCCCTCTGCGCCCGGTAAATAACACCAATCCTGATGAGGGAACGCTTCACTGGCAGAAAGTAATGTGTGGTTTTCAGTACATGATTTACACAATGCAAATAATGCATCACGTGTGAATCATTCTTTTATACTTTGTTTTCTACTGCTGGCCTCTTCCATGAAGAAATAGCTTTAATGCCATATTGTGGAACATTCCAGGCACAGCAATAGCATTTCCATGGTCCGTGCACAGTGCCCCTTCAAATGTCCCGGTTTCCCCCGACGACGAACCCTTCAAACCCAGACGGTGCAGTTGGTTTGTGCAGCTATAACCCTGACCTCTCTGACTTCTTATGATTTTCTTTCCTTGGCGATGATTGTCCCGGCTGTTCCTGTGTGTTCCTGCGGCTCCAGGGTCGCCGCGTCTCCGGGGGAAGGGGGCGAGCGTTTGGGACGGGAGGGGGGCGGTGACACTTCGGGACCTCCCCCGGGCTTTGGTCTCGGGCGGAGGGCAGGGGGGCCGGGTCTGGAGCGGGGGAGCGTGTCTTCTCCGAGTTACGAGTGATTAGGCCGGTGGCTGCCTCTGGACTCTGGGGCAACCTCGTGACCCCACACCTAAAAACAAGCATTAACCACCACTGGACTTTTCACTTTCAAACTCGGACTCAAACAAACAGCACGTCCCTCGCCGCGCGCCGTAGGACCGGCCGCCTCTGGAGATGACCCCTGGCACCGAGAAATGTGGAAGCTCTACCAACAAATCAACTGCTCCATGTTGCTATGTTCAGATGGCACTAAAGACGTTCAGATTGAGGCATTTATCTGGAACAATACCTCTGAAGTCGGGGCGCTCGACTTTTCCCTTATGAACGTGTTTTTGTCCCTTTTGTGACTAAATCTGCATCTAATCAGTTGAAAATACTGGTACTTTCTGTAAAACTGCTTCATAACCAAAACGTTCTACAGATTAAGAGGAGGGGAAGAAAGTAACTAAATGAAAGTAACAGCAGATTTTAAAACATGCACTTGTGTTATTGAGTACATTTTTTGCATGTAATTGTAATTAGTTACATTAGAAAATCCCAGTCGTTCTTATGCATGGTTATTTCGCGGCTGTTTTTGCCTCTTTCCACTTCTGAAAACACTCAAAACGACACCGCATTGCCCGGTCGGATCGACCCAAGCTCAAAGAACAGGCAGATCGTGATTTAAAACGACTAAATTCAGTTCAAACTATTTAATTTCGCCTTATATTCTCATTACATTGATAATATCACACACAACAAACATTCAACTGCTTCAGCTTTCTCTCCTTGTGTAAAATGTGTTAGACAAACTTAAATAAATCAACTTAAAATCTAAATGATGTGCTTTGGATCAAACTAAAACGAATAAAAAGAAAAAGTGGACATAATGTATTCACGTTTTCAATACAATCCAAAGTTTCCTCATAAGCGCTGTGGGCTAACTTGTTTGTATTTGCTGCTGCAGAACATGGATATTTTCCAGCTACAAAAAGGACATACATTATTGGGCAACACATTGTTCGGTGTTGCAGTGATTCCACGAGAGAGAGAGCGCTCTGTACTTCTGCTGCTGCATCTCTCCGTGGAGGAGTTTGTGCCCGGTTGAATTAGACCACGCTTATGTTTATTTATTCATCAGAACATGCACGGTTTGTTGCGCCGGCATCCTGCTGCTCTCCCGAGGTCTGAACTTAAAGCCGGGGCAGAGTGAGCTACACCGCGTCCGTGGGGTTTAGACGTGATGGTTAAGAATACAGAACAGGCCTACAACGTGTGCGCAGGCCTTCATAATCCACTGTCAAACTTTCAGCCACTTTTATCCAGAAGGGATTTAAGAATGCTGCTGTCTTTGTTATAGAAATGTGTTTTAGCGTGTGTTAAGTCCAGCTAATGATTGCAATGATCAAAATATACTTTTTTCTTATTGTGGAAGTTGCCTTGGGCGCCACTGTCCGTTGTGATCTTCTTGCTCTTGTGTTAGTTAACATAAAGCTGCCGATCTCAATAGCAAATAAGTTCGACACAGGCCGCCCTGGGAATCACTGAATGTTTAGCATAAATCAACCGTCTTTATGCCTTATTTTACCAGCGAGACTTCTCCCTCGTTCTCCACGGAAGAGAATGAAAATCCCACACAAACAGAGGTGTCAGAACAACAGGCTCACGAACCTCAGTTAACATTATTTACTCCATAAACTCCATTTAATCAATGTATAATGCAATGTGAAGCTCTTTGGGTGTCCTAACTGTAGCTAAAGCAATCCAAGTCCAGATCTGCACTTTGCAACACTGGAATTTCCCCTTTGTGGGACAATTAAAGGTTCTTTTATTTTATGTGGAAACATCAGAACACACATTAGAAAACTGAGACCAAATTTGCATGAAATATTGAGAGCCAAATGGGTACAGAGACACTGGGGTTTTGCATAAATAGAAGTGCATTCATTTTTATTTGCTTATTTAATCATTTCAGCAACATTTTATATTAGTATATTGATATTTCTGTCGTGTTGAATATTGTTTTGGAGAGTTTCAACTCTTTCAACGTCATATTTGAATTATTTTCCGTGTTGTTGCAGAGAAAGCCGCACTAGAGAAAAGAGGGCGGTAAAACATCTAAATCAACATGTGGTTTGGGAAGTCATTCATTTTTCTTTACAAACACACACAGTTTTGAGAGCTTTTTTTATTTTTTCCCCATGCCTGCTAAACCAAAGTGCTGAACAAGCCCCTGTGAGGTGCAGTAATTGTCCTGTGTGAAATTCTGCTGCCGCGGGCGACGGTGATTCAGGTTTGAGTGAGCACACATCAGACTCCGCCTCGGGGCTCAGCGCGGGCCAGGCCGGTACACGCCCTGCGACTCAAGGGGACGAGGGATCCCTTCTGTTGGGACATGAGTCAGTGTGTGTGTGGGCCGGATTGATTCGGACCCGCAGCACTAGAAATGGAGAACAGACCCGTTCAGAAGATGCTAACGCAACTTATCAAAGAATTAACTTGATTGGTTCATCACTTCGCTCTAAAAATGTGCTCTATACGTGACTTTTGCTGTTTGGGTCTAACACTGTGTCACAATTATCCAATAAAAGGTGTTTTTACTGCTCAAAACGACATTGAAAACAATCTTACTGTGAATGCGTGCACTTTTCCACAGCTCTGGGGTCTAATTTATAAAACCTAACGCGGAATTCGTACTAAAAACGCACGGACACATCACTAAGCCTTCCTCAAACTTGCGTATTTCTCATCACAGATCGCCTTCTTCCTCTTCCTGTGCGAATAACCTGATGCACAAAGTTTTCGGATCTCATATTGTTTTATAGATCACACTGAAAGTCACACGGGCCGGCGTAACATTTGTGTAAGCGCACCTTTTAAACGAGACACCTGACCTGTGTAGCGTCACCTGCTTTTTGTGATTTGTTCTGATATTTTGAGGATTTTTGCTAATTCAAAATACATAACTTTACTGCATTGTTTGTGTTTATTGCTACGGCAATTGTGCAAGATTGTCGTCACTCTGAAACCCACGGATGTGTTCAGTTAACCTAAAATGACACAACACATTTATATTATCATGTTTTCAGTGTAAAAACCCGCGTCCTCCATTAGCTTTTGTGTAAATCTGTGTAAATGAGCGAAGAAACAGGAAGAACAAATTGTGTGTCTTTACAAATGACATCAAGAGCAGTAGAAAAACTAGTCGGGACATGAGTGTGTGTGGGACGGGTGGAGACTTTGACAAAGGGCCCAGGTGCAGCCGGGGGGGTGGCAGGAGCGGCAGGAGCGGCAGGAGCAGCAGGAGCGGCTCACAGAGATGACAGGGAAACTCGCCACTTTCCTTCACGGAGGAGAAAGGGACAGTTGTTCTTCAGCTAGTGAAAGACAAGACGAGGAGCTCTGTGTGAATTTGTCACCACAACAACAGTAGTTCACATGTTAACTCTGTCCACATGTGCTCCAGACCCGTCCTCTTCTTTACTACAAAGCCACACTTTTCACTGAGAGGTAAATAATACATATTTTTGGACATTTGATGACTGCCACTTTTACATCTGTTTTCCCCAATGCAGCTGTGGCCACATCTTAAAACATCCTCAGCGATCTGACAATGGCTATAAATTAGATTTGAATGTCCGACGTGTTTTAATTCAACCTTTTTGTATATGTATTAAAGATAACAGAACAGCAACAATACTTGGGACAAAGCTTGAACCCAAATCCTTTTGAATTGAAACAAACTGTTCTTAGAATTTCTAAAGCAACATATTCTGATTTTAAAAGAAGGATCCATTATGTACTCTAAAGAGCCAAATAAAACACTTCCTTTTTTAAAGTCATTTTGTTTCTGTTTTACAACTCAACACTGTCATTTTAAAGCTTTAGCTTTCAAAATGCCTTCACAAACTGCAACTTCAACAAGATCTAAAACTACAAAGTTCATGCACCAAACTAAATCATGATTATAAAAACAGTGTAACTTGTCATGGCGATTTTAAAGGTGGCAGATTGCTTTTCCTTTCCAAAACTGTTCCACATTTAGCGTATCTATGCAGCATTTATTTAGGTGTTTTTATTGCTTAAGATGATGCATTCCCACTGTGAGCAGGCTTGTCTCTTCACAGATCTGACCTGTAACTTGGCCTTTTGGCGTTAATACTGTGGAACATTAAAGGCGCAATGGACAATTTTTCGGCGATTTGAGAACTCAGGTGGAAGTGCGCATGCGCAGATCAATGCGCTTAGACACGCGGAACAGTGCTGCTCATGGGGACGAGCCGCACGCGGCTGCAGGTGAGCGGTAGGTGCGTTTTATGATTGATACGTGGCAGGACTAATCGGCAGTCCACGCCACGAGGAAATAAGACTCAGATTTGGGCCAAAAAAATCGTCCATTCAACCTTTAAAGTGCATATGACAGGTTTTTATGGTTTTCTCATTTTGACTTTATTTGGTGTATTTATACCCATGGTACATATGAATTATAGTTTTACACCAATCGAGTCGGCATTTGAAAAACATTGAACAATCTGTGGAAAATTACAGGAAGTGACATCACACTTCTGGATACTCATTCCAGTCCAAGTTTATGCATAATTTACACAAAGAAACAACTTTTTTGATACTCTAAACATTAATTCAACAAAATAAAGTCACTCTCATATATTTGTATTTGTCAAATAAAATTTGTCAAATGTGACATTATATATATATATATATCTTAACTGCATTTTAGTTCAATAAGTCGTCCAACCTGTCAGAAGCACTTTAAAAGCAAAAATCCACCAGAAAAGCGTATTGTACCTTTAAATATCACATTATCTCTGTGTTCACACGCTGATTGTCGTTTCCAAACACTTTCGCACTGATCCAACTTCTCTAACCGTCCGGAGTGTCCGTGGGAGACGTTCTATTCGGCGCGCACGAGTTTGATTTAGACTGTAACAATTAAACCCACAGGTGCTCTTCTCCTGCAGCGGCGCCGTGACCCAAGATGGCATCGCTGAGCAGAGCCAAGCTGCAGCGTAGGATTGTGGGAAGCCGCTTTTTACAAGTCCGGGCCGATCAATGCGCGCTCCAAAAATCTTTCTCTGGGGCTATTATTTCGACACGAGAGGCTTCCTCATTAGAACGCTGCACAGACTTTAGATAAACTCGTCAGAAAACAATGGGAGTTTTAGTGTCTGTGAAAGTGAAGTATGCATGAGGTAAAATGACTTAAAATGATATGGTTTATATGTTTTATTTGCATAGTAATAAGCATAAATGATTTGACTTGATTTCAAAGCAAACCTGTGCTGATTGAATGTTTTGCAAGAATAAGAAACATTATAAGGATGGTCTTTTCTATGTTTTTGCAGTAAATCACACTTTCAGAAACATAACGTATCTTAATGTTTTTTTTCTTGTCCAGTTTTGTCATTTGTCCGTCTTTTGTCTTTGTCCTTTGTCTTTCGTGTTGAATGAGGTTAATTCATTAGTATATGTTTGTTTTTGTGTGTCTTTAATCTCCTTTTGTCTGCTTACTTTGGAAGGAAGGTGCATGTTTGTTGACTCTGTATCCCAGCCTTATCTGACCAGAGCACACTTTATTCTATGTTTATTTTATCAGAAATGAAAATAAATATATTAAAAAAGAATGAAAAAAAAAAACAGATTAAAAGACACTGAATGTATTCACTGGAGGTAAGGAGCGTGTTACTGTTATTGTAGCGCTGATGAACAATATATAAGTCTGCACAAAAAACGTCATCACTAGGTAACCGAGCCCCGCACTGTCGGCTGCTCTGATTGGCTGAGGTAAAGTTGTTAGAACTTCACAATTTGCTGCGACCACATTGACCCCACAGACATGACGAGAGCCGACTCAAATAAAGGCTTACGAGTCAGCAACACCACCTGCTTGTCTCCATGGAGATTAAAAAAGTTTAATGTCATGACTCACATCTAATTAAATCCAAATCGCTTTATTTAAACGAGACACATATTACTTATAAGAGACACATGTTCTTCCATTACAAAGCATAAAGCAAGAACAGCTCCATGAGACAAGCAGGTGTCGGCCCTTGCACCAGAAAAGTTACATAGTGCACCTTTAAATGGAGAGGTAATTGGGGTATTTTTGCTCTGTTATTTCAGTATTATCATGGTAAAAAGAAAAAAAAGGATGCAGATTATGCACGGCAGAAATGTAATTAAAACATATTGCATTTAAGTTATGGAGCTGTTTTAGTCTATACGTAACATGTGGCTAAATAAAACCAGTTTCCAGTCTCGACATTTTCTGCAGTTTTCTCCTTGGGGTGAGAGCTGCTGTCTGTTTTTCGGGTCCCAGGGCGCAGAAATCGGGTCACCAAAATGACAGCAAAGACAAACAAGAAGAAAGCACGTCTCCCTCGCTCGCATACAGCCGTGTCGCTCGGTTACAGCTGCCCCACGGGCCCGGCGAGGCCCACGCTATTTTCTGATGAAAGCTGGTGTCGGTTTGGACGAGACCCGGCCCTGGACGGAGAGCGCGGGCATAACTGACTGTGAATCATTACTGTTATTTGGCAAAGAATCAGTCAGGATTTGTATATTTTGAGAACATTTTTATACAATTTTCATTTTGTTTAGTTGTTTTGAGGGGTTATGAGCGGTAAGATCAAGCTTCTGGAATCAGAATCAGAAAAGGTTTATTACTATTGACAATGAACAAAATTCACAAACATAGGAACGATGAACAATAATAAAAACAAGATATATAGAATCAAAAAGGGCATAGATTGAAGAAAAACAATTCAAATTTAGTATAAGATCAAAACTAAAATAGCCTTTCTATGTTCACAAAATTTACAGTTGAATTTACAGATGTAGTGCAGAAAGTGAACAGTGCAGCGAGTGAGTCATTAAATTGTAATTAAGGTGACAGGTGTTTAGAAGTGAGTCCAATGGCAGAAGGTAAGACACTGTTCTTGTGGCGGGAGGTTCTGGTCCAGATGGACCGTGGCCTCCTGTCTGAGGGGAGTGGCTCAAAAAGTCTGTGTCCAGGGTGAGAAGGGTCAGCTGAGATCCGACCTGCTCGTCCCAGAGCCCTGGAGACGTACAGGTCCTGCAGAGATGGAAGTCTGCAGCCGATCACCTTCTCAGCAGAGTGCACAAAGCGCTGTAGTCTCTGTTTGTCCCTGGCTGTGGCTCCAGCGTACCACATGGTGATGGAGGAGGTGAGGATGGACTCAATTATGGCCGTGTAGAACTGCTCCATCATCTCCGCTGTCAGATTGGCTTTCCTCAGCTGCAGCAGGAAGTACATCCTCTGCTGGGCCTTCTTGATGAGGGAGCTGATGGTGAGCTCCCATTTGAGGTCCTGGGTGATGGTGGTGCCGAGAAAGCGGAGGGAGTCCACGGTGGTGATGGGGGAGTCTGTCAAGGTGAGGGGGGCTGGGTGGCTATGACTTTCCTGAAGTCCACCATCATCTCCACTGTCTTCTGGGTGTTTAACTCCAGTTTGTTACCTTGACAGCAGGACACCAGCCGGTCCACCTCCTGTAGACAGACTCATCCTCGTCCGAGATGAGCCCGATGAGGGTGGTGCCGTCCGCAAACATGATCAGTTTTACGGAGGCGTGGCTGGAGGTGCAGCAGTTTGTGTACAGGGAGAAGAGCTACCAAGTTATCAAGTTCATTATGACCTAATTGACACAAGGGGAAATAATATCATTTGAGGCAATGTATTTACTATGTATATGTAATAGTTTTCATATGTTATAATGTAAATTGAAATGATGATAAATCAACACTTTATTATTGTATACTATTGTAAGATTATATTGTTTGTTCAATTTGGATGGAGCTATTTGTGGGGCGGAAGGATATGGCTCACGGGTGGTCACGTGAGCAGGTAGAGAGGAGAGTCTATTCTCAAGGTGTTGAGACGTGTTGCCTGTAAAGTTGGGGGCTGATAATAAAAGCTGTCCCGAGGAGCTGTCCTTCTCCTGGTATTATTTCTACACCCACGATAGATGTACACCCGCACAGAAGACGTGTTACACTATATTCCACATTTGTTGTAGTATTGGCTTGCTGAGCATCTAATATTAAATCATTATGTCAAATTTTGGACTTCAAACAATGTGTCTGAAGAAGTATGATGTGAGGTTGATAACTTTAACAACATCATTCAATACACTTTGAAGTTCAGGTGACATTTTTTAGCTAGCCAGCATCTCTCGATGAATAACACAGTGCATGCATGGACTCACATTCAGGCGTAACATCCATAAAGGGTCTATATCATGCAAAATCGACTTTGCAGAGCTTTTAACCTTCTTATTGGTACCTCGTATATGTGCCCAAGGTGATTTTTTGATTGATACCTGAAGTCTTTGGCTAGAGAACGGTCTCTATCCTTCCCCTCGGAGGAGCAGACAAACAGGGCCTACTCATCCTGGTAGTGCCGCAGCACACTTCCCTGTTTCAGAAGCACCTGTGCAACTTTTTTGACAGCGGCTTCTCCTAAAGGCCCGTTCACACTGCTGCGTCAAAGCGTCCAGTTGACATTCAAAGTCCATGGGGACACGTGCCTTGGACGTCCAGCGTTTTTGCTGCACGTTTTGAGTGGTTTTGCGAAAGAAAATCCTGCGTTTTGAGTATCGGACGCAGTGGGTCGGGGATGTTTGAGCGTTGAACACTTTGGACGCTTTGGACGCTTTGGACGCTGTCAGCTCTGGCTGACACAGAAAAGTTGAACAAAGTTGAACTTTTTTGCGACAGACGCGGCAGAGCAACCAAAGATTACGCTCTAGTGACGTACCTAAGCACTACCCGGAAAAAGATACAAAACAAACCCTGCCAGCAAATAACGACATTCACTTAACTCTGCTCACCTCTGAAGTATCTGCAGGACCCAGACAAGCCCCCGAGCCGATTGCCTCACTTTTTGGACTTTGTAAAGTAAATACACCAAATCCACTCCCTCAACCTGTTCAGCCATGGCACCAAGAGGACAACAACACTGGGAAACACATCAACTTCTCCACTGCGCATGTGCGCTAGACGACTCAGAAGGGCGTCTGATGGTGAGTTTATTTTTTGGACGCTTTAAAATGTACCAACTCAGGCGTCCGGCGCAAATTTGGACGCAGCAGATTTTTTGCGAGTCTCATTTCCTCGTAGCGTGGACAGCCGCGTAGTTCTCCCACATTTCAGTCATCCCTAGCATGCCACTGCACACCTGCAGGCACGTTTCCCTGGCTGCACATGCGTCGTTGATATGCCGGTGTGTGTTTAGCAAGTTTCTTGAGTGTACAGTACAAAAATGATGACAGAGAAAGACTGTGTTCAAGTTGCTCAGAAAAGACAGAAATCTGCAGATGCAAGTCGTCGCGCTAATAAACAAACGCACGTGTAGCAGCGGGGCTGTTACATGCTTCCGCACGAGGTTCTTGCACGGTCTCTTGGAAAGAACAGGAGGGTGGGGGGGTAAGTGTGCTCATGCGCATTTTTTAAAAAGGAACTAACAGTCACTTGAGTTCTCAAATCGGTGAAAAATCCTCTATTATTTCTTTAAAGTTCACAACAAATATCCTTGGTGGCAGGCAGGATAAGTTAAATCTCCAATCGTGAAAGGTTTCTTTGCCTTAGCAATGCGGTTTGCCACTAAGTGCGATGCTCTAAGTGCACTCACATTAGTTGATGTGATGGCCCTCAGTAATTGCTTCTGTCCTTCTTGTTCACGTTTTTTCCTTTTTCAAAAAACTGTAAAGGCTTATCTTTTAATCCAGTGTGCTCAGTCTCAATGTGCCGAAGCAGTTTTGAAGGTTTCATTGCCTCGTTAGCTAGCTTTTCCCCACACATTATGCAGAGCAAACTCTAGTGTCTCGAGTGTCACCTATAGCGACAAACCCGTGTTTTAAGACTCCTGGTGTTGTCTATTCGATTTAGCTTTTGTTTCTTGGAGGTCATAGGCTCCTCGTCTGGCTCCTCAGTTGGCCCCCCTTTGCAAAAAAATATGTGACGTATCAAGTATAACGTATCAGCTATGTTCTAACGCAGGACAAGAGCCTAGATATAATATACTTGCCATTATATCTAATGGATTTCAGTGGCAATTTCCTATCAGGCTTTTCATTATATATCTAGGGAAAAGCGTATTAGCGCATCATGAGGGACAGGCAAAAGTTACATCGGAGAAGATGCTGTCGCTGATCAATTATTTACTGTTTTTGTGCACCCCGGTTTTGTTTGGACCAGTACCCGTCCAGTTTGGACCAGTACCCGTCCCCGGCTCGAAAAGATGGACAGAGGATCTCCTCTGCAATACTTGACCCTCTCTCTCCTTCTTTCTCCCCCCTCATGTTGGATCTGGCTTGCTCGCCCTCTGATCTTCCCTACTGTCCTTTGCCCTCCTTTCTCTCTCTTTCTCCTCCTCTATTCAGATGTCAATTGCTCTCTCACTCTTTCTCACTCTCTTTTACTTTTTGTTTTGGATGCAACTCACTCTTTTGTCATTTTGTGTTTCCCTCGCTCACACTTTTCGGATGTCATTCCTCCGTACCTCTACGTACCTCTACCTCTTGCTCCTCATTGTGGATGTACTGTATCTCGTTCCCCAGTCTCTCTCCGTCGTGTTTTTTGGATGTCACTCGCCCTCGTCACTCTCCCTCTCTCGCGTGTGCCCCTCGCTTTCCCGCTCTCCGGCTCCTTCAGTGAAATGTGAGCCTCCGACTGCATTCCTGTGTAAATGGGCGCAGAGCTGTGAGTGCCGCTCTGAGTGAGAGGCATAAATCACATCCAGGGGACACTTCTGGAAACCAGTCATACATTCATCTCTAATACACGGGAAGTGAAGGACGTGCTGGAAATATGCTGAAAAAATATGTATCTACTTTTGCTAAACTGAGTTAAAGAAGGGTGTATGTATGATGTGCTCTTACTGGTTTAAAGTGAGATGTTCCAGGCAAAACATGATTTTATTTAATCTATTTTATTTATTTTATTTATTTTATTTATTTTATTTATTTTATTTATTTTATTTATTTTATTTATTTTATTTGTTTTATTTATTTTATTTATTTTATTTATTTTATTTATTTTATTTATTTATTTATTTTACTTATTTATTTGCATCCATTGACATCCACATGGGACATAGTAACTTCTGAGACAGTTTAAATTTAAACTCAAAATGCAATGCATTTTTTTCCAACAGAGACATAAAAATCAGCCATTAAAGTAGCACCAACCAACACCAAACTTTACAGTCATGTGCTTATTGTCGATCTAATTCATTTCTTCCTTTTTTACTCAAATTTTCATTCATATCTGGAGTAGACCTTCTTTTGCTAAAATTTGGCTTAGTACTCCTTACGGTCCTTTTTGGCCCCTTTTTTGTTTAACTCTTTTATGTTCATTATGTGTTCTGTCCATTAGTGCTCAGTTTAAGTGCACATTTAGAAAGAGCAACAAAAATACTCTCAAAAAAATCGATTTACAGTTTCCACAATTCTTCTTCTTTTTGACCACGTATTTAACACTAAAACAGTTTATATTCCAAAAGTCAAACGGATGGACCAAATCTCAAAAATGAGGTTTGTCCTAAGCATGGTTAACTTCTACGCTTCTTTTTTCCCTTTTTTTGGTTCACGCAACATGATCATTATTCACATTAGGCTGATTTAAAAACCTTGTTATTGTTACATCTTTATTGCTCTTTGTGGGAAACTTTCCAGCCGCTGACGATGACGGTTCCTCCAAAAGCACCACATTCCTGTATCATGTATTCAGCCTCGCACAGACGGAGGTGGGGGTCCGCTTTGGTTTCATCCTTCTCTCTGTCCTTATTTCACTCTTCTCTCCTCCTCCCTTCTCCTTCCCTCTCGCTGTCTCTCAACTCTCCTTCTTTTCCTCACCCCTCGATCCTTCTCTCTTTTCTTTCTCTGTCACTTTCTCTGCCTCCCTCTTCCCTCCCCCTTCCTCCTCTCTCTCCTGTAATGTGCCGATCTCCATATGGGCCCTGTGTGACTCGTCCGCTGGGAGGGATGCCCTTAATCACAGCAAGATGTTTGGTTTTGGCGTGTTTAATGATCGCAGAGGAGGACGAGAGCGCAGACGAACGGCAGCGCGTTTTCAGCCCGAGCTACATCTGTTTGTGTCAGGTCTGATCCGCGATGACACACACACACCTGTGTCACTACGAGAGCCCCTCACTCCCCTCTGTTCCACCCCTGTTCCCCCTCGAGAGGCACATGACAACGATGGGAACCTAAACGTCCACATGCTGCGAATAATTGGGGAAGTTTTGTGTTGCATAGATTTAGGAAACAATGAATTACCAAAACAGGACAATTTAGAAACAATGTGGAACATGTTTAGCAGGCAGAATATTGTAAGTTAAGATAAGAGACGATATCTACCACTCTCACCTCAAAGTAAGAAGGTCACAGGTTGGACTCCCGGGGCGCCCGGGTGTGTCTGGGTGTGTCTCCTCCAGGCCCTGGTTTCACCCATCAGCCCAGATCATGCACCACAGGTAAAATCCTCCAGCTACAGTGGAGCTGGTGGTCCCAGAGTGCACTGAGGAGACGCCCCAGAGGCCTTGAAGAATGGGTCAAATGTAGAGGACAATAGTGGCTAAATGTTCAAGAACAGCAGGAGAATAGAATTCAAATCAAGATGAATCACTATTAAAAAATAGACAATAAACAATAATATAATATACTTTAATTGGAATTAAAGTATCCAATCGATTCTGTTCATGTAACTCTCTGAAATGATCCGCATCAAGGTCATTGTAGCATCAAATATATAATCTCACTTTATCAGCATTAAAGCTGCACTATGTCACTTTTTGGACAGGCCTGCACACGCTTCTCTTCATGTGTTGTTGCTTTGCCAAGGGAAATTTCCACAATATGACATTAAACTTAATCACAATCTGCATTGGTGTTTTCATTTCTAATAACCCTCGCCACTCCATCTGACCTGTAACCTTGGAGATGGATAATTTGACATATTGCTGAGCATAGCCGCAGATGGCAAACTCTCCATCAGGAAAGCTCCACAGTGCACCTTTAAGTCGACCCTTTGTACTCAATGATAAGTGTTCAAAGATATATTTTGTTTCCCTTTCTGTAGCTGAAAGTAAGATGAAGACCCCAAATATAAAAATGTCTCCACTAATTTGATTTTTTCAATGGAGCAAATTCATTTTAGAAACTAAAATTCAAAGAACAAACAATAAAACCATCAGCCTCGGTGTAGATCCAAACTTAAACCCTTAAGAACCAGTAATACATTTCATTCATTTATATTTTCGAGGACCAGTGGAGAACTTTAGTTTAGAAAAATGGTCCTAATACTCATTTGCAGTTTAGGTTGCTTGATTTTCTTGACTTTAGTAGAACACAGCAATACGATTACATAGCATTAATGAAATACGTTTTAAAATATAGGTTCAATGTTTTCCTCTGGGCTTGTTACCAGCCGCCCCAGGCCCAGTTTTAGGCCCGGCCCGGTGGTTACAGACTAATGCTGCCAGAATTTATTTTGCAAAATAGAAATGTGTATAAAGTCACGCAGATTCAAGCAGGAAAAGGGAAATGCTAAGACATGCTTTGCTGCTGTAATTACTGTACTCAACTCATTTCAATTACGAGCACAGCCAAAGGAAATAAAACACACACGTCACGCACTGAGTTTAACTGTGGAGGAATAAAGGAATAAAGTAACTGTACTCATCTGTAAACCATTCAAATGTATATGTTTGCTCGTTGGGTTATGTTTCGCCCTCTGCTTCCTGTCACAAAAATGAGTTTACTTCCTGTCTCTATTGATCCTAAATGAGTCTTTTTTAGTTTGAATTACATGATCAAAACTAAGCAAGACAGTCGTGAGTTCAATTCTCTGACAGTGTGGGGGGTTTGGGGTCAACTCGGGGTCATTATAACTCATCTGAAAGGTTTTATCTCTCAAACTGTGGGTCTCCCTGCAGTTTGTTTTTGTTTTATTCATCCATAGTTTGGTCTCATTTTTGACCAGGTTCAGGCCGAACTCAGACCTAATAAAGTCCAGGTTTAGATGTGGTGGTGGAAAAAGAACAGCCAAATATTAAATCAGAATGAAAAAAAGGGTTATTGCCATGAACAAAATCAAATCAAATCCATAAAAAGTGTGAGAACCACTGATATATTGCTGTCTTCACATTTGACACATGTGTGAGTGAGTAATACGTGAATGTTTGTCTGATCCTGAGGTGTTTTGGATGATGTCGTGCTCAAAGTTGGGATTGAACCTATCTTTACTGGGATTTTCTTGCTTTTTCCTTATTATCAATGTATTATTGATTTATGTTATATTTAGAAGAACGTGTACATTACTGAGTTGTTTTCTGATTACAATCTTTAACTATTATTTGATCAGAGGTGGTGGAGTATCTCAATTTATTGTTTTACTCAAGTAGGAGTAACATTGTTTCAAAATAATATTTCTCAAGGAAAGGTACAGAAAGTAGTGGTCCAAGAAATCAATCAAGTAAGAGTAAAAAGTAAGGGAAACTTTAGACGTAACATCCGATTTAAAAGGTGAAGTTAATGTACTTGAAGCATAAAATAATGCACAAAATCTGGTATTTTGAAAGGACAGACAAAAATAAGAAAAAAGAAAAAAATCAAATAATTTCTTATTGTCCACATAAAGTCAATTGTCACTTGAAGATTTTTTCACAGTGAGAAGAGAAACCAAATATTTTACTTCAACAAAAATATGATGTAAATGACGGATACTGTCAGAAAATGACAATGAGTACAATTTCTGCAAAAGTTACTCAAGTAAATGTAACTGAGTACCTCCCACCTCTGTACATGAGTATTATTTATTTTGAAGACTCAATACTTGTACCTTTTCTTTAGATTCGGTTTGTCAATGTTGTCTTCAGTGCCTTTTTTTAATGATTTGTCTACAATTTCACTCAATATAATATTACACAGCATTTAAGTAGTAGTTTCCCATAATACCTTTCTACTCTTTTTAATTATTTTAGCCACTTTGTTCTTCTACTTAAGTAATAATATTTAAACGTTATATAAAGTAACGTTACTCTTAAGTAATGAGCAAAAGATTAGTTATTGCACTGTGGATCCAGAAGTGTCGATGCCAGGCCCAAATCTGAAAGCAATTATTTGAAAGTTGATTTAAGTTAATGATTTCCTTCCATTTCCCTCGCTCTTGTTGTTGATCTGTTGCAAAAACATGTTTCTGGTGCGATTTTATGGACATGTGCGCCTCCTCCACATGTTGTTCTTTGTGTTTCACCTGTTTTTTGCTCAGACTCGGCGGGGGAGACGAGGGGGAGACGAGGGGGAGACGAGGGGGAGGGAGCCATCACACACAGCAGGGGTCAGTGACTGGCTCAGGGCTGAATTAGACAACCATGTGCAGATAGATGTGACTGTTGAGAGGCGAGAGACGCTTCCAGATGCCCCGGCCCGCTCAGGGGTTAGCACTGCAAAAAAATGAACATCTGCAGCAGTTACATGTACTTGCAGTTAGGGGCAGCGTAGAGTCGGACCCCGTTTAATTGGGATCAGCCTTTTGTTATCGTCGGTGAGCAGCTTTGGTCGATTTGAATCAGGAGGTCCCAGGAAAAGCAGGAGATTCAGACTTTAGGGGAAGAAATGTGACTATGGTGTGTGTTAAATGCCAATTATCGCACAATTAATATAACTTTTATTTGTTGAAAATTTAGATTGATCAGTATGAAAAGATAATAATAATTCGGATTCATTTTTTTTAGTCCTATTCCCTATTCACAATGTCCTCAAAGTGCCTCTGAGAGATTCTCTAAAGATCTAAAGATCTAAAGATTAATACATTTTGAATTTGGCAAAAAATATATTAAAAACAGCACATTTTTTAGGTTTGTAATTTCACTTCTGTTTGTAATTGATGAAGTCACACTAGGAAATTACCCAGCAAACACTGGGCTAAAACTCATCTAATGTCACAAAGTTTTTAATTTGACAAATAAAAATATATGAGAGCAACTTTATTTTGTTGTTTAGAGTCAAAAAAGTTGTTTCTTTGTATAAATGATGCATAAACTTTTAATGGAATGAGTATCCCTAGTGTGATGTCACTTCCTGTCATTTTCCACAGATTTTCAACGTTAATACCTACTCAATTGGTGTAAAACTATAATGTATGGTTTAAATACAGGTTTAAATACACCAAATAAAGTCAGAATTAGAATCGTACAAACCTGTCATACACACTTTAAGAGTTTCCTGAAAACGTTGCATGACTGACTCGCTCAAACTCAGATGACGGTAAGTTATACGTTTTTGTAGCCACAGCTGCCCTGGGACTGTAATGGAAACGTTGTGTCCAGTCTGTGTCTCAGCCTCTCTGGTCTTCTCGCACCGGTACATTCACACACTTGAGCGAGGAAACAGCAACTACATGATGTCTTCAGCGAGACTTGGGTCAAAGATCAACGACCCTGGATGATGATTAGATAGTTGCATATTTCTTGTTTTTATAGTTTCCGTGTAGGTCTCACTTTATAATAACTACATTTTAATTAGCCTTAATAAAGCATAAACAAAGACTTCATTCATAATTAACAAGTTCATTAAGAATTATTCAGACTTAGTAACGAAATTAATACCTATTCCTAACTCTAACCTACAGTTTGCCTTCACATTTTATTATTTGATATGTATTTATGTATTTTTAAATGTTTGTTTGGGCTCATAGGCGTTACTGGATTGGACGGTGTGGCGGGAAATGGGGGAGACAAGCAGGGAGGACATTCAGTAAACTGTCGGGAATCGATCTCAACAACGCAGAACCCGGCATAATGTGCTGCTGCTTAAACCAATCGCACTTAACTACACACAAACATGTAAATAATCTGATGCTCGCTACAGTGAAACGTCACAATGAAGAGAGGCGGGGTTTATCACGATGAAGAGGCGGGGCTTATCACAGGAAGTCATTGACAAAGCTGTTTTCGATCAAAATGGCAGTTTACAATGAACGTAAAACTACAGTAACTACAGTAAAATGAGGATCTACTTACGATATAGTTGCTGGGAAAGCATATTACCCACATGAGCTTCAACAACACACAAACTTGAAGCAAACAGTGAACAAAATCGTAGAAAAAAACAAATCACGACAACAGAATTTAAGTCATTGTGAGTCATGGATATGTTCTTTTTTTTTTGCAGTGTGGCCCGTCGCTCATGCAGCCACACTCCTGAGGGACTGAATCACCTGGAAAGAGGGCCAAGCGCTGCCAGATGTGGACATGTCTCCCCCTCTATCTCTGTCCCTCCCTCTCTCCCCCCTCTCTCTCTCTCTCTCTCTCTCTCTCTTTCCTCTCCTTCTGCTCCCTCCTCTCCCTCTCTCGCTGCTAACAGTGTCTCGATTGTGCGTCGGTCGGGCATATGCTTCAAGTCAAGGGTGAAAAATGCAGGCACCAGCACATGCCAGCAGTCTCTCAAGCATGGCCCGACAGCCCAAACCTCACACCCACTCACCCACACGCACACAAACACTCACCCACACGCACACAAACACACACCCACACGCACACAACACACACCCACACGCACACAACACACACACAACACAACACACACACTCAGAGAGAGAGAGAGAGAGACTCGTTTTGGGATATAATAGAGACTTGTCACCGCGACGCACAAGTCAAGGCTGGTCTGAACGCCGAGGTGGAGGCGAGAAGGAGACACCCAAAGGACACAGAAGCACCCGGGCCCCGAGGGAAGGCAGGAGGAGGGAGTGGCAAAAGCGGTGTCACCTTATCGGCGTCGTTGGGCGTTTTGGGCAAAGGTCAAGACAAGCTCACAAAAGTTACGAAAAAGAAAGTTTGTTTAATTACAGGTATCTCTTCTATAGTATGTACAATTAAACTCATAATATATTCCAAATGTCTTTTCACAGCAAAGAGAACATCATCGTCATTATATATACACGAACCCATAGTATGAAATATAGTTTGAAAAGTAGACAAAACAATAAAAAATGATATATTTGGCTATAAAAACAAGAGTGTGCTAAGGCTTGGGGCAAATCAAACAGAAAATACCTTAATCCTTAATCTTGAGTTGTCGGTAGTTCAGCGTTTGGGAAAACTGATGATCCATAACGGTGGGCCGCGGATAGAGATAAAGAACTGTCCAATGAAAATGGATGTTAACTTTGAAATGATTTTTGTTTATAATAGGGCTGAGCAATTAATCACATTTTAATCGAGTTTCAGAGTCTGCATATTTTTATTATTATTATTTTTAATTAAGAGGTTCACAGCTAATCCTCTGTCATTTTAACAATATTAATATGTCGCTGCCCCGTTCTGTAGTATATATTATCTAGAATGTTACAATGTAAATGCAACCTATTATTCAATCAGTAGAAGGGGAAAATAATTTGATACGTTTTTCCTACATGGGTTCAAATCTGTTAACTTTGAGTACTATTCACTCAGTTTTTGAATGTAATGTCTGTGTTTTTATTGATTTATTTTTATTTTATAAAGAAAATTCTAACAAAAACATTCAAATGCATTTTTTAAATTATGTATGATTAACTACACATTAATTAGCCCTAATAAAGCTTAATTAGGAATAATTCAGACTTAGTAATGAGCATGAATCATTAATAAACCATTCATTCGTTATGTATTAAATCATTATTCATCCTTTATTAAGGCTGATATAAAGTGGTCCCATTATTTTTAATACGTTGCCCTGAGGGACCGCGTGATCAAATTTGGATAAATTAGTGCAAAGTTTTGAAGTAGTGCCAATAGAAAACCCCTTTTTCCTCACAATACTTTGCTTATTAAAATGTAATAACTTTATCAAATGAGCAATAGACACTAATTGAACACGACAGGGAAAATAGCCAAAAGCAGTGCTATCTTGAAATGTGTCAGAAAGAGAGAAAGAGGAGCTAACCAGGTCTGAACAGATGTCCTGGGACGAGCGTTTGGAGGATGACTTCACTCACTTCATATTCTCTTAATGGGCCTCGCAAAGCAGAACAGCCCAAAAGGTTTTGCACAGAGCGGTGACTTAGGCGGAAAAATCCCCTCCTCGACACAACGCCCACAAGTTCAAACAAAACCATGATTTAGCAAGACCGGGACTGTCGCTTGGCCGTGTCTTTGAACATCTCGGCGAGGAATGCAGCTGGGATGTCTGTGCAGGTGCCGTGTCGAGCAGGTCGTCCAGCGTTTTACTGTGATAAACCTTTTTCAGATGACGCTCCAGAAACAATGTAAAAGTCCATTGTAGAACATGGAATCAAAGCAAGGCGTTTGTCGTGACCAGCGACAACAGGACTGGATGAAAATATCAGTTATTTACTACACGTAAATTGTCAGATACAAGAGAAATATTAAAGCCACTAAAATAAACTATATGTTACTGATTTAGTGCTTCAGTCGTCAAAGCTGCATTACCTGCACCACCAATACATTTTACTTTTACTTTACTATTAAAGAACTTTACTGTTACATTACATTTTTTTATTTTTAAGATTGAAAAATGTTGTTTAGCTTGTTTGGATCATATTCCGATAAAAGGATTGACTTTAAGTTTTGGCTTTACACAGACACAGTTTTGTACGTGAAAGTCTGGAAACTTCAGGAAATGGATGGACTAAAAAACATCCGGACAGTGTTTTATAAAGATCACCACATTATGGTCTTTGAAAGATGTATGTAAAGTCACGCTAAAAGTAACATTTTACACACATGCTTACAAGTACTTTTACTTAAGTAGATTTGTATATGCAATACTTTTACTTTTCGGTATTTTCACCTCTCCACTCCCCTCTAACCTGCACCACGCCCCTCTCACCTGCACCACTACCCCCACACCTGCACCACGCCCCTCTCACCTGCACCACGCCCCTCTCACCTGCACCACACCCCTCTCACCTGCACCACTCCCCTCTAACCTGCACCACGCCCCTCTCACCTGCACCACTACCCCCACACCTGCACCACGCCCCTCTCACCTGCACCACGCCCCTCTCACCTGCACCACGCCCCTCTCACCTGCACCACTCCCCTCTAACCTGCACCACGCCCCTCTCACCTGCACCACGCCCCTCTCACCTGCACCACGCCCCTCTCACCTGCACCACGCCCCTCTCACCTGCACCACTCCCCCCACACCTGCACCACGCCCCTCTCACCTGCACCACGCCCCTCTCACCCCACACCTGCACCACGCCCCTCTCACCTGCACCACGCCCCTCTCACCTGCACCACGCCCCTCTCACCTGCACCACTCCCCCCACACCTGCACCACGCCCCTCTCACCTGCACCACGCCCCTCTCACCTGCACCACGCCCCTCTCACCTGCACCACGCCCCTCTCACCTGCACCACGCCCCTCTAATCTGCACCACGCCCCTCTCACCTGCACCACGCCCCTCTCACCTGCACCACGCCCCTCTCACCTGCACCACACCCCTCTCACCTGCACCACTCCCCTCTCACCTGCACCACTCCCCCCACACCTGCACCACGCCCCTCTCACCTGCACCACTACCCCCACACCTGCACCACGCCCCTCTCACCTGCACCACGCCCCTCTCACCTGCACCACTCCCCTCTAACCTGCACCACGCCCCTCTCACCTGCACCACGCCCCTCTCACCTGCACCACGCCCCTCTCACCTGCACCACGCCCCTCTCACCTGCACCACTCCCCCCACACCTGCACCACGCCCCTCTCACCTGCACCACTCCCCCCACACCTGCACCACGCCCCTCTCACCTGCACCACGCCCCTCTCACCTGGACCACGCCCCTCTCACCTGCACCACGCCCCTCTCACCTGCACCACTCCCCCCACACCTGCACCACGCCCCTCTCACCTGCACCACGCCCCTCTCACCTGCACCACGCCCCTCTCACCTGCACCACTCCCCCCACACCTGCACCACGCCCCTCTAACCTGCACCACGCCCCTCTCACCTGCACCACGCCCCTCTCACCTGCACCACGCCCCTCTCACCTGCACCACTCCCCCACACCTGCACCACGCCCCTCTCACCTGCACCACTCCCCCCACACCTGCACCACGCCCCTCTCACCTGCACCACACCCCCCACACCTGCACCACGCCCCTCTCACCTGCACCACGCCCCTCTCACCTGCACCACTCCCCCCACACCTGCACCACTCCCCTCTCACCTGCACCACGCCCCTCTCACCTGCACCACTCCCCTCTAACCTGCACCACGCCCCTCTCACCTGCACCACGCCCCTCTCACCTGCACCACTCCCCTCTCACCTGCACCACGCCCCTCTCACCTGCACCACTCCCCCCACACCTGCACCACGCCCCTCTAACCTGCACCACGCCCCTCTCACCTGCACCACGCCCCTCTCACCTGCACCACGCCCCTCTCACCTGCACCACTCCCCCACACCTGCACCACGCCCCTCTCACCTGCACCACTCCCCCCACACCTGCACCACGCCCCTCTCACCTGCACCACTCCCCCCACACCTGCACCACGCCCCTCTCACCTGCACCACTCCCCTCTCACCTGCACCACGCCCCTCTCACCTGCACCACTCCCCCCACACCTGCACCACTCCCCTCTCACCTGCACCACGCCCCTCTCACCTGCACCACTCCCCTCTAACCTGCACCACGCCCCTCTCACCTGCACCACGCCCCTCTCACCTGCACCACTCCCCTCTCACCTGCACCACGCCCCTCTCACCTGCACCACTCCCCTCTAACCTGCACCACGCCCCTCTCACCTGCACCACGCCCCTCTCACCTGCACCACTCCCCTCTCACCTGCACCACTCCCCCCACACCTGCACCACTCCCCCCACACCTGCACCACGCCCCTCTCACCTGCACCACGCCCCTCTCACCTGCACCACGCCCCTCTCACCTGCACCACTCCCCCCACACCTGCACCACTCCCCCCACACCTGCACCACGCCCCTCTCACCTGCACCACGCCCCTCTCACCTGCACCACTCCCCCCACACCTGCACCACTCCCCCCTCACCTGCACCAATCTCCCCCCTCACCTGCACCAATCTCCCCACAACTGCACCCCCTCATCTGAACCACTCCCCCCTCATCTGAACCATGCCCCCCTCACCAGCACCACTCCCGCCACACCTGCAGTGCCGTGGTGGGACGTCCTGTGCAGGAATGTGTCTCTTGCACAATGGCCTGACTGTGTGGTGATTCGGCTTGTCTGGAGCGGCCGCAGTCACACCTGTTCCTTTTTTGCCGAAAGGCTGACAGTCCCACAGGCATCCATCAGCGATCACCCACGCTGCTGCAAGGTGGCATGTCCCCCCCCCTCCTCGTGTACCTTCTGTCCCTCCCTTTTCCCTCCTCTCTCTTGCTCTCTCTCCACTCCTTTACTCTCGTCTTTCTCTTCTTTCTTTGATCCTTCTCTCCTTCCTCTCTTAACTGTTCCTTCTCTCCCATTTTTGTCCCTCTTTCTCCCTTTCCCCTCTTCCTCCCATCATTTCTCTTTCACCCCTTTCTCGAATCTTTCTCATCTTCTCAAATCTTATAGCATGAAAAACGAAAAGAAACCACTTATTTTACACGTAGAAATCTACACAAGAATTAGGGCTGGAATAGAATATATTGTAAGATAGGGCTGGGCAATATTGATCAAAAGAATTAATACTGTAGCGCTATTTTTTTTCTTCTTTTTTCTGGAGTATCCTAATAACGATTTGTCAGATGATATTCTGTTAGCAAAACAGAAATGAGTTAAAACATGTCCGCTAATGTTTCAGTTGTGGTCTATTATCAGACAAATGTGAAGCGTCTGTAAAATGAATCATAACTATGACCTTATTTGAAGGATTACAGCATAATGTGTTTTATTCATTTTTTTTTCTTTGTAACATTTTTACAATAAACGAAAGACTCAATATCCAAATTTTTGCATATCTTCAAAACAGCATCCAATAGCAAATTTGTATACATTTTTTTCTCGTATATTCTAAATTAATCAATATCACAATGATGACTAAAGTAATAATCGATATCGCAAATAAATATATTGCGATAGCAACAAGATCCTCCATCTGACAGAAATGTACATTTTCTTCTTATGAAAATGTTGAAAAAGGCCGTCTCTGGTTTGTCTAATTTTTAGTTTGAGTAACTTTGTCATGTCATGAGCTTATTTATTACATACATTTTTTTCTGTCAAAAGGTTTATTCAAATAACAATCATTTTGATATTTCAGTAGGTAACAGCCACGTCGCATGTCGCAAACATTCCTAAGATTGTGCAGCCTTATTAAACGTACATGAAAAAAACAACTCAAATTGCAAAATCCGAGCCACTTAATGTAGGATAATCGTTTTTAGGTGCCCTCCTCCTCCTCCCTCCTTCTGCACCATGACATTATCTCCCATTGGGCTGATCCAGAGGTGTGACAGGTTTGTGAGGCACCAGCTGCTTTGACTTGTCAGGATTATGCTAAAACACGACAGGCCAAAACAGGACCGGCGTCTGCTCTCATCTGCCGTAATTAAAAGTCAGCATTGCAACAGGGCACAGAGAGGTCCCTGCTTTGTTTGTACACTGTGCGTGATCAGACGTACTTTATTGTCATGGCAATAAATGATCAACATAGACAGGAGCGATATTGCCACATACAGTAGATTTGTGCACAAAGTGGGGTCTCCAGATCAGACGGATATATAAGTATTACATGTACAAGTTCCCCAAGTCACGGAGAGAACATGCTTTTCTATTGCCCTCTTGCCTTATAAATAGAAGGTCCCAGGTTTGATTTCTGGAACAGATGGGGTCTTTTTGTGCTGAGTTTGCAAGTTCTTCTCATTTCTGTGTAATCCCTCAGTCATCCAGGTAGAATTCAAGGTATCGTTCTGTCAAATGGACAAAGGTTTTTCGAGTGAAAACGTTTCGCCAAGTATTTTCTTCTGTTCTGTTTTGCCCCAGTACAGATACAGTGCTCCCCAAACCTTTTATAGACGTGTACCTTTTGCGCCAACTTATTTGAAGAATACTGAATAGTTTGTACATTCTACATTCAAATTAAGTATCAAGCATTCAAACATTCAGACTTGCCTGGGAGATCAAAATAACCCCGGGAGTTACCTGAACCACAGTTTGGGAACCACTACACTCCAGAGGTTGGTAATACATTTGTGTGGAACATCTATGTTGATATTGAGCAACTATCAAAACACTATAAAAATAAATCTGCTGTAATCTTTCAAAGAAGGAGACATTTCTGATAAAGTGAAACTAAGTTACATTTTCACCTAATTGAACATCTCTCTAAGTCCCTGTGATGATTAAATATGCATTTGCGGGGTGTGTCATCGTCGCCCCCTGCTGTCTCTGGGCGGAACACCAGCCTTGCAAGAAAACTCTCCTGAGAAACCCTGGCTTTTGAAACAAATATTTGACATTTTTATATTTTTATTTGTCTTATTACAATAAAGAAGAAATAAAAAAGTATCTGCGTCTATTTTCTGGCAAGGTATTTTCACAAAGGAGCTGCAGGAGGAGTTACTTAGTTCTGTTTTAAGGTGCACTAAGTTTGCAGGTGGTTGGTTGAATATTGTGTAAAACTGTAACAAAACAGCATCTCAAGGAAAAAACACGAGAAAAGTTACAAATAAGCAGCACTTGAGCCTCAGCCAAAACAGTTACAGACACATTTTTACTGGTTGCAAAATATATCATGGGATAATCTTTACGTAATCCCACAAAAATCTCGATCTTCATATTTGTCACTCGTCTAAACACATATATTCTTCTCCCATTACAAACAGTCACACATTGACCTCAAGTTCCCTCCTGCTCTCACTTGATGCTCTTTCTCTGTCACTATCACTTCCTGACGCCATTACTTTGCCCCGGGAGCGTGTGTCATTCGATGCCGGGGCCCCGCTGCTGTTATGGGCCCCTCCGGTCGGTCCCCAGCGTCAGGACGGAGGAGATGGTTTCCGGGAAGCCGCTGCTGATGCTGCAGCGATACGGACTGCACTCGGCCCTAAGTGATGTTCGAGTGCAAATGACTGCTCTTTGTCACATTATGAACACCACCAGACTAAGTCAATCAATACACATCATCATTACATTCATCTACAGGGGGAGGAAGAGAGAGGGGAGGAGAGGGGGAGAGCGGGAGGGGAATGCAGGGAGTGAGCGGGATAGTGGGAGAGCGAGAAGAAAAGATCGAGAGAGGGGGGAAGAGAGAGGCTGAAAGACTGAGAGAAAGGGAGAAAAAGTCTTAAGAGAGAAAGAGGGAGGAAGAGAGTGGGGAAAGAGAGGTCCGGAGATGGAAAGAGGGGTCGAAAGAGACAGAGAGCGAGAGGAGAGACACATATGGAATTAGATTGAGGGAGATGGACAGAAAGTGAATGGACAGCGAGGGGAGAGAGAGAGAGAAAAAATAGGGACGTGGCAGAGAGAAAGGGGGAACGAAAGAGGATTAAGAGTGAGATAGAAAGAGCGGGAGACAGATAGAAAGAGACTGAGAGAAAATGCAACGAAGGAAGAGACTAAGATTAAAAGAGAGGTGAGGAAAGGGAGAGATTTATAAAGTGGAGGAGATGGAGAGAGAGAGAGAGGTGGAGAGTGAAAAGATGGAGAGAGGGGCAAGGAGACTGAGAGCGCAGAGTAGAGTGAGAGAGATAGAAGGAAAGACAGGGAGAGAGAGGGAAGCAGAGGGAGAGAGAGGGAGACAGACAGGAAGAAAGAAACAGAGAGAAAAGGAGACGGGGGGAGAGAGAGAGTATGAGAGAGAAAGACTTTGCCAAGACATTTTATTGAATATTCCGTCAAGCAAGTTCAGCCACATGAAAACAACAGACCTCTAACTGAGAGAGAGACGAAAGCGAGAGAAGACGAGAGGGAAAGAAAGAGAGAGGGGGAGACGGAGAGGAGAGGAAGGGAGAGAGGTTAAGAGAGAGAGGGGGAAGAGAGAAAGACAGACAAAAAGCAATAGAAGGAGGAAAGGAGGAAATATCTTAACCAATCTACCTGCGTTTTACAGTTCCTGCATGTACTTCTTAAAAATGATGCAAAATTCAGGCTTTTAAAACATCTAACTTCATTTTTCCTCAATGTATAACAAGAATACGGGTCGGAATTTGTGCGATTGTAAAAGGCAATAGTTCAGTGCTGCACATTTGGTCTCAGAAACGATGAAAACTTAACCACAAATCTTTTTTTTTTTTCATCTTTAAATTTCTCGACTTGGCCAAATCTCCTGACAAAATCTCCCCTTGGCTTGGCCCAGGCCTGAACCCGGAGTGGATTTTGACTGAATCTCTACAAATCTCCGTCCCGTCTCGGCCTCTTCTGTTCAAACTACAACAGGCCATATAATGTAACATCTCTTAAACAAACAGTATTTATGTCACTGCGGCCCGTGCCAAGTGCAGTTCCTGTGTTTTCTGAGCCGTTACTAAGAAACAGCTGTGGACGCTTGTGCCGTGTGGGTACGGGTGAGCGCTGGCTGCCGCGGAGGGGGATTGTGGGATATCGTCAGGCTCTGAAAGCAGATGCGGAGCAGGAGCAGAGCGTCTCCCCCTCGCCGCCGCCGCCGCCGCTGTACCGCTGCCAAGTTCTCAGGGCCCTCCAAAAAACACCAGAGCTAAAAGTACATATTCATTGGGTTACATGGTCCGCTCGCCCACGCTCCAGCAGCAGAGGAGAGCAGAGGAGCCGGATCAGAACGGCTCCACGGTTAGAAAAGCAGAAATGATATCCTGTAATGTGCTCCGCGGTGACACTGCTGACTTGTTCTGGGATTTTTCGCGGCGAGGGGAGCAAAGGGGAGGTAGGACGAGAATGGTGCTTCAAATTATTCCATGAAAAACTGGATATAAAGATATGACTGCTTTTTTTACTCACTGGTTTTCCAAAGTCATGTGTGATTGTGTGTCTTTTGCGAACAGAAAGGTACTTTTCGCTGTTCCTGCTGGTGTGCTTTTTTCTCTGCATTTGACCCACATTTCAATGCTTCAGGGGCAGTTTCTCGGCAACAGTGGGCGGTCTCGAGCCAGGTCTATGCTCAGGAGAACCTTGCAGGAGGATAAGGTGATGGTGCATGAGCCAATTTCTGTCTGGTCTAAATTTCCCTGTAACTGCGTCCAATCCGAAGTCAATGAGAGAAAAAACATGTACAGGCTTTTAACATCATCTCTCATCAAAATCATAACCAGAGTTGTATTTTTCTTCTATCACGCTTGGTGCATTAATCCTCCTTCTTTGTGCCTCGTTCTGGGTATTTGTACCATCAAATGTCTATCATTACCACTGCGTGCTTACATTAACATATCAGTGAAAGCCCATTATCAGCACATTATCTTGACGAAGGAATACTTTACTATGATAAAGTAATGTGTGTTTTTCAATCGTTACATCATTTTAAGACCTACAACATGAAATGCCAACGCAAAGTTACTCAAGGGCATCCTTAAACTTGAATAATCAGGAAGTAAAAGTGTCATTTTTTTGGTGCGATATTCTTCATGGCCGTTTTGGCGACATCTTGTGGCCAGATTACTTATGCCGCCCGATACACTTGTTCCTTTTACACTGGTCAGGGGTTTCCAGTGCGCGTCCACTTTGAGCAGCTGTAGAAACAAGAACAGGAAGTAATGGAACTCAATAAGCTCTCGGTCTTCAAATATGTATTTTTCCAAGACACAGAAATGTAATGTGTGAGTGTAATTCGATACTACGATTCAACCACAATTTTGACTGGTATAATTCTGTGTATTTGAGGAGGAGTTAGGAGCGGTGCCACAAAAACTAAATGATTGTATATATATATATATATATATATATATATATATATATATATATATATATATATATATATATATATATATATATATATCTTTTGGGGATCTGTTATAGTTAGAGTTTGACTTGCCAAAAAGGGATGATATTGCAATAGTTGTGTCGGAGGTATGCAAAATGTATAATCTATATAGTCTATAATAAAAAAAAATACTTGTTATCTCCCAAACAAGGGTATAAAGTGATTTTTCTGTATTTTTTGTAGGTAATATTATGGTTCATTCACGTTATGTGTGATACTTGAACCTCAACCAAAACATTTACAGGCACATTTTAGCACATTCCTGATGCATTATTAAAATATCGTCTGAATATCGTTATTGAGATATACAGTTTTGTCAATACCACCCACTCCTATGAGGGTATTAAGGCCCAACTGCAAGTATCTTTTCCCCAATCCAAAGAATTCCCTTCACGTATTTAGTTTATTCTCTTATATCAACTATTCAGAGGATTTCTTGGAGCTCAGACTTGTTATTCTTCCAGAACTGTTTAAAATGAGGCTTGTTGTTTCTGACAGGTCTGAGCGCTGTCTTCTTTTGCACATTTCAAACCTTTCCTACTACCAAACTGACATTGAAACAAACAATCAAAACAACTCCAGCTCGACACGGCGGCGTGCCTCTGCTGCTGAAAGAGTTAAACGTGTAGGAGTAGCGTTTGGGACAGGCCTAACCCCCACCTGTGACCTGAGGGGACCCGCGTGAGTGAACCGTCCCAGGGCTGTGAGCTGTGGTCAGGCTGATGACTTCCAGACACTCCCCCTCCTTCCTCCGTTCGCCCTCCTCAAGCTCAAAAACAAACCCCTGCTCATCTCCCCAGTGTCCCGTCCAGGCACATCATCAATACCTCTTCTACGGCTCTGTCACCCCAGACGCCCCTCGCCCCGCCCCCCGTCCCGACTTCAAACGCACCCGTGGCTTAACGTGTCATTGATTAGAGCAGGACTGGCCCGCAGACATGAGGCAGTGCATGGGGCCTTTCTCTTTTATTAATCCATCTATTCTACAGCACGGGACCAATACAACTAAAGTAGACCAAGGAACTTTGCAGCCTGCACTGGGTCGTCCCATTGGGTCGTTCCACTGGGTCGTGCCATTACCTACAGTTCAGTGGGACGCTTGGAAGTATTAAAAGGGTCCTGCATGTCATGTGGAAGATGCACTCTAGTCACCGCCTCCTCTGTCAACACTTTACTATTCACAACTAGTTATTATTTTCATTTTTTAAGTTGTGAGACCTCATTTTTTGTAAATCATTGCTACTCTTCAGTATTGCATTGGGACGATTTAACTATTTTATTTGTGTTTTTCTTTCCAAAAAAACATGACAATGGTTCAGATCTGGACGTGAGTCTCTGAACCACGCCCACTGCTGAAGGGCGGGTCAAACGCTAATAATCTATTACTTGCCTTTTCGTTCAACAGGGAAATGTTATTAACGCTTGCTTCGTCTGGACTGTTCCAGAGAGAACAGCGACAAACAGGTGACGTCGCTAGGCCAAGTTACAGGTCAGATCACTGGAGAGTCGATGTAATGTAATTGAATAGATAAATGTATGACATACTGAGTAATTCACATTGTGCACCTTCAAAACATTCTAAAGTTCTCTCAAAAGGAGGAAAAAAAGAAAACATTAAAAGAGAATTTTCTTTTTTTAAGTTACACGAATGATCTACCATATTTGGGCATTAACTTAGACACATACGTTTTCATGATTTATCCAGCTTAACCAACAGAACACATCAGCACTTTGCACCAGTGGCCCCCCGGTCCCCGCACAAGTCCCTGGCCACACGTGCGTCTTTGGCGATGGGAGGAGTGGGTTGGTCGCGGTGCAGTGGGGTGGTCTGGTAAACATTACGGGCTCCTTACACCTGCAGCCACAAACACGGGCAGCGCTCAGACACATTCCCAGGCCGGACATGTGCGGCCCACCCAGGCACATGCCCCCTTTTAAAACACATCTGGACCAGGCATTTTTAAAACTCGGTGTCAGCGAGAGGAAGGAGGAGCCGTGTAAAAGTAATGGTGCAATGACAGTGCTCAAGTGCAAGGAAAAGTGCTCTGCAATTGTGCCACGTGTGCCAGTCCCATGCACGGATAAAAGGCAAGGCTTGAGCAGTGTTGTTAATGTCTTGGTGTTTTTTTGGGGGGGACACAATTTCATATGAATACCTGAGTAAATACAACTTTTTTTTCTTAAATTTTATTTCATTTAACGTATAAAGAAAGAAAAGTTTGGAAAAAAAAACAAAAAAAAACGTGAATGACCAGGAACTTAAACTTAAAACAACTTAAAAAATGCTAAACACGTTTTCCGGATTGTAGCCATTTATATTTTTTAGATATTTTTGCAATTTTTCCCATCCGATGTAACCGTTTACAAAACATTTCAATAATCATATGACTGCAGTGTATGTGTGCCAGTGTTACGTCAGTGTAGGTAATATTCCAGGAAGTGCTGCATCTTATACTGTAATAACTCCTACATCTCATTGTAATTCCTTTGCTCATTAAGTAAAGGACTTGAAAATGTGTCCGGTTTCATTAGTTCTCTTCCTGTCTGATCTCTATCTGCAGAAGAGACAGAAGAGTCCTCACTTGCTCTGTGGCCGGCAGATAATTGTCCAAATGAGCTACTTGCAAACGGCGCTGTGTGTCAACAAGCTCTTTACTGAAGATTAGGCCTTGAGCAACCGTGCTTTAGCTCAGGTTTAACAGCACCATGGCCCTCTCTGCTGCTCTGTGTGAAGGTACACAGTCTGGGCCACGGTCTGGGCCACGGTCTGGGCCACGGTCTGGGCCACGCGCTTCGGCGCTGTGATGCCAAATGCTGGTATAACAGTGGTATTAATCGTGCTTATATGGCGGGCCAAGCAGGAAAGGATGAATGAGCCGAGTGAAGCATATTTGCTGTCCAGCAGACCTGAAGAGTCTGAAGAGCAGGAACGTGCACCAGGTTCAGGGGCGAATAGAACATGCACAATCATCAATGAAGCACATTATGAAAACTGGACGGTCTGAGTCTAAACAAGACTTTGTTTGTGGACGACCAAACGACACCCTGTTTAAGTAAATGGACATAACAATGGAATTTAATAAAATAAAGAAATCAGGAAGAAAAAGTGATTGTGGAGCTGGCCACCATCATCAGCGTTTATATGTTTCTTTTCACAATTAGATTTTAGAGTCCTCTCCTAAGAAAATTTGAATATGTCAACATATTAAACACAACAACATATTATTCTTATTGTATGCTGTATCTAAAGATAAGCTAGTGGAGCATATTTGTACATTCATTTTACATTTTAACTTGTGTTGACGGTCTCTTTCAAGTCCCAATACAGCCCACCAGAGCATGTGACCCCCCTCATTCATTCATTCGCTTTGTTTGTTAGTTGCCTCTGGCCGGCCTTGGTCCTGAGGCAACGCTGGACAACGCTCAGCACCTGGGACCCAACCTGATCACAAGGGGCCAATCACAGACATATGAGGACCCGGAGCAGAAGAAGCAACTAGAAGCAGTTGGTCACCCCCCCAAAGACGCAGCCCAGTCCTGTCTCACACTCTCATAAGTTCATCGGGAGAGACAAGATTTGGCATATCTCCCAAGAAATAAATATAACTAAACAAAAGATCATTACAATATTATTTAAAAAATGTGTATCTCTCACCATTTATAATCAAGGTCAATTACTGCTGTAAAAATGAATTATATACAACCAATAACTAAAGCCAGTACCAAATATGAAAGGACATTATAATACCAAACTGTGGCCTTTATGATTAGATAATTGTGTCCAGTCAAATTGTGGTTTGGTTTTGTTTGTTACGCATTTTGTAGCCATAGTAATAGCGAGGAGCCTCAACCGTTCTGAAAAATGAAATCTCCAAACTGCGTCATGTTCGGTTGCTTGTTGCTACACTTTTGCTTCTCTGGATTTCAGAGCCTTTCTCTGTGGATCTGGAGCTGGGCTTGGGCGCCATCTTTGGGCAAAGCCTTTGGAGATGTGAAAGCGCTTGAGGTCAGAGAATACTCGGAGAACGAGAGCGGAGGGAGAGACGAGGGATGAGATGAGAGAGCAGAGGGCAGTAGAAGAAGGTGTAAGGAGAAGATGATGGAGAGAGATAAGAGAGAGTATAGCGAGACGGGGTAGACAAGGAGAGAGAAAGGGGAAAGAGAGAAAGAAATACAGTGAAGAAAAGAGAGAGGGGGGTTAAAGAAGAAAGGGAAAGCAGATGGAGAGAAATAAGGAAAAAAGTACAGGGAAGAGTGTGAGAAAGTTAGAAAGTGAAGGTAAAGGTGTCATTACTTTACCTGAATGTTCCACAATATGAACTTATCTATCTTGTAATTATTAGATTCTAGGGGTTTTTATTGGCGGTGGAGGCACAAGAAGATTAAGTAACATCTACATGAAGAATATAATGAGCTTCCACCTAAAAATGTACATAGTGCCCCTTTAAAATGTTACTTCATAGCCTATATATGTTGGCATCAGTATTAGATTTAATAACAAAAATTGTTGTATTAAAAAAATGGGGGGATAAACCCATTGCGACAGTAATAAAACAGTTTAAAACCCGTATTTTTTTATTTTCATTTATCCCACAACGCAAAAGTTTACAAGCCAAAGTTTGTCTATTTACTTATTTGTTCGTTTTCGTCCCAAATGTCCCACACACCTCCATCAATATGTCCTGTTCTTTTGAAGGCCTCGGTGCAAATGCGCAAAATCTGCAACAGCCCATAGTCATTGTCCATCTGTCTTAAGGTGTGTGCTTATTTTTTATTCTTATTTTATTATTTTCACTTCTCCAAGGCCCCGATTCGAGCGGTGCGGGCCCAGACTTCTCCCAGTGTTTGAAAGATTAATGCACAAACCCGATTAGCCATGCCATCACAGGCCTCTTGCTCCTCGCCTATTGATTTTCACCATGTCTCCTTCCCCCTCCTCATCCCCCCTTCCTCTTCAAAAAGCCGGGAGGGAAGGGGGGCGCACCTCTCCCGCTCTCCCAGGCTTAAGATGCGCCGACTTGGGCCTGGATGCTGAGCGAACAGGCCCCAGTGGTTTTGGTGGAGGCTCCAGTGCTGGGGCTGCAGACTCGGACAGTAACCCCAGGTGCAGGAGGAGCCTTGGGCAGTGGGGGGGGCAGGAGGAGGGGGAGGCAGCGCTGGAGTGATGTGAGGAGGGGTTATTGAAAAGGAGAGGAAAATAACAAAAGACTGCGAGGTGTGAGGTTGCAACAATAGCAGATGTACCAACTAACAAAGTAAAGCATTATGTAAGGACTTAGGTCTTAGTCCGTGCGTTTTTTTATGTTATTATCTTATGTTTGATTGAACAAAACATTTACTATGAACTACTCCTGGACACATTTTGAAATTTACAACTGCTCAAACAGATAGCTTCATTATTGTAAATACAAGAGGTCCGCCCAAGTAAGTGTGCATTCACATTTGCACTTTCGCCTATCTCATCTAAACTAAGATTAAATCCGAAACTAAGCCCGGACTAGATTACGACTAAATAAGATCAAGAACAAGACCAAACCAAGATTACTTCAGGACTGAAATGGGCTCAGTTTAGAATTAAATATTGTAAAGCTGGGCTATTCAACTTAGATTTCCTGAGGGCCAGATTTCTCGGGGAGCCGTGGCCTCTGGGCCGGATAAGGTCAGGAACCAAGACTAACCCGGAATCAAACCAGGTCTAAATCAGGTCCAACCCAGGTATAAAGCAGAAGTTAATAGGGACTAAACCAGCACCTAACATGTTTAAACTAGAACTAACCCAGAACTAAACCAGAAAACAAGAAAAAAATGTTTTAATATTTTGGAGAGGAGTCGTGGGCCGGATAAGATCCTTTGGCGGGCCTGATCTGGCCCCCGGGCCTTAAATTGAAAATTCAGTCAAATCAAGTTCAAGTCCTATATGCTTCAAGTTGTTTCAAGTTATGCATGCACTTTTTACAGCTTGTATTTCTGCAATTCATATGATTCTTGTGGTTCTTCCAACAAAAAGTCCTGGTCCCAAGAGAAGTGGGAGGGACATGTTTCACTTTGATCCTGCATTCCTGAAAAATTAATCACTGAACGTACATGAAAATATCAACTGTGAAAAGTGTTTTTTGTACATTTTGGGGAGAAACATCAAGTCGTCTCAAGTCACGGCTCCAAGTCAAGTCCTGAGTCACTACCCTTCAAGTCAGAGCCGAATCCCCAACCTTTGTCCATTTTGTCGAGTGAAGTCTCCAGTCGCAACTTTCAAGTCCACACCTCTATTAAATATCTTTGTTATCTTTAATGTGTGTGATCTGTTCAAGCAAGCGGCATCCAACGGCCCTCGCGGGCCGCCGGCCTTCCGACTCTGCGCTTTCGACTTGATAAAGATGGCGCCCTTATTGTGTTGAATAAAAAAAGAACTTGACAGACGGCGACACATTGGACATGGCCAATCCAGTGCAAATCAACACAAGTGTCAGTCAAATTTGCTGCGCCGCCGCACAGAGACCGTAGCACTTAGAATATAAATATGGATAACTTTTGATGCCGCGCTTGAGTAGATGATATTTCCCAAAGTAAAGCTTGATCGAGCTATTGCCCACGGAGGAGTTTGTTAAAGTGTGAAGCGTAAATGTGAACATTTCAAGGATTTGGCGTTTTTCCCATTTGTGACATATATTTGCAGCTCCACGGCACAGAGACCGTACCACATAAAATCAAAATATGACTAACTTTTGATGCCCCGCTTGTGTAGATGATTCTCCCCAAATATGAACTTGATCAGACAATCGCCCTAGGAGGAGTTTGTTAAAGTATGAAGCGTAAAAATGTGGTCATTTTAGAGATTTCGCTGTTTTCCCATTTCTGACATATATTTGCGGGTCCGCCACACAGAGACCGAACCACTTAAAAATCAAAATATGACTAACTTTTGATGCTTCCCTTGTGTAGATGATTTCCCCCAAATATGAACTTGATCGGGCAATCGCCCTAGGAGGAGTTTGTTAAAGTGTGAAGCGTAAAAATGTGGTGATTTGAGCGATTTCGCGATTTTCCCATAAGGATAACATGGGATGTTTCTGTCATCGCTACGGTTACGCCGTACAAAATATGACTTTGGCTCTCATACTTGTATGATCAGGATGGCAAATTAGAATTTTGTGCAAAATATCATGTCATTTGGAAAAACTCTATTGTTTATAGGCCACTCTGAAGGCCAAATATTCAGAATTCTGGGAAACGTTTGCGGCTCCGTCGCACAGAAACCGTAAAAGTTATCCTTAAAATTTGGATAACTTTAGATGGCCCACTTGTCTAGAGGACCTACACCGATTTAGAAGTTGGTGGGCAAAACGCACTAGGAGGAGTTTGTTAAAGTGTAAAACAGAAAAATTTGGTAATTTGAGAGATTTTGCGGTTTTCCCATAGGGATAACATGGGAGGTTTCTGTCATCGCTACGACTACGCCGTAAAAATTAAGGCATTTGTCTGATTGGCTTTTTTGATCGGGAAGCCAAAATAGAATTTTGGGTAAAGTTTAGAAAATTTTGGTAAAACTAATTTTTGACCTTCAATGTTAATTTAAAGGTCACTCTGTAGGGGGCGCTATCGCGCCCATTTCATTTTTTTCATCATAAACTGGTCCAAACTAGAAAGTTGAACAACTGATTCAAATTTGGTCCTAATCGGACTTGTTTTGATCAAATGGGAGCAATTTTTAGATCTGCAATATTCCAAAATAAGTTGTCCAACTTTGCGGCTGCGCCGCACACAGACCGTAAAAGGTATCTAAAAAAATTGGATAACTTTAGATGCCCCACTTGTCCAGAGGATGTACGCCGATTTTGAAGTCGGTGGGCAAAACGCCCTAGGAGGAGTTTGTCAAAGTTTGACGTGAACAAAATGGCTAACACAGCGTGTTTTCATTTTCAAAGGAAGATGGCGGCCATAGGGTAAGTCTGGTGGCGTGGCCACAATGTTTTTTTTTTTTTTTTGTCCTCCCGAGAGGAATGCGCGTCCCGAATTTCGTAGCTTTACGCCAAAGTTGACCTCGGGGCGTCTCCCATAGGCGCAATGTATTTTGACTTTTGTCGGTGGCGCTGTCGCGCCATTTTTTAACGAAAAAAAAAATGGCCCAGAAAAAATATAATTTTTCGCCGATTCTGAATTTTGGGCAAAGTTTGGTGAGTTTTTGAGCATGTTCAGGGGGTCAAATTAGAGATCAAAGCGCTGAAGAAGAACAAGAAAAATAAAAAATATAGCCGCAAGCGGCAATGATCGGCCCTCGCCACGCCGCCGCCACACCGCCGCCACGCCGCAAAAGGAGGGGGCGCTAACGCGCCCCAATTGTCCTTTTATTACGCCTACTGCTGAATCTGTGACGCTGTCACATCTTCTCCCCTTTGTTTTACCATCAAAAAGCTATTTTATTTTGAATTCTTGGCAAAATGTGCGGCTTTGCCGCACAGACACCGTGACTCTTTGAATGAAAATGTGGATAACTTTTGATGGTCCTGAAGATGAGTCTCACCAAATTTCAGGTTAATATGTCTAACGCCCTGGGAGGAGTTTGTGAAAGTCTAAAGTGTAAACATGTTCTGGCGATTTCCCCATTGGAATAACATGAAAGGTTTCGGTCATCGTTACGGCAACGCCATAACAATTATGACATGGGTCTCATTGACTTTTTTGATGGGGATGCCAAAATTGAGTTGTGTGTCAAATTTCATATAATTTCGCAAAACTAAACATTTAACCTCCATATAAAATCTGTAGGGGGCGCTGTGGCACCAAATGAATTTATTTCACTTCAAGTAGGTTTAGGGCAAAGAGTTTAACAACTGATTCTAATTTGACGCAATTCGGACTTTATCTGCGCAAACGGCAGAAATTTTAAATATGGGAGATTTCTGAAATTCTAGCTACAGTTTGCGGCTTCGCCGCACAGAGACCGTGAGAGGTATCAATGTAATTTGGATAACTTTTGATGTCCCACTCCTCAGTAGCATTTTCACCAAATTTCAGCTTTTTAGGGCCAACGCCTGGGAGGAGTTCGTAAAAGTACGACGTTTGGAAAAACTCCGAAGTCATGTTTAGCCATTTTTGAAGCAATATGGCCGACATTTGGTTGGGCGGACGGCGTTGCCGTAATAATATTTTTTACTTCTCTTGTCACCATCTACCTCGGCGCCAAATTTCATGATTCTACGATCAGATTTTTTTGGGGTCATTTCCCATCTCTCAATGCATTTTTGGTACATTTGGGGGCGCTGACGCGCCAATTTTTTTATTTTAGAAAAGGGAAATAGCCAGAATGTAGAGAGGCACGATTTTTAGAGGTGTGAACATTTTTGTGACTTTTCGTCAATGTTCACTGGGTGAAAAATAGGGGGGTTGGTCCCGAGAAGAAGAAAGAAGAAAGAATTAAAGCCGCAAGCGGCATCCAACGGCCCTCGCGGGCCGCCGGCCTTCCGACTCTGCGCTTTCGACTTGATAAAGATGGCGCCCTTATTGTGTGTTGAATTAAAAAAGAACTTGACAGACGGCGACACATTGGACATGGCCAATCCAGTGCAAATGAACACAAGTGTCAGTCAAATGTGCTGCTCCGCCGCACAGAGACCGTAGCACTTAGAATATAAATATGGATAACTTTTGATGCCGCGCTTGTGTAGATGATATTTCCCAAAGTAAAGCTTGATCGAGCTATTGCCCACGGAGGAGTTTGTTAAAGTGTGAAGCATAAATGTGAACATTTCAAAGATTTGGCGTTTTCCCATTTGTGACAGTATATTTGCAGCTCCACAGCACAGAGACCGCAGCACTTAAAATCAAAATATGACTAACTTTTGATGCCCCGCTTGTGTAGATGATTTTCCCCAAATATGAGCTTGATCGGGCAATCGCCCTAGGAGGAGTTTGTTAAAGTGTGAAGCGTAAAAATGTGGTCATTTTAGAGATTTCACTGTTTTCCCATTTCTGACATATATTTGCGGGACCGCCACACAGAGACCGTAGCACTTAGAATCAAAATATGGATACCTTTTGATGCCCCGCTTGTGTAGATGATTTTCCCCAAATATGAGTTTGATCGGACAATCGCCCTAGGAGGAGTTTGTTAAAGTGTGAAGCGTAAAAATGTGGTGATTTGAGCGATTCTGCAATTTTCCCATAAGGATAACATGGGATGTTTCTGTCATCGCTACGGTTACGCCGTACAAAATATGACTTTGGCTCTCATACTTTTATGATCAGGATGGCAAATTAGAATTTTGTTCAAAATATCATGTCATTTGGAAAAACTCTATTGTTTATAGGCCACTCTGAAGGCCAAATAGTCAGAATTCAGGGAAACGTTTGCGGCTCCGTCGCACAGAGACCGTAAAAGTTATCCTTAAAATTTGGATAACTTTAGATGCTCCACTTGTCTAGAGGACGTACACCGATTTAGAAGTTGGTGGGCAAAACGCACTAGGAGGAGTTTGTTAAAGTGTAAAACATAAAAATGTGGTAATTTGAGAGATTTTGCGGTTTTCCCATAGGGATAACATGGGAGGTTTCTGTCATTGCTACGACTACGCCGTAAAAATTAAGGCATTTGTCTCATTGGCTTTTTTGATCGGGATGGCCAAATAGAATTTTGGGTAAAGTTTAGAACATTTTGGTAAAACTAATTTTTGACCTTCAATGTTAATTTAAAAAAAAAATTGTTTTCATTTTCAAAGGAAGATGGCGGCCATAGGGTAAGTCTGGGGGCGTGGCCACAATAATATTTTTTTTTTGTCCTCACGAGAGGAATACGTGTCCCGAATTTCGTAGCTTTACGCCAAAGTTGACCTCGGGGCGTCTCCCATAGGCGCAATGTATTTTGACTTTTGTCTGTGGCGCTGTCGCGCCATTTTTTAACGAAAAAAAAAATGGCCCAGAAAAAATAAAATTTTTCGCCGATTCTGAATTTTGGGCAAAGTTTGGTGAGTTTTTGAGCATGTTCAGGGGGTCAAATTAGAGTTCAAAGCGCTGAAGAAGAACAATAAAAAAAATAAAAATAATAATATTTTTAGCAAAAACAATATAGCCGTTTCCACTATAACAACAAATTATACATCGTTTGAAAGCTCTAAGCCTTCCCGATGCCGCCATGGGGTGGAATCATCGTCACTCCCTATTCCGTCGGGATGCCCCGCCCACTCCCCATAGACTTCCATTGATTTGAGCAGATACAAGCATGGCCCATGCCTGCGGCATAGATTCTCGCGTACGGGACGATGCCAGGAGGGTTTTTGGAGGAATGCAGCGCTTCGCGCTGCTGTTGTCAACAATTAGTGAATGTGCTACGCCCATTCACTAATTGTTGACTATTTCTCTCATAGCAGGAGTAAGTATGCATGATCCATGCCTTCGGCATGGGCTAGTTCACTGTACTTGCCAGGGGCGACGGGGTACCAAACATGCGGGCGCAGCCCGCATGTTTGGTCAGACAGTTGCAACGCTGCCTTCGGCAGTGTTGCGGGAGCAATAGGCCCTCCGCCCTGCTGGGGCTCGGGCCTAATAATATTCCGATGCGAAAACAATGTTTCCCATTTTTCAAATATCATAAACTATACATTTTCGGAAAGCGCTCGCGCTTTCCTACCTCATGGTGTGGGTCCCTGGTCACTGACGGGTACTTTCGTTAATTTTGAGTGGGCTCCGCCCACTTTGTGTTTTTGCCCTCTATACAGTAATAATGTTCAATTTTTGCATTACATGCTTATATGCACGGAACATGCAAGAGATGGGGAACGTATTTGTGAGCTACTTAGCGCAAATGAGTGCTTTATATGGGGATGACGACCGCTTCGCGGTCATCATCTCAATGTAAAGTGCTCGTTTAGTGCGCACTTTTGCACGGGCTTCGCCCGTTTACAACGGTAATGTTCCATTTTCCTACTACTAATTAGTATGCACGGGGCGTGCATGAGTGAAGGAGTGCGTTAGTGAGTGTTTGGAAGTGGGCGAGCGCTTCGCGCTCGATTTCGTGCGCACTACGTGCGCACTTTCGCAGCCGTGCTTCGCACGGCCTTTCGAGATTAATAGGCCTCTCGCCAGCTTGTGGCGCTCGGGCCTAATAATAATATTTTTAGCAAAAACAATATAGCCGTTTCCACTATAACAACAAATTATACATCGTTTGAAAGCTCTAAGCCTTCCCGATGCCGCCATGGGGTGGAATCATCATTACGAGCGCTTACGCGCTCGTCACTCCCTATTCCGTCGGGATGCCCCGCCCACTCCCCATAGACTTCCATTGATTTGAGCAGATACAAGCATGGCCCATGCCTGCGGCATGGACTCTCGCATACGGGACGATGCCAGGAGGGTTTTTGGAGGAATGCAGCGCTTCGCGCTGCTGTTGTTTCTGTCATAGCAGGAGTAAGTATGCATGATCCATGCCTTCGGCATGGGCTAGTTCACTGTACTTGCCAGGGGCGACGGGGTACCAAACATGCGGGCTGCGCCCGCATGTTTGGTCAGACAGGAGCAATAGGCCCTCCGCCCTGCTGGGGCTCGGGCCTAATTAAGTTTTGTTTTGTTGTTTCATCCGTGCACACACGAGCAGTCCTTCATGTTTAGTCCATCTCAGTCTTCTGCTTTCAAAACATCCATCCTCCATTTAATATTATGGCCCATGAAGCGTTAACTTATCCAATTCACTTAAACTAATCTGCATGCACTAAAGCTAAGGTGGCCAAATAAAAGCAGATGTGACGTTAGAGGTTACACTTTTCTGTCTGAAACCAACCAGCAAAAAAGCATGCAGCATATAGATAAATGATTTGTGAAACTGGATGAAAGTTACACAACATTGTCAAGTTAAGCTGTTTAGATTTCGGTGACATTCCTGGAGCTGAACAAGCTTAAACTAAATTGTGCCTCCTCCTCCTCCTCCTCCTCCTCTTCCTCCTCCTCCTCCTCCTCCTCCTCCTCCTCTCCCTCCTCCTCCTCCTCCTCCTCCTCCTCCTCCTCCTCCTCCTCCTCCTCCTCCTCTTCCTCCTCCTCCTCCTCCTCCTCCTCCTCCTCCTCTTCCTCCTCCTCCTCCTCCTCCTCCTCCTCCTTCTCCCTGACACGTCCAAGCTGTGGCCGCGGAGGAGATAAGGCTGGAGAGAACCCAGGCGTCCTCCCCAAAAGCCGCCGTCTCTGCCACATAGCTTTCCTCTGACACTGCCTCTGCCTCTGCGTAAATCAGGCGGGGACAGACCGGGGCTGGTACGGGACGGGGCGCACATCACACCCCGGCAACCCCTCCACACTCCCCCTGTGTCTCACCCCTCACTTCTCCGGGACGCTCCGCCAGATGTGCTATGCTAATGTACGCGTCCCTAATTTGGAGGCATCAGTCACCTCCAGGCAAGAAAGGTCTGGGTTTGAGTCGACGACGGGGTCTTTTTGAGGGGAGTTTGGATGGTTTTTCCCATGTCTGCCTTCCTCTGGGTCAGTACCAGCCCAAGCTTTCAGGGGGCCCTAAGCAAAATTTGCCTCAGGGGCCCCCCGCCGCTTCACTGACACTCGGGCTTAACTATTGATGGTTCACATCTCACATGCAGCTGTAATCACATCCACTAACGCTGTTTGTATTACCAACATCAAATAGAAACACCGAGGGGGAAACATGTATTGTCAAGGCTACGAATGCCAGTAGCCACAAGAGCAGAAGACATTGGACAGGGGGGTGGGGTTGAAAAATAAAAATAATGATTTAATGTTCTCCAGCTAAAGTACAACGAATTTCACATATTTTTCAATAACATTTGAGGAGTTGTTGACCCGGGTGCTTCGTGGTCCTCCTAACCAGCTGCTTAGTCAGTGTAATCCCTCATTCCTCCAGGAGTGGTCCAAGTTCAACAAGGACAACGTTTCAAACTTCAACAAAGCAGGACATATAAATGATACGACCGGGTTTTGTGTGTTCTGGTGTCCTCTACCTCAAAAAACAGCGACCCGCAAAGTGGTTTACCTACATCATTTTATTGTGAAAACTGAATGTTTAATTACAAATAAAAAAAACTTAATTAACTCCATTTAATTTAGTTGCTTTAATAATACATTGTAAGTATTGTGGCCATTCTTAAAAAGTGTGAAAATACTTTTGCTTTAAATATTTTTGGGATAAAAATATGTAACATTGACATTGCATTTTGAATAAAAAGATTTCTCCCTTTGTTCCCGATGGACCTGCAAACTTCAACTGCAATTAAATGTAATTTATGTTCTTGTGAAATACTTACATTCTTGTGAAATTATGTAAAAATAGCAAATAAATAAGCTATCTTAAAGGGCACATATTAACTGTATCTACCTGCGTTGCATCAATGAAATTTCCCCATGTGGGACAATAAAGGATTATCTTATCTTATCTTATGCTAAATTTGAATTATTATTTTTCTCTCTCTCTTTTAACTATGTTCTAACGTTGTTCCTTCATCAAAACAAACCTGGAGTTTTAATTAGCTTCATTCACACTAAGCCACATTCACTGAAACTCTCTCCTCCGAGCGTCAAAAACACTCCATTCTGAATTTTCCCAATGTGTGACTTTTGTCTTGAGCTGTGATGCTTTTTTTTGTTCTAAAACATGAAATGCCAAAGTAAATTTTAGTTTGCAGTGATGTTTATTCGCTCTCTCTCTTCTTTCTCACACTATTTTGTAAATATAGTTAGTATATTTTTTCTATTTTACTGTACGATAGGGACACGCGCTGGAATAGTTTTTTAATTCAACTGTTTTTGACTTTATTCGGCTGGATTGAGTGTTTTCGTCGTGTCGTTGCGATGTGTTTTGGCTCTGAGTCCCCCGGCTCCGGCCCCGCCCCCCGGCCGGCGCCGTACCGCGTTTACACATAGGAAGAACTCATGAAACTGCAGAGAACAGTCGTCTTACCCGGAGATCGTCACGTTATCCCGGCGGACATCCTAAGGAAAACGCAACGAAGCAGACGGGCTGGACATAAACTCCGAGAGAAGAGAGGGACAAACAGGAAGTCGGTTCCCGCCGTAGTCATGGGTAACGTGAGGTCCCTTCAAAATAAAATGACGGAAATAGCGAGCCTCATGCGGTCCCAGAGGATTTATAGGGACAGCAGCGTCTTGATTTTCACAGAGACCTGGTTAACAGCAGAAATGCCAGACTCTATTGTAGGTTTGGACAATTTTCATCTGCTGCGGGCGGACAGAACGAAAGAATCCGGGAAGAAAAGAGGAGGAGGTCTGGCGGTGTATGTGAACACGAGCTGGTCCAAACCCGAACACTGCACAGTGAGGGAGCGGCTATGTAACAAGGATATTGAACTATTGGCTATTGGCATGAGGCCATATTATCTGCCCCGGGAGTTCTCACATGTGATTTTGATAGCAGTCTATGTGGCCCCGTCTGCCAATGCTGAAAATGCTTGTGAAGCACTGCTCTCCTGCACTTGTAGGCTGCAAACACAGCATCCACAGGCTCTCTTCCTCATCTCTGGTGACTTTAACCACGCTTCTCCCTCTTCTGTTCTACCAACATACACCCAGTATGTTACCTGCTCCACCAGAGAGAATAGAACATTGGACTTGTTTTTTGCCAACACCAAGGAGGCTTATTCTTCTTCCCCCCTCCCTCCCCTGGGCAGCTCGGACCACAACCTTGTACATCTGAGGCCTGTGTATGAACCCATCGTGCGCAGGCAGCCTGTGGTGTCCCGTGAGGTGAGGATGTGGTCTGCTGAGAGCGAGGAGGCTCTGAGGGACTGCTTCAGCACCACTGTCTGGACTGAGCTTTATGACCCACATGGGGAGGACATCAACACCATCACAGAGTGCATCACGGACTACATCAACTTCTTTTTTGAGAACATTGGTCCCTCCCGGACGGTGCGGTGTTTTCCGAACAACAAGCCATGGATTAACCGTGAACTGAAGGCTCTGTTGAAGGAGAAGAAGAGAGCCTTCAGGTCAGGGAACAAGGAGGACCTGAGGACTGTGCAGAAGAAGCTGAGGAGGAAGATCAGGCAGGCTGAGGCCGGCTACAAGAGGAGGATGGAGGAGCAGCTGCAGCAAAAGAACAGTCAGGGAGTGTGGAGGAGCCTGAAAACCATCTCGGGCTTCAAAATCCCCCCTGCCCAGACAGAGGGGGATCTACAGTGGGTGAATGATTTAAATGCTCACTTCTTGAGGTTTGATCGGTCACCCGCCCCTCCCCCTGCACAGCTGCACGCTCCCTCTTCCACAGCTGGACAATGTCCTGCATCTGTTCCTCTTCGCTTATCTGCCCCGGACCATCAGCTCCCCACTTCGCCTGGACTCACCCATCCCCCCAGCACATGGTCCCCCTGCCAACCATTGACTGTCACATCAGCACAGGTGAGGAGTGAGCTGAAGAGGATTAAAGTGAGGAAGGCAGCAGGACCTGATGTCATCAGCCCCAGGCTCCTTAAGTCCTGCGCAGATGAACTGTGTGGAGTTATGGAGCATGTCTTCAACATGAGCCTGAAGCTGAGGGTGGTACCACAGGTCTGGAAGACCTCCTGTCTGGTACCTGTGCCTAAGACACCGCGCCCCAAAGACCTCAACAGCTTCAGGCCAGTGGCTCTCACGTCCCACCTGATGAAGACACTGGAGCGGCTAGTCCTGGACCACCTCCGCTCCACCGTGAGCTCAGCCATGGACCCGCTGCAGTTTGCATATCGGTCTGGCATCGGAGTGGAGGACGACGTCATCTCCCTGCTGCACCGCTCTCTCTCTCACCTGGAAAAGCCTGGCAGCTCTGTGAGGATTCTGTTCTTCGATCTTTCCAGCGCCTTCAACACCATCCAGCCGCTGCTCCTGAGGGACAAGCTGGAGACGGCTGGTGTGGAGTATGACCTGGCAGAGTGGATCCTGGACTACCTCACAGACCGACCCCAGTTTGTGAGAGCCCGGAACTGTGTGTCTGACACTCGGACCTGCAGTGTGGGGGCGCCCCAGGGCACTGTCCTCGCGCCCTTTCTCTTCACCCTTTACACTGCAGACCTCAGACATGACACGGACAGCTGTGTCCTGCAAAAGTTCTCTGACGACTCTGCCCTCATCGGACTCATCACGGACGACGATGACGCGGAGTACAGAGGACTGGCGCAGGACTTTGTGGACTGGTGTCAGCGGAACCACCTCCTCATCAACGCGGGGAAGACCAAGGAGATGGTGGTGGATTTCCGCAGACGCCACCCCACTGCCCCCTCACCAGTGAACATCCAGGGACGGGACATTGAGAGAGTGGACTCATACAAGTACCTGGGTGTTCATCTGAACCACAAACTGGACTGGACTCATAACACAGACGCACTGTACAGGAAGAGCCAGAGTCGGCTCTACCTCCTGAGGAGACTCAGGTCTTTTGGAGTGACAGGGCCACTCCTGAAGACCTTCTACGACTCTGTGGTGGCATCGGCCCTCCTGTACGGTGTAGCCTGCTGGAGCAGCAGCATCACAGAGAGGGAGAGGAAGAGGCTGGACAGAGTCATCAAGAAGTCCAGCTCCGTCCTGGGCTGTGCTCTGGACTCGGTGCAGGAGGTGGGGGACAGAAGGGTCCTGGCTAGATTCACATCTATGCTGGACCATGAGCGTCACCCCCTGCAGGACACTCTGTCCGCTCTGGAGAGCAGCTTCAGTGAGAGACTGATCCATCCTCGATGTGTGAAGGAAAGGTTCCGTAGGTCTTTCCTTCCTGCTGCTGTCAGACTTTATAACAAAAACTGTTAGTACTGAACACTCGCAATACTGACCTAACCTAATACTGATGTGCAATTCTGTCATATGTGCAATTGCTGTTGGAATTCATGTGCAATTCATGTGCAATTACTGTGAAATTCATGTGCAATCTATGTGCTGTCGTGACACATATTCATGTGCAATTACTGTCGGGATCACATGCAATGGTATTTATTTATTTATTTATTTGTCTATGGGAGTTTTTATTTATTTATAGGAGATCTTCTACTGAAAGTGTTTTTAAGACTTCCTATAAGTGTTCTGTTCTTCTGTATCTACCTCTGTATCTACCTGCGTTGCACCAATGAAATTTCCCCATGTGGGACAATAAAGGAATATCTTATCTTATCTTATCTTATTGTAAGCTGCACTTCTCTGTGAGCCCATGTGTCAGTCCCAGATTGTACTCTGACCCTGACCCCAATCTTTGTGTAGATCTGTCTCATGTCATGCACCACTTTTATGGCAGTGATACAGTTTTACTGTTGCTCAACATCACTGGAACGGCCCATCGAGTCATTAATCTACTTTCTCTGTAGTGCAGTCTTGATTGCAGTCCCTGAAGTCAGTGTTCGTTTCACTGTGTTACTAGATCATACGCCTCCGATCACGACTCCTCAGGAAAACCCTTTTGAGTTAGCTTCTAATTGTAAGTACTTTGACTTTGTAGTAAACCAAGAGCTTTTTGTTTTTTGGTTCAAATTGGTTTACCTGGTAAAATACAGGTTAATAAATCAATAAAATGTGACTTTTTAACCAGACTGTGACAATGGAAAGGGACATTTGAAGAAATTAAGCTAATGAGATTCATATTATGTTTACACAATCGTCTATTTTCTGAACTTTACTACAACATGCCTGATGCAGATGGAAACTAGCTCTGAGAGCTCTGGTAAGCATCTCTTCAGTGTCTCCTCTGCTCATGTACAAGGTCCCTGTGAAATTAACTGAACAACTTTAGTTTAAGGATTTTGCTGGAGATTTAATTTATGGATATGATAAATTAAACAACATTGCGACATCACTTCAAGATTCAATAACGTCAAGATTCAATATTTATTGTCATTGTTCCAACAGTCTTGTTAGCATAGTATCACACACTGCAGAGTTATGATATAAAGTGACTTCACTAGTTATGTGTGTCTAATCCTCCCTCTGCACAGGAATGCCACTGCTGCCCGGGTCATGGTCACGTCCCTTGTCCAAACCAGTGCAGCTAATTGGAGGATATGAACTCAAATATGTTAAGCTTTACTTCCTCGTCTTCTCCCAATCCTCTCATTCCACCTGAGTGAGAAGAGGAGCAGCTTGTGGGCTAATCCAGGCCTGAAAAATATGGCCAAAACATGTAATATGTAATAACAGTCTTTGATATCATAGCAAACATGAATTTAAATGTGCCGTATATAATTTAGTCAAACATCTGTTCATGTCAATATACTGCCACAATCATGACTCATTCACTGAAATAATGAAACTTATCATTATCAAGAGGGCAATAAAGACCTTATGTCTTTACAATAATGTTTTTTTCTTATAACATTATGTAAATGTGCATCAAATCAGTCTAATATCTACTTTTCCTCACACTCTAGTCAAGTAAAAAATAAAACTAGATCATGTGCAATGGCTGAAGCCATTGCGAGTGTCTGCATTCTTGCGTAAAAGTATTACAAGTGTTTAGTAAAGACTTTATTCTTGTCAGGCTCGAGCCATGGAATGGAATGTTCATTCCATGGAATGCTCGAGTCTATTGTTCCGCGATCCACGCGGCAAGCTCCATTTTATTCGAGTTCGGGCCGAGCCGATCGTGTCTATGTCCCATGTGTGACTTTCATCCATGTTCAAAAGCAATAGCCCCTCTAAGACGGTGAAAACGATGGTAAAGAGGTATAACTTGTTGAAATAGGTGAAAGTGTTAAGGAGTTGAAACGCATCAAAAATCCTACAATCCTAAAAAGCAATAACGCATAGTGTCTGCTTTATGACATCATAAACAGACGCTCCACTATGTTCGAAAATAATTATCAGAATTACAAATTCACAATTTCTTGTAGTTCTGATACTTTCCTCGTGTATTCTGAATTCTGATAATAAAGTATAAACACATTTACATTGGAATCATAATTGTTCCAGAACAAACTTTCCTTTGTGACAAAGTTAATCTCCAACTTTACTTCCAGTCGTTCCAGGGGAAGAAGCTCAGCGGCCCTTATGCTGCCCCCCCCTCTCGAGCGAGGGGGCGAGCGCGAGGGCGAGGGCGAGCGCGAGGGCGCGAGCGAGGGGGAGAGCGAGGGGGAGAGCGAGGGGGCGAGCGAGGGGGCGAGCGAGGGCGAGGGCGAGCGCGAGCGAGGGGGAGAGCGAGGGGGCGAGCGAGGGGGCGAGCGAGGGGGCGAGCGCGAGGGCGCGAGCGCGGGGGAGAGCGAGGGGGAGAGCGAGGGGGCGAGCGAGGGGGCGAGCGAGGGCGCGAGCGAGGGGGAGAACGAGGGGGAGAGCGAGGGGGCGAGCGAGGGGGCGAGCGAGGGGGAGAACGAGGGGGCGAGCGAGGGGGAGAACGAGGGGGCGAGCGAGGGGGAGAGCGAGGGGGAGAGCGAGGGGGCGAGCGAGCGGGCGAGCGAGGGGGAGAACGAGGGGGCGAACGTGGGGGAGAGCGAGGGGGAGAGGGCGAGGGGGAGAGCGAGGGGGAGAGCGAGGGGGAGAACGAGGGGGAAAGCGAGGGGGAGAGCGAGGGGGCGGGCGAGCGGGCAGAGGGCGCTGTGAGGGGTACGTTTCCAGGTCTGTGTCATAAACGGTCCGTCAGAGGAGCTCAGGGGCCGAGCTGAGAGTCAGATGACACTGACTGAGCACATGTGCCGCTCTTTCATGTTTCAGCCACAACTTTCATTCACATTTTAGCCCTGAGCTGGGACCTTTAATTCTCCACCTTCCATTTACAAACCATTATTGAGTAAACACAAGACAACAAAAGTATTGCCACTTGTGGGAATTGAACCCCAAACTTTCATGGTAGTGGTATTCTCACCTATATATCTTTGATTAAAAAAATAGATAGAAAATAATGTAATAGATGTATTACATTTATTAAAGAGATGTTTAGTCCAGAAAATACATGCTAATAAGACACATTCCAAGACACATTCTGTAATGTCGAATATCAATAACGTATTTTTTTTAATTTGATGACTTTTTGAACTGTTAACATCGAATACCTTTTCCAGAAGCATTACTACCCATTCAGAGAGGGCAAAAGTTCAAAGCCTGGAACTCAAAAGTTGGCATCTAGGTTTGGAAAAAGTGTTCAGCTAAAGGGAGACAGAGAAAACACGGCGGTTGGAGCAGCTCTCAGACGATCGGACACATGTGTTAGTGTTAGCTGCTGTGAAAACACTGGATCCAAAGACTACGGCTGTCCTGCCCCATAACTCAAAGCTGGGCCTGACCCGCAGGTGCCACGACGGATGGCTCAGGAAAGGGGGACTTCCTCTGGGGTCCCGGGACACAGAGGGGGGAGGCGAGGGGGGAGAGAGGGACAGGAAACTCAGTGTGTGGTACTGCACTAAACCAGGACTGTTCAGCACTTTGGTCTGGACTACAGCCACTCCAGTTCAGACCACAGTAAAGACGGGTGCCACGCAGGCTTCATTTTCTCCCATGTATCTCAACCTCACACTTTTTGGGGGGAGAAACGTTCCCTTTACAAATAAAACGTGAATCAAGCAGCGTTTCAGGTGTGACCCCAAAAGCAGAAGACAAAAGCAGGAGTCGTGCTGTGACGGATTAGTGAGCGAGCACCAATTATCAACATATAAAAAATGTGTTATCTGTATCTATTCGATGGCAACTCACGACGCCGCGGCCCGCCGAGTGGCACTCCATCCTGCCTTTGCAAGTGAAAAAATGTGGCATATGTAAAGGGCTTATTTCAGTCAGACTAATGTGAGCTGCGCGTTGAGACTGCAGTCATTGCAAAAGATCAGCTTGAATAAATGTGGCCTGTGTCGCAATCTGGCTGTTCAGACTCTCTGCCCGGAATGTTCCTCAGTATGTACAGTATATATCTGTCATGACGACGGTCGGATCCAGAGAGGAGAGCACACTCACAGTGAAGCAGTAGGAAAGTTACATCGCACACCTTTAAACACCCTCTGCTCTGTGGCATTGGGGTACGTTGACTCTTTCTGGGCTGCAGTGGTTCCGCACAAGCCCAAGAGCTATAGGGTTGCTGGTTCAAATCTACCTGGGGAAGACAGAAATATGGCTGTCTGCACCACTGAGGGCATCTGTAAAAAGTAGAAGATCACTGTGGTGCAAGATATTGAGCTAAAACAAAGATTATAAATAACAAATCTTACACTAATGTTATGTGAGTGTTTTACCTGTTTTTCACCTGTCGAAAACATCACATTTTTTAAGCACTTTTCACAAGCAGAGTGGAGTTTTGTCACATGAAAGCTATGGGGTAAGGCCTCCACTCGTATACTGTTATTATTCACCTCAGTATACGAGGACACAGGTTCGTATTGATCAGAGGACAAGTTTGTTCAATTTGAAGCACAATTTATTATACATTAAGCTAGTTGGTAGATTGGATGGTTGAAAGTTTTCTTAGTTCCTTTGCAGAGTCCATATCAAAGAGAAATACAATGAAGATTACATTCAATCATTAAAAAAAATTTCCACAAGAACGGTCCGGATCCCAACCGGTAACAGGGAGTAGCACATGATAAAACATGATAATCAAAAAGGCAGCGGTGGTTGTGCTGGAAGCCCGGTGGGCTCCTCTCCTTCACCTATGAACAAATATATTATTTTAAAAACACAGACACATCAACTTAATGCTCGCTATAGCCAATCACCAGAGACTTACTCCTTCGAGGGCACATCGTACAGGGGCTTTAAACTGGGCTGGGAATGACCCCTGGCTTCAGAGGACCACCGGACACACACACCCGGTCTACAGTGAAGACACACACGGCACTATGAAAGAGCGTCTGATAAAGGCCTAGTTACGCATTAGAGCTGAATGCAATGTACCATTCATACCTGCTACATTGACCCACACACACACACACACACACACACACACACACACACAGATAGTTTAGGTCTGGCGCCCCCTGCAGGCGGGGCAGAACAGACAGACGCACACATCCACACTGCCACACATGCTATTAGTGCACTTCTGTGTTAAAATATTTTTGAATTATATGCAGATATCATGTTCAGAGCTGCTTTTATAATATATCTTCACTGGAGCAGTACAAATTGAGCTCGATTATGGACACAAATCTGGTACAGCCCCTTTAAAAGCATCAGTGTTTTGAGTTAAATACTGACAAATCCACTGATAACGTGGTGATGGATGAGCCACTGAAGCGTTGGACCACCCCCACAGGGAAAGTCAATAGATGCAGATCTGAACACCCTCATGTCCGAGCAGCTGTAACGACTACGGACAGACACACCAGCAGGGGGCGCTTATTTTTATACTGTAGCTAACCAAATGGATCGATGTGTCACCACCTGTAAACAGCCACTCAATACAAAGACATATGAACCGCAGAGACGTACGAAGAGCTGAGCACGACTCAAAACGACAAGGAAGAGTCACGTACATGGCACATCCTGTTTGTGCACGGACAGAGTTTGGGGAAGGTGTCGTTGGTGTTTGTTTTCTTCTTTTAAAGCCACACAGAGCTCCTTTGTGAGATGGTCCAAGGTCAGTGTGAGGAAGCCCAGGACAGAAAACAAGGTGAGATTAAATCCAAATCGAAGCATAAAAGGAGCAGCCTGATCATCATAACTGCTGCAGGAAACAAGAGGCTCAACCAATCAGCTCAAAAGTAACATCCTGTGTGTGAACCTGATTATTTAACTGCATCAACCGACTTCTAGCAATATTATAAACTAAAGATCACTAAGTCTTATTTAATTGAGTTGTTAAATAGCTGAGCTTTAATTTGTTTTTTCTAACCTTTAAAACATTTACTTTGGAACATTCCAGTCAAAACAACACTGTTACTTGTTATTGGCCTTAAACATCGTCAGTGCATTTGCTATAGCATCTTATGTTTGCTTTAAATAATTGAAAACCACATAGAACTTTAAAACAGTACGGTTTCACTCATCGGGATCGGTGTCCGCATTCCATCGGTTGGCAGCAGAAAGAATTACCATGGGGAAGTAAATAAAAGCTAGCTTGATTCGACGTAGATGCCACAAATCTGGGAAATTTGGAACCAAGTCTTTTTTTGAGGCTCAGAGGAAGACGACCACGAAAACAGGCAAGGCAAGTTTATTTGTAGAGCACATTTCATACACAAGGCAATTCAAAGTGCTTCACAGCAGGAAAAATGCATTAAAATCACAAAGAAATTACAGAAACAGAAATACAATAAAATTAACTAAATTAAAAATTATCAATCCAACTGATTGTCTAAACTAATAAAATCACAAACAAAAGAGAAGAGTGCAAAAAAAAAAAAATCCCTTCAGTCATATGCACAGCTAAACAAAACTGTTTTTAGCTTAGATTTGAACATTGTCAGAATAGAACCTGTCTCACATCTTCAGGAAGACTGTTCCAGATTTTAGCTGCATAAAACTGAAACACAGATTCCCCATGTTTAGTCCTGACTCTGGCACCAGCAGGAGGCCGGTCCATGTTTAGTTCTGACTATGGGCACCAGCAGGAGGCCGGTCCATGTTTAGTCCTGACTCTGGCACCAGCAGGAGGCCGGTCCATGTTTAGTCCTGACTCTGGCACCAGCAGGAGGCCGGTCCATGTTTAGTTCTGACTCTGGGCACCAGCAGGAGGCCGGTCCATGTTTAGTCCTGACTCTGGCACCAGCAGGAGGCCGGTCCATGTTTAGTCCTGACTCTGGCACCAGCAGGAGGCCGGTCCATGTTTAGTCCTGACTCTGGCACCAGCAGGAGGCCGGTCCATGTTTAGTCCTGACTCTGGCACCAGCAGGAGGCCGGTCCATGTTTAGTCCTGACTGGCACCAGCAGGAGGCCGGTTCATGTTTAGTCCTGACTCTGGCACCAGCAGGAGGCCGGTTCATGTTTAGTCCTGACTCTGGCACCAGATGGAGGCCGGTTCATGTTTATTCCTGACTCTGGGCACCAGCAGGAGGCCGGTCCATGTTTAGTCCTGACTCTGGGCACCAGCAGGAGGCCGGTCCATGTTTAGTCCTGACTCTGGCACCAGCAGGAGGCCGGTCCATGTTTAGTCCTGACTCTGGGCACCAGCAGGAGGCCGGTCCATGTTTAGTCCTGACTCTGGCACCAGCAGGAGGCCGGTCCATGTTTAGTCCTGACTCTGGCACCAGCAGGAGGCCGGTTCATGTTTAGTCCTGACTCTGGGCACCAGCAGGAGGCCGGTCCATGTTTAGTCCTGACTCTGGCACCAGCAGGAGGCCGGTCCATGTTTAGTCCTGACTCTGGCACCAGCAGGAGGCCGGTCCATGTTTAGTCCTGACTGGCACCAGCAGGAGGCCGGTTCATGTTTAGTCCTGACTCTGGCACCAGCAGGAGGCCGGTTCATGTTTAGTCCTGACTCTGGCACCAGATGGAGGCCGGTTCATGTTTATTCCTGACTCTGGGCACCAGCAGGAGGCCGGTCCATGTTTAGTCCTGACTCTGGGCACCAGCAGGAGGCCGGTCCATGTTTAGTCCTGACTCTGGCACCAGCAGGAGGCCGGTCCATGTTTAGTCCTGACTCTGGGCACCAGCAGGAGGCCGGTCCATGTTTAGTCCTGACTCTGGCACCAGCAGGAGGCCGGTCCATGTTTAGTCCTGACTCTGGCACCAGCAGGAGGCCGGTTCATGTTTAGTCCTGACTCTGGGCACCAGCAGGAGGCCGGTCCATGTTTAGTCCTGACTCTGGACCGGCATCCTGACTCTGGCACCAGCAGGAGGCCGGTCCCTGAGGTCCTCAGAGTCCGAGATGGTTCATATGGCACTAACATATAGGATGAAACATCTTCACTCCAGGTGTGTTTGTAATGAGAGAACGATGTTACAGCACAGTTAAATGCTCAAAAATGTGTGGCAGACCCCTTCCACCAGAAACGTTATGTGAAACTCTATTTAATATTTCAAAAATGGATTTTCAAAAGGTACAAACACATTTTCTTGGCAGTGTGATGTGGCTTTTGTTTACAGGCAGGTTCGGGTGCTACTTAAGGGAGAGACTTGGACACAGCTGGAGTGAACGCTGCACAGAAAACCCACTGCTGAGCGCGCTAACAGCTAGCCGCGCTAACAGTCGGGAGGAGGGTGAAGATTTATTTGGATGTCGGTATCGGGGGACTAGGACTGCAGGACATGTTCCCAACAGGACGACCTTTGAACTCTGAGGGGGCAGGCGGGCCCACAGCGGTGTCAAGTAGCTCAGGGCCTGTTCAAATGTGTGTTTCAAAAGGGGGTAAATCAATAAGAGGTTTGGGCCAACATGGACGTGATGCTACTCTGCTCTGAGGCGCTGGTGTCTGGAGCGGGTCCCAGACTAAAAGAAGTCGATAAATGAACAAAAATATCACAATATTCTCCTTTACCTACTACTGATCTGAAGTTGTTGATTTTTTTTATTTTATTTTTATTCAATAGTATGTTTAACACTTGGCCTGTGCTTTTACTGCATCGGACTGCAAGCAATATTATGAATGATTGACACTTGCACTCAGCGTCATTGTAAGGGGCAATTGTTGTCACGCAAGCTACTTTGTGTGGCAGGGCAGAGATATTTTAGATTTAGATGCAAATGCAATTTTTCTGTGAAGACCTGTTATTGTAATTGGCTTTACATATTGTGTTTTAATATTGAGATTCAGTTTACGCGGCGAAAACGCATTCAAGAACATTACTTATGAATACTGACAGCTACAATATGAACATTACGATTAATACACAGTGAAATTGTGATTATTTATTCATTTTTGTTATAAATCATCTTTAGTTTGAATGTATTATACAAGGCTTGTATGAATTTAATGAGGATGCAACAAGGAATCTTGGGCATCTGGTAATGCAAATAATTAAACATGTGTCGTCTGCTGTGATAGTTGCACGTATGGAAGGATCTTTGACATCAAACATTTAAAATTATATACAACTACCTATCATTGCAATCAACCAAGCCAGGTTTATTCCAAATCCAAACCCAGGTCACTCTTGAAAAAGAGGTCTCAATCTTTAATAAATCTAATACATCTAATACATCTAATAAATCAAATGAATCAAATGAATCAAGATAAAATAAATCAAGATAAAATTTATCAAGATAAAATAAATCAAGATAAAATAAATAAAATAAATAAAATAAATAAAATAAATAAAATAAATAAAATAAATAAAATAAATAAAATAAATAAAATAAAGTTATCTATGGTTGCACTTTTTTTGGGGCGGGGGATGCAATTTGCAAGGTTTCTTTTTAGCTGGTGTTGCGATTATGATTCGATTTTGCACATTGTAATCAACATCAAGGGCAACAACATTTGAGAGAAGATTGAAATATAAGCTAATACAAGATCACATGAATCGCAGATCAAGTTTGTAGAGGTCTAAACTGCAAGTAAATAATGTGCCTTTCAACCAAATGGCAAAGTGCAACTCCATCTATATTTCATCATGGTTTCCAGCGATGTAGCTCGGGTTAATCACATTCAGCTTGAGTTGGGGGCCGCTCCGGACCCGTCCCTCTCCCAGGCCTGTCCCGCGGCTCTCGTGCGCTAACGATACGCTCCTGACCTTACATATCTGAGGTCAAACTCAACCACCTTAATGTCCACTGTCAAGATGAGACCACCGTCCCACCCAGAGGTGACGCGTCCCCGGAGGATTCAGCCCTCAACAATAACATAACAGCGTTTCGTGTCTCTCCGTTTGGGCGTTTTGTGTCAGCCGTTGACCTCTGGGGGGCGCTCTGGGGACAGTGCATTAGCGGCGGGTGCAGAGTTTAGTGAGAGTGACAGAGACGTGAGGGCTGCGGGCGGCTAACGCTAACATTTCAGACAACATTATGCAAACATCGCACTGGTAAACGCTCAGAACAGAGAGGAGGCGCTATTGTTTTGACTGCGCTGTCACAACAGGCACACTCAGCTTCAGCGCTGCATCGGGCTCAGATGTGGGAGTGCGCTGTGCTCTCCAGAGAAACTATACTTATTTCTGTTCATTATTGATTTATGAGGGGGGATCACTGTATTGAATTTGAAGAAATTGTAAGTGTTGATAAGTAGGGGCTTGTTGGTAAGTAGTCATTTTATATAACATTAAATCAAAAGCCAGTCTAAAGTTGATAATTAAGAAAAAACACAAATTATTACTAAATCATTATTAATTGTTTGATTGGTTGTTGGTTTTTCAGGGTTTTTTTCAAGTTTATGTCAGGAGTTGGTGATGATACAATATTCACTTTTTGTTTACAATGTACACAAGTAACACTACAAAAAGGAATGTATATAATAATTGCATCCACGTGGTATCTGAAAACAAGAGATAAAAGAGGTGTTTTAACTGTATAATCCACCTACACGTACTCAAACATGGGTTCAAACACTGAACCGTCTCATTATTATATCTAAAAATCATTTCAACTGACAAAAATCACTCATTGAGTTGAATAATTGCACACATTTTTGAGGCTATAGTGATTTTTTTTTATTTACCCTTGTCTATTCAAGCAGACAGAGAAAGCATTGAACTTTGAGATTTTTTTTTGCAATTTGGCAGTTTGCCCTGGCATTCTGACCTGCTCCATTGTTTTTCACAGATTATTAAGATTTAGATATTTTTTAAGGAAATGGGAGATCGTCAAGTTAGAGTTTTGCACTGATTGACAATTTAAAAAAGATTACTGAGAAGAGAGTTTAAAATCTCTCTGAATGCTCTTTATCTTTTATCCAGGCCTGGGATTGCTCCAAAAATCAATAAATAGTATATACCGTATAATAAGTATTCTCCCAAATGATGATAATACTTTTGAGATTTTCATGGCAGATGCTGTTTCAGTCGTTACCGGCCACATTTCTGTGACAGTGGGAACAATGGGAGAAGACACAAGAGCAGTTTGGCCATTAGCAAGTGGTGTGTAATGGTAACTGGCTTGAGCGTAGATGAAAATACAATACAATTGCAGCTTTTTAGCATTTCTTTCGAGGATGCACATGATGCTAAATTTATTTTTTTGAGCTTTTAACCATGTTCTAACATTGTTCCTGTATCAAAAGTTGTATTTAGCTTCATTCACGTTAGTTTGATTAATCCCAGGCAGAAAGTACTCTCCCCTTCGAGCTTCACAAACACTCCATTCTGAATTTCCCAGATCTGAGACGTTTTCTCAATCTGTGGCTACGAGAATCTTTATTACTGACCATAAATCCTCACCAGACTCATTCTCTGCATTTCTCCCGTCCAATCACAATCAGTTCAACTGCGTGACAACCTAGCCTCTCCAAGAAAACTTTCCAGTTGTTAATTATTAACCTGTGTGTGGAACCAAAACTCAGTTGGCGCCATGGGAAACAACAGACGTTAATTTATTTCTTCAGCAATTTTTAGTTTTGTTCTAAAACATGACAAACTCAATATAAATAAAGCATAATATGTGTCCTTTAAAGGAGACAAATCGTGCAAAACTACTTTTAATGAGATTTTAATGTTATAACGGTGTTCCTTCATCATTAGGTTCTCAGAGTTGTACAGCGCTCCTGAATAAAAGCACCCGAAATGTACAAAGAAAATAGACATTGTACATATATAGGCCTCACCTGTCAATAAACCGCAGGTGCCCACGTTGTAACATGAGGTATTTACACATAAATATAGTACACAATAGTGACATGCCAGTTGCCTTTTGAAATAGGGGCTTGTGGTCGGCTGCTGCGCCGCGGGACTAATTAGACTAATTTCTCTGTGAATATGAGTCTGATTGTAATAAAACACACAGCGATTTGAAGCTTGAAATATAGAGAACACTGCGTGTCCCCTGGACAGTGCTTCTACTGTCCACTGACGTCTTCTTCTACAGTGTGTCAAAAGCTTGAGCTTCCTGCTAGAGTGGCCCCCAACGGCCCTTAGCCAGTCAAATCTATTTTTTAAAAGTAGCTGCTTAAAGTCCGAAAAGTACGGTAGATTGAGTCGTACGTGTTTGAGTAAACGGGGCTTGAGTACGGTACCTATCACCGCTCACTGTCCTGTTATTTACAGTAAGACTCTGGGTCAAACATGTAGTGATCAAAATGTTTCTCAGTTTGAACAGGAAGCCAATTAACCTGTTTCTACTATTAAGCTGTGTACAATCAACATTTACAGTTTATAATGAATTCAATATAAACTAATGTGTACATGGGGAAGAAAAGCATTACATGTGTCTTTATAAATGTAGCCATGTCACAACGTCACAGAATCCTCCACATTTCAGATTCTGTAAGGTGTTTTTTACTGGGGCCTTTGGGTGCTCGTCCCCTCTTCAGCGCCCTCTGCACTGCACCGTCTCCTCACACAACAACTCGTTTGCTTTGCCCTTTTCCTCTTTTCCTCTCTTTCTCTTTTGCGCCCGCCCATCACATGATCCGCACTGCACTTCAAAGGGCCCTGCGCTTTTTTGATGCCATAACTATCAATATGCATCTCATCCCACTCCTCTGCCCCCATGCATTCCTCCTGTGTCTAGTCCGAACAGTAATTGCCTTCAAAGCCAATTAGGAGAAATTATTTGCGACCGCGGCGGTGCTGGAAAATCCTGCGCTTGTTGGTGAGGTGTCCCAGAGGTCAGGAGTATTAGCTCAATGCTTCTGGTTTGCTCAAAGCTCTTTCCGGTGTCTGGTTTGTGCGAACGGGCCTTCGGCGTAACCCTGTGTCATAACGCTCAGCCGCCACTGACCTGCAAATGTAAAAATAGCAGCGATAAGTGTGTGATTTCCATAGGCGGAAGTCAGAGAACATGAAAACTGAATTTAGAAGATCTTTCAGTGATCTTTTGAGTGTTTTTTCTGAGAAGTTTTCCCACGTTGCTGCTTTTATAACTATAATCTTTGAGGCAATTATAATGTCTTTAAATTGTGTCATGGTTTTAATAAAACAGTTGATTAAACATGAGTAAAAATGGCAGAATTAGCCGTTTGTCCATTGGAAACAGCAGCGATCCAAATGTATTTAGTTTGTTTTACACTTTTTCTTCCGTTTGAAACATGAGATGCCATGTTTAAAGGCTGATAATACAAATACTAAATAATATTTGTTAAAAGCAATAATAAGACAAAACAGACTTTACATGTTTAGTACAGAAACAGTAAGAAATAAATCATCCAAACATTAGGTTTAAAAACATATGTCACATATCTTATTACATTATATAAATATTTTTTATAGCCAAGGATCAGATCCTTGTTTTGCTTACGGCTTAAGTAAATCTCAAGTCCCAAGTCTGAGGCCCATGAGTCCAGTCAAGTACAAGTGCTCTGCTTTGATTTTCAAGTCTTTATAAATCATCAAATACAGCTTCGATTTTGTTTTCATTTTATAGTTTTTTTTTAAAGAGTCCTGGTGACATGTTCCTGTTGAGTATAATTAAACGCTGTAAGTACAGCTAACGTGCCACTTGATGGCAGAGTGGATAGCACACATGCCTGCCATGTTGACAGGCCAGGGCGTCAAAAGTCTGACGGTTCTGCTGCAGTGTCCTTCCCCAGTCTCATCCCCATTACATGCTGCACTGTCCTGTCCAATAAAGCCTGCAGGCCAAAAATCCTTCTGTGGAGAGAAGGCTGTTTTTGAAAGACATTTGAGTCTTAAAGGCGCAATGGACGGTTTTTCTGCGATTTGAGAACGCAGGCGGAAGTGCGCATCCCCCGATACAGCACACACGTGCATTTGTTTATTAGCGCGACGGATCGCATCGCATCTCTCGTCTCCCGTAGATTTCCGTCTACTTCTGAGTCAGCTCGAACTGTCTTTCTCCGTCTTCATTTTGCCCCGTACACTGAGGGAACTATATTATGATAGATCAATGTGCTTAGACACACGGAAACGTGGGACGAGCCGCACGCGGCTGCAGGTGAGCAATAGGTGCGTTTTATGATTGATACGTGGCAGGACTAATCGGCAGTCCACGCCACGAGGAAATAAGACTCAGATTTGGGCCAAAAAAATCGTCCATTTAACCTTTAAATCCCAGGGCTCCAAGTCATGTCCCGAGTCACTGGATTTCAAGTCCAAGTTGAGTCCCATGTCGTGGCCTGTGGACACAAGAGGTGAAATGGGGGATGAGAGAGAGGGGAGGACATGCAATAAATTATCGTAGTTGGGATTCAAGCTCCCGACACTGCGGCCGGCTGCACATGGAGCATGGCATATGTGCGCTGTGCCCTAACCACTCGACCACTGGGCTGCACCGTTGTTAATTTTCATCAAAATAGTGACTCAAGTCTGACTCAAGTTCAACTCACACAAGTCCTCATCTCTGTTCTTCTGTCTGATTCCATCAACGCTAAAACAAGGCTTTACTGCTCTTGGGTACTTCTGATCTTATTGACACGACCTTTATCCTTTATACTTCCTTTATCACACCGGAGCATGTGTTCAGGCTTGGAGGGCACACTTACCCTGCAAACATGTCAGTGGACGGAGTATGTTTAGTTAATTTGTCCGGTTCACTTTAGCTGCTATAACTTCACAGCCCGACTTTAGCTAATGCTGCCAGGGCCATTCCACTTTGGAGCCCGTGTGAATCCCCCGTCGGAAAATACATGTTTTACTGAGCGAGCAGGATCAAAGCTGCGATGAGGGGATCAAAGTCTAACATCGCGCCGCTTTGGTCACATCCGTGTTGTTTACATGCATGCTAAAGGCACTTACACATCAAATATTACCAACTTTGAAAGATAGATGCGTATTTGGATGTCACTTTTGAAGTACATCAGTGCATTTGGGGGATAATTTTCGCAAATCTCCCACACAATTTCACAACGATTTTGTAAGCCCTAAACAAGATCAGGGCAGAAGCGCGGCCCTCGTGGAGTCTGCATGTACAAACATTTTAGCCCCGAAACACGACATTTTGTAGCTGGAGTTGCGTCCGTGCGATTAGCGGCGGTAGCTCCCTGTAGGTATGTGTATCCGCCGAGTTAAACCAGTGTCCGAGATCAAACAAACGCTGTCGGTCTCTCTGCCCAGAAACATGTAAATACTGAAGTGGACATGGAAAACACAGATTAACATATTGGGGCTTTAGAGACGACCTCCGGGCATCAGAGACCACAGGCACAGAAGGGCACATGGAGTTTGGAGTGAGTTTAAATGACTTACTTTATGAACACACTTGTGAAGTATACTTTCTGTCAGTGCGACTGGAGTAACTGGAGTAAAACTTTGGAAGAGCAGGAGATTGAAGCTAAACTCTTGGACTCACATGGACTGATCAGATAAATCATATTGAGTCCAGGATGGCAGAGGCATGGCTTTGTCACGGAGTTGTGTGCCGTATTGTCCGTCCTCGGTCATGAGAGCAGTTGTCCAGTGTTTGGTCCAGTTCTACACCTGAGCACTTGAAAAAACGACCTTATTATGGCTGATGGTACAGGATTAATGAAAGATAAGCCTTCTGTACTACATGCATAACACCGTTGATAATAATAATCCCAACAGTGTGGTATTGTCACAAACATATCACGCGGCAGGTCAGCTCTGGTCAAATTGTGTGAGATCCTTTACTTATTTGCCTTATATGTGAGTATAAGGCAAATAAGTAAAATATATTTGTTTAAAAAGACTCAAAAACAAAAATGTATGAATGAACTGCATTGAATATTAAGTTGTATTGAGGTATTTTCTTGACATATAATATTGTAAAAAGGTCAATGTGGTTGTGTATGATGTTTTATGAAAATTTTAATTTGATGCCAAATGGACCCCAGGAAGACTAGCGTGAACTCGTGGAAGCTAATGGGGCTACGAATGAATAAATAAATGAATAAATAAACATAATTAAGAAAGGAAGAAAATTGTATTAAATTAATAAATTAATCAATCTTCAACTAACAAATATCATTGTTGTCGAATTGTTCTAAATGTATCGACTAGTCAAACAATTATTTCTATTGTGCATTCAATTACCAACTAAATAAAGGTTGAAAGAGACTTTTAGATAAATAATGTATATTATTAATGAAATTCAGAAACTGTTCTTTTTTTTTTTTACTTTTTTTTATAATATCTTGTGTTTGTTATATGCTCTTCTCATTTGTGTTTTAGAGTCAGTTTAGTGAAGATTATGATTATTTTTTATAGCCGAATCGATTATACGTTGCAGCCCTAGTGTCAGTTAATCTTATTTTTTTTGGCCTGTAGGTTTTAGACTTAAGCACGCAATGTGTATGGAGTGGAGAAAGACATTCAGCAAATCCTCAAAGGCGGGAATCTCATGACGATGGGTCTGGCTCAGAGCGATTTGTAACATTTGATACAACACCACAATGATAACTGAATTAAGCAGACAGAGCCAAAGTTTCCCTGTCCGGATGCATTTTGACTGACATCCGTTATGCAGACTGATATGTAAAGGATTAAATCAGATACATATGGAGGGTAATTGGGGTTTTCTACTGGACCTAAACACGTCACCCCACCTTTTCTTCTCTCTCTTGCCCCATCGCCTGCAGGTACAGACCCAGGAGGACACAGGGGACTCCTCAACCCCCTCATCTACCAACCCTTGCAATCTTGACCCCCCCGTGACCCCTCTCTGTCTGCTCCTCTGTGAGTGTGCAGCAGCTGACCCCAGAAACAAAAAAGGCCCAACTGTAGAGGTCGCGCTGTAGGAACATGATGTTACTTGGCCGGACAAAGACCACATGAACCAATCGGAGAAGCACATCATCTGTTTGCAAAAGTTCAAAAGTAAGTGAGAACAGACTGAGAAACAGCAGAGATTTCTGCAGAATCACCAAATGAAGCGAAAACCTTTGTAAATTTGAGGTGAAAAAAGTTCAATATTTTGTTCTGAATGATACCAGATTAATCAAGAGGAGATGTTTTCTGCATTTCAGAGACACATACAAATTAGCAGCTGTGATTGGCCAACAATTATCCCGAATGAGGACGGATGTTTGACTCTTTCTGGTCCTCTTGCATTCGAAACAGAAAGTTGGAGGAACTGACTCCGGTTATATAAATCAAAACCTTCTTTTTGCTAGACGTGTGTTCTTGAATTCAGGTTTCAACATCTTCATGAAGCCATTGTCAGAAATGTGACTAAATGTTCCACAGTACAGTATTAAAGGACACATATTACGTAAAATTGAGTTGTATCATTGGAGTTGCTACCATAACGTACGCACAAATATTCAGTAACATCTTCATGGAAACAAAAAAATTGCAAAAATGTAGTGCACTTATAAGAGACCAACATAAACGTCTCAGTAATTTCTTTGTATATGCAGGAAAACCCGTCTGGAGATGAAACGATACTGGACTTCATGACTTTAAATGCATTTTAAAACTGGCACAAACCAAATGAAATGAAAACACATTGCCTCACTCATTCTAACAGAGCGAACATCTGCCTGCACCAGCGATAACACCCGGCCACAGCCCAAACCGCTGCTTTCCTGTCACTTCTCATCATCGTTCTCCTCTGACGCGAAGACATCCGGCGTCTGCGACCAAAGTGAGGAGCGAGTCGTGCGCAAAGACGCGGGAACCTGATGTGTTTTGTCACCTCTTCCACTCCCGTGAACACAGTTTGGCTACGGGGGGAGTTAGCTGCTCTGCCATACCCGTTTCATGACATCTGAAACTAGCTAGAGCAAGTAGCGGATTTTACACCTGAAATGCTGCAGCCATGGAGCCCAGAGTGAGGAGGCTGTCAGTCAGAGCCGGGCCTTGAAGCGCTGACCTTTTCGGTGAACTGAGCTGCTTCTCTTTCATCCAGAGTCAGTGTCTATGGGAGTGTTATTTGTGTTGGGAGTTGAGATGGCAGTGAGAGGAGCACCGAGTTCATGCTGCAGAGTACAGTCAGAAAGGGCTGTGTAAAGAAAAACGTGACACCTCGTGTATGAGGCAATTCTAGTGAACAACTGCTGTATTTCTGAGGTATTGACTGGCGGATTCCCTCAGAACTCAGATTCAACATAGAATATGAAAGCCGGGCCTCGAACATGGAACTAGTCCTGGCCAAGATTATGATTCAAGATATGAAGAAATTGCTCATGATAGGGTTTGGAAGGATGGGCCAAATGCACAAGACAACGTTCCTGATTGGAAATTCAGAGAAAAAGAAAGTAGAATACCAATGGGTCAATCACTGGGGGAACAGTCTCCCTTAAAATCCAGTTATATATAGAAAAAAGTATATTATTATTGCAATTGTTAACATCCCCAAGATAATGCCCACAGTAATTATTCAAAGTTTTTTAAGGGGAATAGAAAAATAATCTGCCAAAGTTATTATGATGATGATTTGTGTTATTTAGGCTGTAAAAATCTTTCTGATTGACCAATGATACTCACAGATGCAGCAGGGTCTGGAGAGTAAAAAGACAAAGACATTGGGGCAAAAAATGAATTAGGAGGTTGTGCGATGAGAAAAGCAAATAGTTGGGGATAACATTTTAAAATTGAGCATATATAGTCTTTGTATGTAAAGACTATCACAAAAAGAGCAGATTAAAACTAAAACCAACAGGCAGGTTTGTTTTTTTTTTTAAATAAAAAAGACACTGGCATTATTAAATCAAATGTACAAAAAGAAGAAGCATTTCAGATTATATTGTGTTATTGTATTTATTGTATTGTATTTATTGTATTTTATTCATTTTATTCATTTTATTCATTTTATTCATTTTATTCATTTTATTCATTTTATTCATTTTATTCATTTTTTTCATTTTATTCATTTTATTCATTTTATTCATTTTATTTATTTTATTTATTAAAAAAACAGGATTTCGATAAAAACAATGAATAACATTAACAAATATATAAAAACACACTTAGACATATATACTATGAGATCAAATTATATCATCATCAATAGCATTTGTAAATATTCTCTACTTACAAGCCTTCAGTCACCTTTACTTGGTTGAATGTGTTTAAAAGGTCTCATTGTGCAATAGAAATAATAGTTTGACTGGTCGACTAATCACAAAAGTCGACTACTAAAATACTCGTTAGCAACAGCCGTTCCTAAACACAGGAATCCTATGGTCTTTGTTGTACTTGACCCAGAGTGGGCCCTTTGCCTGGATCACTTTGCCTGCCCATCTGGCCCGCTCCGTGTCCTGTCACAGATGTCCTCCCTTCAGGTCATATGCTGAAGCTCACTGAAGTGACAGAGTGTGTGCAGTTTAGCTGGTGTGAACTGGTGCAGCAGACGCCAACTGGTCCCTGTCGGAGTCGTGAACACTGACCTCCTGACACGCCTCCACTGCCACCGACAAAGATCATTAGAACAATTAGGAGCGCAAGTGCAATCAGGATATCGCCCAGAGTCAGTATCCACGGGTTTTACAGTGGAAAGTTGCAGCGTCGCTAGTGAAAACTCAAAACTCACAATTATTCAGAACTTGATATGCTCTAAATCAGAGGTGTCCAAACCTTTTTCACCAAGGGCCGCATTTTGAAACTTAAACAGGGCAGAGGGCCACAAACAACTTGACAATGTCGAATTTGTTGAATGACATACTGAATAATTTGAAATGTTGCATTTGACGTAATTGCGATGAGCCTTCACACCTTTAATTAGACCTAGAACATTAATATTAGGTCGCTATAACATCAATATGCCTGAATTTTCTCAATTTCACAGTAAAAAGTACTAGTTTTTGTTGTTTGGGCCGACATAGCAGGACATTGGAGGGCCAACAAAAATTGATCTGAGGGCCGCATTTGGCCCCCGGGTCCTAGTTTGGACATGCCTGCTCTAATTCCTCTTCTTTTTTTTTTTCTTCTGATGCCACTCGCTTATTTTCTACTTTTACTCCTTTACTTGCTTTATGTTCTACCTGGTCCAGCTCGTTCTTTGTGTGTGTGTGTGTGTGTGTGTGTGTGTGTGTGTGTGTGTGTGTGTGTGTGTGTGTGTGTGTGGGTGTGGGTGTGTGTGTGTGTGTTTTTATTTTTTCCTGTTATTTTTTTTCTGTTTTAATAAAAGATAAAAGAGCACACACAAAAGAAAATCAATCAAAATCACAATGTGAAAATCACAATCAAATCTAAATGTTACATCTTTGTAATGGTCAAAATGTCATCTAAAAACAGGAAATTAGGAGTATAATAAATATAGAGTGAACTTTAAAACTTTAATACGTTAAAAAAGGCCAAAATTAGAGCATTAAAATTAAGAAAGCTTATAAGTGAAACGTACAATCTAACATTTCAAGCAATTGGTAGGAAAGGTTTCAAAGCAAATAAAAATCCAAAAGTCATTTTCGATCCGATGGAAATGGTTTGAGCAGCAGCGTCTATATTCTCCAGAGCTCAAATTAGTCCAGCGTCCTGAAACCTTCGAGACTTTTACCTCCGAGACCGTGGACCACGAATGCAGGATTACATCGACTTTCTTCCAAAACAACCGGTCATGCAATTTTGGTCCAGTCACTTTTGTAACCTCAACCCAGACGAGGCACGTTTAAGCACAATTCTGATAGATTTCCTCCACATTGGCTCGATCTCGTCACTGGGATTCTCCAACAAAAAACAAAAAAAAAGCATGGAGACATTCATTTCTGTCGATATCGCCCACTCCTCAGTAGCCTTGTCCTGACTGTGGATGCCCTTGGTTTTGGCGGCGGGGCCGGTGCCGGTGCAGGTTTGGTGGAGAGCGGGTGGCATACCAAGTCCACTCATTAATCCTTCAGGGGCTCGTCTCGTCGTCCCGCATCAGCGCTGAGGCCACTGGGTGACATTACTGTAAAATATTTAACGCCGCGCTCCTCTCTGCCCTTTTCATGTGCCCAAGAATATTTTGTGTAGTGCTTAGAAATATTAAAGCATCATCTATATTTCAGGAGCTTGACACCTTGACACTTTGGCACCTCTGTTTTGAATTTCAGCATGTGCTTTGACATGTTTGTATTAATAACATTGTGATCTCGGAGGGCCATGGCCTGGGGCTACTTGAACAAGACTACTAAAGAAAGGCATTTCAAAAGGAATGGGAGAGCAGCCTGGGGACTCGTCAAAATCAGCCCTGATCCTGTTGCCATGATAAAAATCTATTACCACGAGCGAGAGGAGCAGAGCGAGAGAGAGAGAGAGGGAGGGAGGGAAGGAGGGGAACGAGGGGGGTCGAGGCCGCTAGAAAGTCAATGTTTTATCAGGCCTTACTGCACTGTTTATAGAGAATTTAAAGTCGCAGTAGCTACTAAAAGAAACATGCCGCGCCGAGCTTGATTCTGGGAGTGTATTAGTGTATTCTGGTCCAAGCTTTCTTCTTGTTGTGTTGTCTCGCCTCGTGCTGGGTCCAAATATAGTTCAAAGATCAATTCTGTGGTTAACCCATTCAGGTCATTGTATTATTTGTAGCATTTTGCCGTGATGAAATTATTTAACGCCAGCAGAGGAGGGGGAGAGGAGAGAGAACTACGAGCGAGAGAGTTTGGAAAAGGCTGAAGCGGCTGCAGAATCCTGAATGTCACTGCTTTATTAGGTCTTACTGCACTGTTTATAGAGAATTACAAGGTTCCACTAAAAGAAACATGCAACGCTCAAGTTCAATGGTTACCGTTCAGCGGTTGTTGTTTTTTTCGTGTTTTTCTTCAGGCCCAAAGGATTGACATTGACAGCTGGTGAAATGGAGGCAGCGAGGGCAAAAAGACATTCTGCAAACGGTCGAAGCCAAGAAGCAAACCCACGATGGCAAAGTGGTAATGACCAGAGGTGGGTGGAATAGCCAAAGATTGTACTTAAGTAAGAGTTAAGTTACTTCAGAACAATAGTAGTGGTCCAAACATGTCGAAATGTTAAATGAAGCAAACACACACAAAAAGACAGACACAAACACGAGAAAAACTAAGTAATATCTGAAGGTAGAAAAAGCTTCAGTTGTAGTCATCTGGACTCAGTTTGAAAAAGTAGACGTTTCGACTCTCATCCAAGAGTCATTGTCAATAACAGAATTTAGGTCGAGAACTCCGATATTAATACTGTTCTATCTACTGTAGTATCGGAGTTCTCGACCTAAATTCTGTTATTGACAATGACTCTTGGATGAGAGTCGAAACGTCTACTTTTTCAAACTGAGTCCAGATGACTACAACTGAAGCTTTTTCTACTATGGAACACGCCTGGACGAATGAGGGATTACACCGACATATCTGAAGGTGCAAAATGATGCCAAAAAAGCGTACTCAAAGCAGGAAGACGAACCAAAACTTGCAATAAAACTTCCATAAAAATATTACCCATATTTTCCGGACTATAAGTCGCACCTTATTTCATAGTTTTGGCCGGGGTGCGACTTATACTCCAGAGCGACTTATATGTGATATTATTCGTTATTTTCACACTGGCAACCACAAGAGGGCACTCTAGGCTCTAAGCAACGCAGAAGGAGAATCAGCGCTTCCTCTATCTCTGGAGTTTTTTAGAAGCGTCAAGGAGGAAGAAGAATTCAAGGGATTTAGTTATTTTGTGTCAAATTTTTTCAGTATGTCACTCCAAGAAGTACAATTTCTGGAGTACGATCACGACCGCTCATGTGCAACGCCTTAAACCACGACGACACCGGCAACGGCGTAACATTCCTTTCCAAAGGCCGAGTCCTGCATTTACAATTCAAGGCCATAATTCATTTTAGAAACAGAGCAATTTTAGAGTTACCTGGGAACCTAGTCACATCTATGAGTGGGCAACACTGACAATAATGAATAGCTCAGTATTTTCTCGATAAGGATATTTAGATAATATTCCCACAATGCATCAGGAATGAGCTTCAGTGTCTCTGGAAATGTCTTGATTGAGGTTCAAATATCACACAGAAATGTCCCTCTATAGTTTTGTGCGGAATATTATACTAGACATGCAGTTGTTTTATTAGTCTGCAATGTTCGAATTTCATAATGGGCTCTTTTATTTTAGGTTTAGTCCGGTTTAGTCATTTTAAACCATATTATAGAAGCAATGTACTTAAAAAGGTTTTTGCCAATGGTTGAGTTTAGCAAAGAAGTAAAGACAATTCAAACCTTTTCAAAGCAGTACATTATGGCAAGTAAGTATCTATAAATCGAATCCACCCTTTTCTATGTGTCTATTTAAAAAAAAAATCAATGATGAGCAAGAGAAAGACAACAAGTTGAGAATGAGGTGAGTGAGACAAAGAGAAGGGTTAAAGGTCAACGTTTTATTGGACCTCGCTGCACCATTTATAGAGAATTACAAGTTACGGTGTCGAATGAAACAAAACACCCATAACCTCTGTGTCAGCTGGAGTCAAAACGTGCATTTGAAATCCTGGTTAACTCCATAATGGCACAAAGAAATCTTGAAACACTGACTCCGTGCAGTAAACAAGCGACACCTAAACGGGACCGCCCGCATTGATCACACGATTCGGAAAATGTGTTGTTTAAATACATTTCCCAGTGTGATGTCACCGCAGAGAACATTAAGATACAAATTCAAATTCTGACGATGTGGAGACTAATGTTTTTCAATCCTACAAATATGAAGGCGCACTTACAACTCTTAACTGTGTTCAGATGGAAGATTCCCGTTGGAGCTGGGCGATATGCACACATTGTATTTCATGATTTTCTTGTGGCTGAATCACAATTTCAATTTTATTACGACACATGGTAGAAGTGGGAGAAAGAGATGTCAAGATTGTTAGGTTGACTGATAATCCGGATTATTCAGGTTATAATATAATTTTAAGAATTAAAACAAAATAATCGTGACAATTTTAGAAGCAAAATTATGTTTTTTTGTTCAATATATAGCCCAAAAAAATAGATCAGGTGTTTTTTGTCACATTTAACTAAACTAAACTCAGTAACAACCAACATCACACGAATGAAAGAAAATGAAAGATTTCACTGTTGTTTGGTTACAGTCTCATTAATCGTAACACTAAAATGTTATATTGTGACATCCCTAGTGGGAGACATATCAAAAAAATGTATCATATCATTTTAGTCGTTGGAAATTTGCAAAACAAGAATATGTAGTGTGTTGTCTATAATTAAGACAGAAAGCAGAAGGGTAAAGCCGTATTTCTGCCCTTTTGGGGTTCATTTGATGGTCAGGGTTACATTTTTCACGACACTTGAACCTCAACTAAGACATTTTGCACATTTGAAACTAAATTACTGAATCACGATGCAGATTGTAACAAGAATGTGCTCACGATTCAATATTTCACTAAATCACAATCACCAAATTGCCAAGCCAAATTCCCTTTAAACAAAACAAAGTCACACCGTCTAATTCTGTTTACTCTTGGCAATTAAACATGAGCTCTGCACCCTTTAGGTGATGACATACTTTAAAACCATTGTAACGAATCAATTAAGCCCAGTAACAGTAAACCGTGATGCGTTTAGGGCCTACGGGAAAGGCAGCTGCTGTTTCATTAGTAAATTACCAACACTCGTATGTCAGGGCTTGGTGTCACCCATGGGTGCCTTACGGAGGTGTGGGTGCTCAAACATAATTGATATGAGAGAATACAGTGTAAACCCAATTAAAGCGGGCGGCCACTCCCTCCACCGTGGGTTAAGTTTCACTGTCAGACTGTGCTAAACGAATGCTAATGTTACATTGTCTTTACAGCCGGTAAGAACATAATCAGATCAATATCAAGTGAAACAAAAGTCCAGATTGACAAAGGAGGAAGAAGCGGAGGAGGAATATCGATTCTCAGTGGCGTTGTCGGCAGTAATTTGCAGAGTGCATATGATTAAGTTAACAATGTGTTTATTTACAGTGTAACATTAACCAAGACACATTAAAGAAGTCATTTGGAGAGTGTGTCCAACCCCAACCCGGGTCCAATGGAATTCTAGCCTCATTCACTGTTAATCATATTTTGGTGATTTTAACCTGGTCCAGGGTTTTGTACAAAGCTGTAAAAATGAATAAATAATCATCAGAATTTTAAAAAATGATACGTTCAGAATTTGATCAGAAAAAACAGTCCCATAACGCCAAACGTACTGTGGAACATTCCAGGCAAAGCAATAGCATCTCCATGGAGACAAGCAGGTGGCAGGCCCTCAACCAGAAAAGTTACATAGTGCGCCTTTACAGAAAGCACAGCGAGGTCACCCCACTATTACAGAAACAACAAAAACATAATGTCTTGATTTGGATTTTTGTCTGGGTTTTGCCCTTGTAGAATAAAATAGAAATAAATAAACATGTTTTCACCATCACAAGACTCAATACTGATTACCTTGACTTGAACTCATTTGTGTAGTTTATCCATTTTGTGAAGGCTTATTCATATACGAGTAAGTAGATTTAATATCGACATGTCATAGAGATCGTTGTGGTTCAGTGAAATACAAAGAGTAAATGAGGCTGTGGTTTGCACATAGGCCAAAGCTGCTAACTCACATTAGAATACATTTTGACCTTTATATAATGTAAGCAGAGTTCTCTTTCAGACTTGACGCTGGAGTAAATATGTTCGTTTAGAAACATTAATTCAGGCTTTTAACATGAATATATGACCTTCACTCAACATTCCCTTTGTATGTGAAATGCCTTTGAACTATTTATTTTGGTAAATGGTATATATATTTGAATAGTAATATAGTCGGCCATAATGCTTGTATATGCCTGATCTTGTCAGCTCTCTGAGGCTAAGCAGGTCAGGGCCCCTGCTTAAAACACACTTTGCCCACCAAAGCCCTTTGAGTGCCTTGAAGGAAGAAAAGCACGATATAAATGCACTGTGATGATAAAATAATACTATTATTGATGTGGTTTAAGAAAATCAATCCAATTGTAATGAACACACTCAATTCTAACATTGGACGAACATAACAAACTCCAAGCAGGCTGCGAAATAGACAGGGGCCCGGGGCCCGTAAGCCCTCAAATCGCCGGCGGGCCCGGGGTTTGAATTAGGAGGGGGCCCGCCGTGCCCCTGTATCGAAATTCCTCAAAAAAATCAAGATTTAACAAGTAATTTCGCCATATTCGGGGCATTTTCATCACTTAAATTTCGTTTTGACAGACATGCCACTTCGCAGTATTCTCGCTTCTCATTGGCCGAGCGGTGTCCGTGATCTAATTTCGATGAAAGCGGGCATCTGATTGGCCGCTGCGTTCGGTCATGTTCGGATGTACTCGGAAATGCCTGGTCTAATTTTGCGCCAAAAGTCTTATCTATGTTGACGGGCGTCAATCTCTACTCAGTCCACAATTCAGTCTTTTTAAAGTTGTTTGCAACAAAAGCTGTGTCAATGTGGAAGTATCCAAGGGCCTCAAGGGCCCCTCCTTTGGAGTTGTTAGCATCGGGGCAATGAATATATGTTAGTAGTTTATTTTGTAGGCTGTGATTTGTGTCAAATGTGTCAAATGCTGTATACAGTATTTATTTTGTATCTAAGAAACATTATTATATTGAATTAAACAGTATTAAAGATCATGATCTCTGGTTTATAGGAATTCAGTATTTGTGCTCTTCCTTCATATCAAATAAAAGATAAAAGTACTTTAAATTGTTTTACATGCTAATCACGAGGTTTAAAACAACACATTTATCTTGTTCTTATGACCCAGCGATGCCGCGCGCGCTTGTGGACCCTGAAATTGCTGGGGGGGCCCTAACTTTTTTAGATAGGGGGCCCCCCTGGCCCCTAACTTTGAAAATCTATTTCTCAACCTGCCAAGTCTTGACATCTGTAAATATCCTCTTCAATGGCACCAATATCCACTGTCCCTTCTCTATGTTTAATGCTACTTTGCATTTAAATCACAAATCTACTGCAATCATTATCTCACTGGACACTGGTATTACTGGGACAATGTATTTGATGGTTTCCATTTTATGACCATGAAAATTCTCACCATGTTTTTGTTAGAGGTAAAACTGCCACATTGTGCACACATGTGGAAGACTGTATTTTCAATGTGTTGTTCCGAATAGACTACAATGACAGCAAAAATATATAAGAAAAAATGCTCATTAAACACCATTTCATCATATTTGTTACCAGTTGTTATGGTCTGGAAATATAAAATTGCTTTAACTCTGCCAGAGACCATGTCCAATCTATTTACACATTATTACTGTGCTGTAAGATGCAGTAAATATGTTGTGATTGAGAGTAGTACATTTCAATATTTTTCAAACGTATGTGTTTTGGTCTATTATGTTTTGAGGTATTGATATTAACAACTTTTCTTTCTTGTCTCAAATTCCCCCTAAACTTTGTCTCACACCCTGAGTATCCCCTAACTCAGCTACGTGGCAAATCAATCTGTTTAATATAGGCTATTATTACAATCATATTTTCTGTCCAAATTGTGCTCTGATTCAATTTCAGCTTGTAAAATGTGCTGTTTGTGCCAGTAACTCTTTTGTTGCGTTAAAATAAACAAGTACATTCTGGAGCTATCAAAGCAGCTACATTCAGCTATTTTCTCTGTTGAATTTACATTGTTGCTTGTTTTCTACCAGTCCCAGTCACTTTTCTTGGCCTCTACACTGCACTGAGCTGTTGTGAGCATGTGAAGCTTCCCTCATGAGAGAATAAATGGTTGGACTGAGTGAAACATACATTAAAATACCCACGTTGCGCTGAAATCCGCCCACTCCGGTCACTGCGAGGCATTCGGGGTCACCTCCATCTGAACCTCAGTGGAGCTGTGTTCAGGTGACCTCTGAAAAGCTGAGATTGTTAACTATAGTGATAATGAACCGTGCTTCAGACCTCTGGTGAAGCTCGGGTCAGTGTACAGTTTTAGTGCTTACTGTAAAAGTGAATCATCTTGTAATGTGGAGTGTGTCTCATGAGGCAGAGCGGGATGAACTGTAACATACCGGTAGTTTGCAGTATTTCTATAGACTTCATATTGTCTTTTATTTGAATATAGCTCATTTTGTTTACCAACTGAGGCGCAACATTGGCTGACATAAACCGCATTACAAATGGATATTAAAGAAAGGTAAAAAATTGTTTAACTTTGTTTCAAAAGACACATATAATGCATTGTTTGTATTGTTATTGGCCTTTAAACATGCTCTTGAGTCCTTCTACTTTGGCATTTCATGTTTTAGAACTTAAAAAACTGTATCTACTGAAAGCATACTTTGTTTTGTATCAGTCAGGCATTCCCTCATCAGAATTGGTGTTAGCACTCCAGCTACTGGCAGCAGAGGGGATCGCTACCGGGAGAAAAAAAGCTTGCCCCAGACATGCTAATAATGAATTATGGACTTTAAAATAAAGAGCAGAAGATCTCAGTGCTCAAGCCAATGCTGGGACCAGTTGGACGCCTGTACATTTGAAGAAAAATAAACTCACTATCAGACACGTCAGGAGGAGTTTTTGTATTTCCTGGTGTGGCAGACCAGGTTGAGAGAGTGGATTTGGTGTATTTACAAAGTCCAAAAACGGAGGCGATCGGCTCGGGGTCCCGCAGATACTTCAGAGGTGAGCAGAGTTTAGAGAATATCATTATTTGCTCTAACAGCTACTTCTGGATGATTTTTTTTTTACTGGTACCGGGTTTGTTTTGGTCCTTCTTCCGGATGATGGAATGCGTAGGTTTGTCACTGGAGCGTTATCTCTGATTGGTTGCCACGCCGTGTCAGCCGCCAAAAGTTCAGCTTTGTTTAACTTTGCATGCTTTGGAGGCACGTCCTTGTAAACGTTGAAAACACAAATCTGGGATAGTTGAAACCGGGTGCTTTATGAGGCTCAGAGGGGAAAGGGTTTATGAAACTAATTACAACTCCAAGTATGTTTTTGATGAGGCAGCATTGTCATAACAATGTTCAAATCTCCAAAAGGATATTTTGCATATGTGTCCTTGCCCAGGTCACTCGATACCTTTGGACACTTTTGGTGGTAGAAAACAAGGCCATCACAAAGAAATGGATGACACAAAAAATCGCCAAAGATCAAGGACTGAACATATAACAGACAAATGGGAAAAAAAATACTTTGGATTGAGTTTGGACCAAATGGGACTTTCATTTCAATTTAAATGTGGCATGATTGTGATTGTTTAGACCTTAAGTTAATGTCTATTTGCATTCTTATTCTAATTTCCGTTCTCTTTTGGTTGAAATAACATCAGCAGCTTTTTACAATCACGAAATTGATAATGTGTAATAATGTAAACACTGTATCCATCTCTCTGTGTCAGCCTATGTTCAAAAGTCGCTCTTACACTATCCTCTCATGCTTTGTAACATAGACTGGTTTAATTGAATTTCCAGTGTGTCCAAGTCAGCGGAGTAGACATAACAGGCCCATCCACATGAGTGCGGACCTGCGCCGGACTCGGTCAGAAGCTGACGACCTGCTGTTAGCTGCTGGATCTGCCACAAACGATTAGACAAGGCTCGCTAAATGCCCCGTGATTTCCTCGGACCCAGCGATACCAGATCATTGTCCGGTGCAGCAGTGTAATCAGAGCCTTTAGCGTAAGCTGGCTGAAGTAATGCCAATGGAGCTGCTCAGTGGCTCAAAAGTGGCACGTCCCGACACCTGCTGGGGCCAGCTTTCATCCTGACTGTTCACCCTCGTATTTTGGGGCATGAACCGAAAATACGGTCAAAAAGCATTGCACAGGAGGCCGCCGGTTAAATTAGCCAGTGAAATAACTCGGCTATGAAGCAGTGTCTGGTCCGAGCAGAACCAGTCAAATGAAGTAAATATATGTCATATGGACAGAACTAGGACGTAGTAGATGTGATGCTGTTTTGCTCAATAGTTTAAATATGTAAGGCTGGGTAACGTTATATATAAACATACATATATATAGTACAGAGCAAAAGTTTGGACACACACCGCAGATTGAAGGCAAAAGGGCCAACAAGTGTCTCGGGGAACTTCTTCAAGAGTGATGGAAGACCATTTCAGGTGACAACCTCTTGAAGCTCATCAAGAGAATGCCAAGAATGTGCAAAGCAGTAATCAAAGCTAAAGGTGGCTACTTTAAAGAACCTAGAATACAAGACATGTTTTCAGTTGTTTCACACCTTTTTTTAAGTATATAATTCCACATGTGTTAATTCATAGTTTTTTTTAAAAATCACAGAATAACACATTGTTTTTAGGTTTATAATTTCACTTCCTGTTTGTAATTGATGGCATCACACACAAATTATCCAGCAAACACTGAGCAAAAACTCTTCTGATGTCATAATATTTTGTATTTGACAAATACAAATAAATGAGAGTGTGGAGGGTTCCCAATCTGTCATTTTCTACAGATTTTTTAACATTTTCTTCACAAATAGCCACTCAATTGGTGTAAAACTATAATTTATATGCACAACAGGTACAAATACACCAAATAAATTCAAAATTAGAAAATTGTATAAACCTGTAATACGCACTTTAAGTCACCACATTTCATCCTTTAGTTGGTTGATAACGTGTTTAAAACGTCTCAGAGAATCGCTTCATTCAACATGCTAGTTGCGGCTCTTCTTTCTGTCTCATAAGCAAACGGACATTTTGCGTGACTGGAAATGTTACTCTAATAATGTATCCTTCCTTTTTTTTCTCTTTCTCTCAAACCACCCAACATTACTAACTAACAACTTTTGACTGGAACAAATATTCTACCTATTATTCATTTTATTAAGTGATTAGTATTAATTGAACAAAAATGTATCTCTACAAATCTGGATGAAAACGTTTCCATCTAACCTTTGAGTATTTAGTTTATAACAGACTAAACAATCACCAAGTCGTTGCTTTTAAACTTTCCTTTTAACTTGTCCATAAATAGTGCTTTCAGAGTAAAGAAAACCCAACCAACAAAGAGAAGATGGCGCTAATCGAATTCTCTGGCTCCGCCAATGAAAACTTTCTAAAGTTGTTCTCCGAGTTCATCGCTGAAAGACCAGTGTTTGGTCTGCTTATTTTACTTTATGTCACATCTCTTTCATGTAAACAAACGTCGGGCTTTTTGTGCGATCTGACATTTTAAAATCTGTCGTCTGGCTCTGAGTCTATAACACGCTCTTCTTTCTTTTGTTCTGGGCTCTATACAGACAGGTTTAAGTGCCTTGGACTCGTATTCTCCTATTCAACTCCGTGTACCGCAGTCTCGCGTGGCCCCTTCTCCATTTCCAGCGCGAAAAAGAAAAAAAGAAGAGAGAAAAAAATCATGTCAGGGTACACCTTGACCCCATTGCCGCCCTGCAACCACTCCGCGTCTGGAAAGCCAAACACATGCCTCGACAATTAACTCTTGCACCGCCATCAATTTAGCCCGCAGCGAAGAAAAGCGCCAGTCACCCGGGTTCAAGAAATAAATAAATAAATAAAAAAACAAGGATAAAAGTGCTTTCTCGAGATGGATCGTGAAAGCTGAGGGAAAAAAAAGGAAAAAAAAAACCTTTTCAGTCGTTGCAAAGTAACTGTCACCGAAGCCACAGGGAGACACTATTGAGAGCGTCCGTTCATTCAGGCGGCTCGCTCGAGATGGTTCAACAAACAATTACCAGGAGTTACAAGGGTTATGTTTATCTCTACGCAGGGACAGTGCGAAAATGCCTTGAAAGCCCAGGTAAATTTAAGTGCCAAGTGCAGCCGCTACATGAAGTCGTGATGCCCCGGGTCGGCGTATTGATTCAAAAAAGTCGACGGTCAGCCAAAGGCCCAAGGTGTAAACTCGCTGACTGCTTTGCTCCGAGCTTTTACCAGACCCTTATTCAAATGTGATTCAATCTGTTCACGCCAACTCATATTGGACATTGAGGATTTGCATAATGGCGGGGCGTGGGTGGAAATATGACCCAAGGAGACTGAACGGTCGGATAGAAGTGTCACTTAGTTTAACCTCGCATTGATTCTTTGATCGGGAATAGTGGTGGTTACTTGAGATCGTCGGTAGCGCTTTGGAAGGAAGAATGTGTCAAAAGATGTTGTTTCTTGCAAATTGACAGCGTTCTCATTCAATGGGCTTGGCGAGCTGGTGAATAGGGGGGAAAAAGAACAGGGTAATTGCTGATGTGATGGAAGTCACTGTAGCGCTGTCGACCCTCATGGCAAACAGAGATGCTAGGATGATAGCTTGGGATGAGGCATAATATTCAACTAGAAAGTTTTTCAGTCAATCAGGACTCGGAAAATTCCACAGCTACATACTTAAAATTGCGTAAATGAAGGATATTTGTCTATTTATTTTTGGAGTAGATATCTTAGTTCATTTATGAGCTTTTATCCATGTTAGTGATGTTATTATGATGTTCCCTTGTTGCATTTCGATTGATTCATGCAGGTTTGAGTCATTTTGCTTGGTAGGGTTGCCACAAGTGATCGACTAATTGAGACTAGTTGACTTTAAAAACGAATCGTATTGTCCTATTTTGATCATTGTAATCTTTATCTGGACTACAAAGACACTTAAACACACAAAAACACATTTTATAACATAGTATTTATAACAGTGGCATTATTGCTTAAATAAGACACCTTATTCATAAATATTATCCATCTAGAAGCCTTCAGTGAGAATAAACATACCTTGATTTGGTTGATGTATTTAAAATATACATTAGAAATAATTGTTTGACAAGTCGTCTAATTGAAAAAAGTCCCTGATAAGCTAAATAAAATACTCTAAAAATACTGTACAAATACTAAATACAGCATTGTCATTGCTTGGACAATTTCTGTTTTCAACCACCCCCTATCTCCACCCACAGCTCTGAATTAAACACAATTATCTTTAATAAATCCTACTCCATGTCATACTGCCCACACCAGCCAAAGCCTGCCCATTAATGCCAATCAGAGCGGCATCAGGCTGATGTAGCTGGTGGAGCGTGTGGTGGAGGCCCTTACAGAGGCGAGCTGTGAGACGTGGGAGCACCTGGCCCTGGCTCGCCTCTGCCCCTCACCTGTCAGGACGTCCAGCGCAGGAAGCCCCCCTGCTCATGCTTTATTAACGCCACCTGCAGCGGCGCTTCATCCACACTGACAGAGCTCAAAGATATACTAGGTCCATTCTATAGTCGGCGGTCCCTATGTCCCCATGAAGCCCGGCCAGAACACCACCACATATTAACATGGGGCTGTACAACTAAACTTGAACTGAGACAAGTTTTGCCCCGGTAATCCAACAGAACTGCCACAAATAATAATTAGCCTGAGATGAATTAGAGGTCGACTGATATTTGTTTTTCATGATAGAAAATGTATTTACCCACAGCCCTGTTTCACTGCAAATCAGGAGCGCAGTGTAGTTAGATTTTTTAGTACCTTCATGTGGAGTAGGTAAGCAAGTTTTAATGCTGATAGCCAATATACCGAAAAGTACAAAATATTGGCTGATAGATAAAGTATATACTATAAAAGAGGTGAGTAGGGTAGCCAAAAGTAAAAGTATAAAAATAATATTACTCCAGTAGTAGTGAAAAGTAGAGGCTTATCCAAATAAGTGTGAAAAATATGGGGGAAACCACAACTCGATTAGTGAAATATGAAATAATGACCTATATTTTTAAAGGATAGACAAACGAAATTGAGAAAAACTAAATAATATCTGAAGGAACGGCACAAATAATACAGTTCAGTTAATATTAGAAGTAATAGTACTGTTTCAAGTAAGAGTAGATGTATTGTGTCCGATACAGAAGTACAATCCCACCTCTGTATAACACTAGATAAAGTATCCAGTCTCATGCCCAAAGTAGGTCGGCAAACGTATAGTGAATAAAATTGGATACGATAAAATTTGACAATAAAGTTGCACAGCACCTAAAATAAGAAAATCAAAGTTGACTAAAATCAGGACAAATACTTAATTGAATCCCTTTATAATCTAATGTGTTTGTGTTCAAGTGCAGACATTGGGTTTTGTTCTTTTTGTTTTGGATGTAACTTCACTGTAAAATGTATTCCTACAAATCAGGAACTTCTGCTGCAAACTAGTTATTTAGCTATAAACTGGTGGGGAACATCTGTTTTTTTATATTATCTTAACGCCTTTGTGCATCGTCGGTTCCAATACAGAACTAAACGTGTGCTTGCTTTAAGTTGACGGCAGAAACCGAACTAATGCCAGGAGGAAACAAACCTGTGACCTTCTTGTTGTGAGGCTAAAAATACTAACCCCCTACAACTACTCCTGCTCAGTTACCGTTATACTTTTTTTCTTTCTATGATTCTAAAAGCACGTGTTGGAAGAACTAATGAAGAAAGAATAGCATTTGATTTGAACCTTGAGCGACGCCATTTTCAAGCATTTGTTTGAAGAAATGTCCTGAGGGCCTTCAAAGTATAATTACTCCTCACCTGCCTCCGTCACGCTGATTATATGTATTATCCATAAAGGCTCATCAAAAGCGCGTCCGCAGGTGTGTCGCTTGAAAAATTCATGCCAGCGAACGGGCGATGTGAACACGGCCGCTTGTCTTGGAGCGCAAAGACGAACTGCAAAGACCCCGTCATTACGGCGTCTCGCGCATCACCCGCGACTCAAGACCCTTCCAGAAGTCTGATCCCTGTGTTAAATAATGCATCAACACTTCTTTCTTTTTTTGCGCGTGTAATGTAAAAACGCTGGCATCTTTGGGACAGTAATGCCACCTGACAATCTCTCCCCACAGAAAGCGGCTCGGGCTCCTTATGATTGACAAGGACAAAAAGGGAGCAGTCCCCGGCCCCTGGTTTTTTGAATTGTCAACCGCCGCCGTGGGATTTGAGAGTTTGCGAAGGATGAAACCGTGACTTTGACTACAAGACGGAAAGGACTTAGGCATGACAAGTGTGATTACAATATCCAGGAAAGTCATTTAGGGCGCCGAGGCAAGAGACAGTCTCAACAGGACACTCAATTATTCATGGCACAGGGGAGAGCCGGTACATCCAAGGCCAAACAGCTCACTGCTGCGGCTGCGGAGGGAAGCAACACACTGCACTATTTACACTTTTAATGAGACACTTAGGTGCAACCGCGGCCGCTGCCTTCACTCCGCGCTCGCACATGCACGAGCACAAACTTTGGGTCGTTTTGAAGACAGAAAATGAGGGGATTTAATTACCTTCTTGGTGTTATTGTCTTTGAAAGAACCAATGTTTGTGATTCTGAAAATAAGACAAACTGAATACTTTTGGATGAACTAGCACAAGTGTATTTGACTAAGTTTGTCTGGTCTTGTGCCGTTTAATGGATTATAGTACATTTTGAATAAGCAAAACACTTTAAATGTGTCTATTATACAAAGCGTCTGGGGCAAGTTGACAGGTAAAGTGGGCACGATATTGGGCATTCTCAAAGTGGTGTGGTTGATTAGCAAGTTCTAGTATGATGGATATTCACTGAGACACAGAAAGGCCACACACGGTCCAGGTAACGAATCAAGAAGCTGTCTGTTAATTAATCGTCATTAAGCTCTCAAAACGTTCAGCTTTCTCTATGAAATTACAATATATGACACAAACTGCGGTCACAAGACAATATCTGAACTTTTTATAGAGAAAAGTACTTGGAAACAGTGTATTTATAAGTAAAGCTGGTTCACGATTATGATTCACTCACAAATCATCAGTTGCCTCCTTTTATACGTTTAAAGTCTAACCTGAAAATAAATCACATATTTGGTCAACTAAAACACCATAACTAAAACACCATCGACTAAAGGCTGACATCCCAAATTCAAAAGAAAAATCCACAAATGTTGAACCAGATGAATCAATCACTCATCAATAATTAAGTATTTTTACCCAGAGATCAACCTATATGTTTTTTTCATGGCCGGACTGGAGGTGACTGAAATGAAGTAAACCACAATACAATTTATTTATAACAAAAAATAGCTAAAATGTTACTGACAAAATGCTATTTTCAAGCCTGCTTGACAAAAAAGCCTATTTTGTCATAAAGCATCTGAAAGAAATAGAGTGAAAGAAAAACTATTGCGGGTTCAACATTTTTGTTAGTGTTCGTCCTGTAAAATCTGGATTTTGCCTTCATTGTCTAACTTTAACAGCCACGTCAAATCAATAACATCAGCAGCTTTTTACCAACATTGCCAAAAGTCAGGACCTGACTAGAACCAGGAAGTACCATCACATTAGTCCTGTTCTCAGGTCTCTGCACTGGCTCCTGTGGCTCAGAGAAGATACTTTAAAGCAGCTCTGCTTGTGTACAAGTCTCTCCATGGCCTAGCACCAAAATACATCTCAGACATGTTAGTGCCATATGAACCATCTCGGACTCTGAGGACCTCAGGGACCGGCCTCCTGCTGGTGCCAGAGTCAAAACACACACTAAACATGGGGAATCTGCGTTTCAGTTTTATGCAGCTAAAATCTGGATCTTGAAGATGTGAGACAGGCCTCTAACTCTGGTAATGTTCAAATCTAAGCTAAAACAGTTTTGTTTAGCTGTGCATATGACTGAAATTATCTTCTTTGCACTCTTCTCTTTTATGTCTTAAACTGTTTTTGTGATTTGTGTTTTCGCAATGTCTGTCATGCCTTTGTGATTTGAATGCATTTTTCTCCTGTTGTGTGAAGCACTTGTATAGCCTGAATTGTTCTCTACAAATAAACTTGCCTCGCCTCTATCGTAATCTCCTATCAAATGAACAAATAATGTAAATGTGTTTAAACCTGGCTCTGACATAACTCACATGTCAATTCTGATGAGATTTTCATTCACCAAAACCACTTGATTCTTCATATTTTGTGATATTCTGAGTTTAGGAAGTTCCACGCCACTTTTACCTCCATTCTGGAATTGAAACTGGATTTGTCTACACACTTTTAAAGGATCTACACTCCAGTTTTGTAAAGACTCTTCGCTACAAACCCTCTCTCCACCTAAACTCACATCTGTGCCGAGTATCGCTGTCGACTGCAGTCACACGAGCACAGCCGCCTCTCTGTGGACACCCAAAGCAGATGTTGGGATTGCCCTGGGCCTTTGGGGGCGGGAGAGCGGGAGGAAGGGGCGCACAATGCCAGAGGAGAGCGGTGCGGGTTGATGAAAGGGGGGGGGGGTGTAGTGCGTCGAAATAAGCACCTGTCATGTGCCAAGTGAAGTGTTAAGTGCACAAATTGCCGAGGCGAGGCTGATGTTTCCGCGGGGGTGACAGCGCTGGGTCGTGGGTGCCATATCACGGCCTGGCATATCATGCAGATGCCCCCTACCACTGACTCCCGCCCCTTCTCCTCCCCGCTGACGGCTATAATGGCAACTATTATTTACTGGACGTGTGCTTCATTTGACTAGATTTGCACTGGCTGGTCATCACACGCGGGGTAACACATTGGTGGCAAAAAAAAAAAGAAAGAAAGCTCTCTCCGGAAAAGCATTTAGATCATTTATTGGAGCGCAGGGTGTCAGCCGCTGGTCTGAAATTGCATCGCATTTGCAGTTGGCTTAAGGTTGGACCCCGGAGAAGGTGCGTCACAAGGTCTCGCAACCAAAGCAAGGCTAATGTTACATGAAGGATTGGGCCGGGAACAGTGCAAAAGTGTGAAACGTACAATAAATTGACCGTGCCAGGGGGAGCCAAGCTGTGAAGTGCCCTGTCCGCTCGGTTTGGGCCGTGGCTGGTGAGCGTCTCGGGGGTTGACAGGGCACCACTGGCAGCCATACAGGCCAGATTTGCGCTGGTTTTCGTGCATCACTGGGCAGGGAGAGGACAAACACAAACTTTGAAACGCATTTGGGAAGTTGGAAATACATTTTGTGTCACGCAGTACTTGGCTGTTGTGTTTTGCGGTTTTGCGGTATCAAAAGTTCACGTTCCAAGACAGTGGGCGTCATGTAGGAACTGGTAGGCATCAATAGTATAAGATAAGATATTCCTTTATTGTCCACACATGGGGAAATTTCATAGGCACACTGCTTCTCCTTAGATAATTTCTCTGCTTGATGCCAATGATTTGACCCTTCTCAAACACACTTACGCCTGTTCCATTACCACGGGATTCGTCTTTCCACATGATTGTTTCAGAAATGAGAAGCTATTTACTGCATAATTTGGGTTTAAATACCATAATGCAGAAATGAGCCAATAGTAGGCGTGGGCCTATTTGCTTAGCTGAATCCAGGAGTAAGCTTCTTTTTTTTTTGGACAGGCAGTGTATTTGAAAGCAGTTGTTTAAACAGGGGCATGAGACCAGGGGTGTTTCCCCAAGGCCCAGTGCAGAAAGAGACTCTCTAAAGGCTGTAAAGTGCATTTTAGTGTGGGCCCACCAAGAGAGTCTGTACCTAGGATCCAGAATGTTCTGATACACTCCTGGTTCTAGGCCTTATATTGCACCAGAAAAAGCTAATGTACCGTTAACCTGTGTCAAACCTGTGTCCAAATGTAAGTTAATGTTGCTACCATAATTCACCACTATATATTGCCTGATTATTTTGGGGGGGATTTGTCCATTTATTTCCATTTTACTCTTAATCTTTATGGCTTGGATTAATCAAAATCAATTAAACGTTATTTATGAAGCCTAAACTGTTTGAAGGTATCACTTATAATCATCCTTTTTGTGACGCTCTGTAGAACAGCACAACATTGTCTGAAAATCCCTGATCTTGGATGCCATTTACAAATTAAATACATATACTTTTTAAGTAGACAAATATTGAGTAGTGCTTTTTAATAGTGTAGAGGCCACAGTTCAGTGTTAATCATACATGTATTTTGTGATTTGAGGTTTTGTGAGTCATGATTTCCCCCTTTTAATTAATATTTGTTGGATGTCTGCTGTTTTTGATTTATATCTGTTCTCTCTCTGGTCTTGTTTTCTTTCACTGTGTGTTATACATTTGAAAAGAAAAGTCACTTGTAACCCTCCTCTATCCAAAGTCACAGGCAAATGAAGAACAGAAAAGTTGTAAAGTTGATATTTCCGTGAAACAAAACCGATCTAATTCACTAGAACAAAGAACTGCGATTAGTGGAGTTCACGGATGAGACATTTGACTTTTTAAAAATTGGAACATTTCTGTATCACGCACCCTGTTTACTTTATTTACACATGTGCTTATTATACCCTATTATGTGCCGGCATCTTCCCCTTCAAGGCCATGTAAAATGTCAGCGACCCCTCTTATTAATGCTTTTAACATACAACAAGATGGCAGCTACAGAGAGGGTCCTTTCTTTTCAGGGGCCCACCTGCTGACGAGGTGCGAGCGGAGAGTTGAGCTCAAAGTAAATGTGAACGTGAGATCAATAGACAGAAGGCCAAGTGAGAGCGGAGAAGAGAGAGGAGGAAAGGCAGCAGGTATAGGCGCTTTGAGATAATGGTTTCCTGATGCTGAAATGGCCCTAACACGACACTGGTGCAACATCTGGACTCACATACAGTCTGCAGAAGGCGGGTGAGGACTGTGGAGAGGATCTTTGAGTGTCTGGCGCCACCTACTGGTCAAAAAGGAGGTGGGGAAACGGGCTACACAGTCATTGTTTATGTGTGTGTGTGTGTGTGTGTGTGTGTTGTTTGTTGTCATAATTAGTAGTTAATTATATGGACCAGTGGATTCACTCTGTCACTGCATCCAACAGATCAGTTTGTGGATGTAAACAACTTTCTCCAGCTGAACTCAGACAAGACTGAAATCCTTGTCTTTGACCCACAGAAACAAAGAGAAAGTGTTAGTGGTCTCTCTCTAAAACCTACAAACCAAGTTAGAAATCTGGGGGTAATAATAACTTTAACAGCCACATCAAATCAAGAATATCAGCAGCTTTTTACCATCTAAAAAACATTGCCAAAATCTAAAATATAGTGTCTAAACTAGACTTGGAGAGACTTATCCATGCGTTTGTCTCCAGTAGATTAGACTACTGTAACGGCCGCTCACTGGCCTCTCCAAACGAGCTGTAAAACACTGCAGTTCATCCAGAACGCTGCTGCTCGGGTCCTGACTAGAACCAGGAAGTACCATCACATTAGTCCTGTTCTCAGGTCTCTGCACTAGCTCCTGTGGCTCAGAGAAGAGACTTTAAAGCAGCTCTGCTTGTGTACAAGTCTCTCCACGGCCTAGCACCAAAGTACATCTCAGACATGTTATTGCCATATGAACCATCTCGGACTCTGAGGACCTCAGGGACCGGCCTCCTGCTGGTGCCAGAGTCAGGACTAAACATGGACCGGCCTCCTGCTGGTGACAGAGTCAGGACTAAACATGGACCGGCCTCCTGCTGGTGCCAGAGTCAGGACTAAACATGGACCGGCCTCCTGCTGGTGCCAGAGTCAGGACTAAACATGGACCGGCCTCCTGCTGGTGCCAGAGTCAGGACTAAACATGGACCGGCCTCCTGCTGGTGCCAGAGTCAGGACTAAACATGGACCGGCCTCCTGCTGGTGCCAGAGTCAGGACTAAACATGGATCGGCCTCCTGCTGGTGCCAGAGTCAGGACTAAACATGGGGAACCTGTGTTTCAGTTTTATGCAGCTAAAATCTGGAACATTCTTCCTGAAGATGTGAGACCGGTTCTACTCTGACAATGTTCAAATCTAAGCTAAAAACTGTTTTGTTTAGCTGCACATATGACTGAAGGGATTTTTCTTTGCACTCTTCTCTTTTATGTCTTAAATTGTTTTGTGCTGTAATTTCTTTTTCCTGCTGTGTGAAGCACTTTGAATTGCCTTGTGTATGAAATGTGCTCTACAAATAAACCTGCCTTGACTAATAATTTTTAATTACTTAAATTCAGAATTTTAATGTAGATTTGAGTAGCTTTTACTAGATTAATTTCGTATTAGTAATTCGACAAGGACATGCACACCAACCTCATCAGAATCACTATAGCAAAATGTTTTAGGCTCAAATAAAAAAAAAATGATAATGACTAAACCAAATTATAATGATTAAACCAATATAAAAAATGTAAATGCAAGAATTCCAGCTACAAAAGTTTGCAGCATAAGACTCAATACATTTACAGAAAACGTATACTAAGTACATGGGTCGTTCTAGTGTTTTTAAAAAAATAATGGTGTAATTTTCCTCAATATAGCCTAATGAAATATTTGTATTGGTCAAAATGCAATGTCTAATCTGCTGCAGGTTCCAGGTCATATCTTGGAGAAGGGTCAGAAAGATTTACGTCTTGCAAAAGGATGTACAATAAAAGACACCGAAGTTTGTTTTATACTGCTCTTTTTATTGATGTCACCTGCTGGGAAATACATAAAAACTGCATATTTGTTGAAAATTGTGAACTAAATACTCCTAAAATCAACAATACTCAACAAACAAATTGTCTTTTCTGAACATTCATCTTTTTTCCCGTGTCCAGTTTGACAATACTAATTATTACAACTAAATTTCACTCCTTAAAATCACACCAGAACTATGTTGTCTGAACCGTAGACAATCATTTGAATGAAAGCTTCCGGACTCAATGCTTCTAGGTGATTATGTGTTTTATGCTTCAAATAGTAAAAGGTTGTTACGCGTTTAACAGTTTAAGTCTGTATTGTAATGGCAGAAAATGGGTCATGTCATGTCATTCTAATGTTGTTTTAGGCCATGACATGTCACGGAATTAATATCTTTGTTGTTCTCCTGTGTGCAGATGGGATAAGAATATGAGTTCCTGATTATACTGAATATCTACTGTCCGGCGCCTCTTAATCATCAATTAATGCGTCAGGACCGGATTCGGTGTGGAAATGGTCTTTGATTAAACCTCTGAAGAGATGGCTGGAACCGTCACAGACGTGATAGTCTGGTCTATCTCTTTTTGAGCTGATTTGGGTTGAGATTATGTTATGTTTGTTACCACCTATAAAAGGTGTACTTTGTAAATTGTAAAGTTAGGTAGGGACAGAACGAACTTGTCTTAGGGAGAGTGAGGGTGTTTATCCACTGTGCACGTGAATAAACTGCCACCTTTTGAGAGAGACCGAGAGACTCTGTTTCTGCTTCAAGTTATTGCCTGGTTACTCTTTACTTGATCATTGTTTACAGGAAACTGCCGTAACAATTTTGGCGTCACGAACAGGATGTAAGAGAATTGCAGTGCTCGTTTTGTTTGCCCACAGATGCAACAGAAATAGAATGTGATTTTGATGCTTGTTGGAATGAATGCTGTGAGGACTTTTTAAAGACTGAATCTTTATTCTGGGGTAGAGACTTTTCTGTTGTCTCCGTGTCACTCCCCGATTCACTTAAAAACTTTAGCCTGTCAAACTCGAATCTGTACGTAGCATTATCAAAACCAAAGAATGCTAATTGGGGGGAGGTACAGGATTTTGTCCATCAATGTTTTATAGCAGAGGACTGGGATAGTGTTCCAAACTCTAATGTGACATTTTCACGGTCTTCGGGCGCATGGCGGGTGTGTTTACAGTCGTCTCTGCATTCCTTTCGCTGTGTTTCCACTGATAAGAGATACGCTGCTCCGGGAGCGGATTGTTTTTTATCTCAGGCTGGGGCAGAGGCGATACCGGAACTAAGAGAGGTGGGCGTTGACCTGTGGGCTAAGAGTCCAACCGATGTTGGCCTGATTCGAGGTTGTCAGCCCGTGGTGATCACCCCGAAATCTGACGCTCGCCCCTGTAGACCACAATATCCTCTGCGCCCAGAGGCGGTTGAAGGTATTACTCCGGTGTTTGAAGCCCTGAGGGAGGCGGGAGTAATAGTTCCTTGTAAATCGGGGGGGGTACGGAGCCCCATATTTCCGGTTAAAAAACAAAGCGAACCTGGGGTACCAGAGAAATGGAGGTTTACAAACGATTTGAAAGCAGTGAACGAAGCTGTTCAACCTGTCGTTGCTGTGGTGCCAAACCCATACACTATCTTATCTCAGATTCCTCCAGAGGCAAAATATTTCACAGTTGTGGATCTAGCTAATGCTTTTTTCTCTGTCCCCGTTCACCAGGATTCGCAGTTTTGGTTTGCTTTCGAGTTTCAGAATCGACTCTGGACTCTGACAAGGCTGTGTCAGGGGTTCGTGCATTCTCCAACATGGTACAATGCAGCGCTGCGAGATTCATTGGCTCCCTTGCGACTGGCACCAGGTAGCTGCCTGCTACAATATGTGGATGACATATTGTTGTGCTCGCAAACCGAGGACCAATGTAAACAAGATACGGTGACCTTACTCAAACATTTGCATGCAGAAGGCCACAAGGCCAGTCTCTCAAAATTGCAATATGTTAAAGAGGAAGTAATATTTCTGGGTCATGTGATATCTAAAAATGGCAAAAGCATTACGACGAAGCGCGTTTCAGCCATTCAGAATATTCCGAAACCAATAACTAAGAAACAATTGATGTCATTTCTAGGAATGTGTTCATATTGTCGACAGTTCATTCCAAATTATTCTGTAATGGAGTCTCCTTTAGGTGCACTAATCCATGGAAAAGGCCTTAGGACTAATGACAAACTGACATGGACAGAGGAAGCAGACAAAGCTTTCTGTGAGTTGAAAATGGCTTTACAGAAGCCTCCAACTCTGGGGTTACCTGACCCAACAAGACCTTTCACACGGACTGTTGACGAACGCAATGGCTGCATGACTTCTGTCCTCTTACAGGCGCACGGGGGCTCCCTGCGACCTGTGGCTTTTTTCTCTGCTAAGCTGGACCCCGTTGCAGCCGGCATGCCACGATGTCTACGCGCGGTGGCGGCTGCTGAAAAAGCAGTCTTGGCCTCGCGTGATCTGGTGGGCTATGCTGAGCTAACACTGCTTGTGCCACATGCTGTCTCTCTGATCCTGCTGGAACAGAAAACTTCGCATCTTTCTGCTTCCCGATGGCTCAGGTACAACACAGTTTTGCTTGAATTACCAAACGTCACAGTAAAACGATGCACACAGCTTAACCCTGCCACCCTCTTGCCCACCCCTGAAGAGGGCGAAGCTCACTGTTGCATTTCTACAATCGAACAGGTGTGCACCCCGAGACCGGATCTGAAAGAGGAACCACTTGTTAACTCTGACTTGTTTTTTTATGTAGATGGATCAGCATCTCGAGACACCAACACGGGACAGAACCGTGTTGGCTTTGCAGTATGCTCTGAGTGGGATGTGGCGGCCTCAGGCCCACTGCCCTCTCATTTCTCTGCACAGACTGCAGAATTGGTGGCTCTGACAGTCGCATGCACATTGGCGAAGGGTCAGTCCGTCACAATTTTCACAGACTCTCGCTATGCGTTTGGTGTATGCCACGACTGGGCGGGGTTGTGGCGACACAGGAACTTTTTGAAATCGGATGGTAAGCCTATTCTGAACTGCACGCAAGTTGGGGAACTCCTGACGGCGATCTTGCTCCCATCTGATATTGCTATATGCAAATGTCAAGCTCATACTAACAGAACTTACCCAATTTCACAGGGAAACAGCAGAGCGGACAAGGCAGCCAAGGCCGCATCTTATCTCTGCAGACAAGAGCAAAATTAATATTTTGTGTCTAATAACACTTCTCTTCCAGAGTCCTTATCAGCCATGCAGGAATTCTCCACGTCAGAGGAAATCTCTGTGTGGAAGAAGGCGGGGGCTGAGAAGTGTGATGGCATTTGGGTTGGGCCTAACAAAAAAACCTGTTTACCTAAACATTTTTTCAGGCAGATGGCGCTGATCTCACATGGACGGGACCATGCGTCAAAAGGGGGGATGGTGACGGCTGTGGGACAGAATTGGTTCACGAAAGGTTTTACCTTTTATGCCCAAAAATTTTGTCAATCTTGTGCTATCTGTTTAAATAATAATCCAGGTAGAGCAAGACAAATTCCACAGGCGGCACACCCACCGCCAGAAAGACCTTTTGGGCATATGCAAATGGATTTCATTGAGCTTAATCCATCAGAAGGCAAGAAATTCTGTTTAATGTCTAAATGTGTAGCCGACAGTCACAAGCGGAGAGATTGTTATGTATGTACACACATGCCCATGGCAACCAACTCTCCACACGTGCTCCCTCTCCCTGTGCCTAATTTATCCAACATGTTACCTGGCACTCTAATTTCTAGAGATAATGTTAAACTTCTGAGTAGGATAGTTTGGTCTGCGTGGAGAGCGGTGATTCCTCTTCTCCCACGCAAGATTAAGTTCCGACCTCAGATTCACATCAGACCTCCTAAAAATGTAAAACTGGGGCCGCTTTTTGGACCAGTCCACATTCGACCTGGCTCTAAATTTACATGCTTTGCACAGACTATTGCATCCACCTTATCTATCGGTCCAGGATCTGAACTTAAACCACTCCATGTAGGGCAAATCCCTGATTTATGTTGTTCCACAGTGTATGTCCTGTGCACTTATCTGGTGAACAACACCCACTTGAACACCCACCTGAATAATTCTCAGGCGGGCCCCAAAACCACATGTGCACCTTACTACACTGTTCCGGACATTTTAGGGACCGTTCCAAAAGAGGGGTACATGTTTCTTTGTGGATATTACATGTATGAATGTCTTCCGGCGGGATGGGTTGGCCGATGCGCAGCTGTGATTCCTTCAGATCATTCATACATAATATCCAGCATACCACATCACACACCCAGGACACAAAGGGATCTGGCATCTCATGACGCTGTTTGGGGGTCTGACGTGCCAGATGACCATAAAATTTGGACTACGGGGGAAAAGGTCCTATTTGCATTGTTCCCAAGTGTGGGAGTGGGTAAATTGATGTTGCGTATGGAGACTCTTAGCTATAGATTTACTGCTTTTATAAACACAACATTAGCTACTTTCGAGGCAGAGAGAGAGGAGATGCATGCACTTCGCGCAGTAGCACTTCAAAATCGTATTGTGCTGGATCAGATAACAGCCTCCAGTGGGGGGGTGTGCACTTTACTAAAAGGGAGCTGCTGTACCTACATTCCTGCAAATGATGAGGATGGGGGTGCGATCCAACAGGGACTCGCAAACTTGACCAAACTCCGTAATCTCATGGAATCTGAAACTGTCACTGCCACTCACCCTTTTTCTGTGTTAGGATGGGCTCTTACTTCCTGGCGTGACGTGCTCATAAATTTTGGCATTATTGTAGGGGTAATCTTGATTCTGTTTTCTTGTGTTCTCCCATGTTTGTTCAAAGTGATTGATAAAATGGTTTCTGCTCAATATGTGTTTGTTCAGGTTCCAGGGCCAGATAGAGACGCGTCTAAGCAAGACACAGGCTACATTAGCGATTCAGATGATGATTCAATCATCAAGGGAATGAGACCTTAAGCCAGTAACGGTATAAACAAGAGCGGCGGCAAATAAAACTTTAAGTTTTATTAATTTCTTTTAAACTGTTTTTAAAATCACTGATTCAAAGGGAAATTGTAATGACTTAAATTAAGACAAGAGATAGACTGAAATCTTTATTTTGATGAAATTAATCAAGCATTTTTTATTTTTTTTCCTTCCAGAAGTCAGCATCAGCCTGTCCGTCCTGAGCCCCATTCACAGGGAAATTCCTCCAGGTTTCTACTTTTATCCCAAAGTGGTTTTGTAGTTTTCTCCTACTCAGGTTTTCTACTTTTATCCCAAAGAGGTTTGGTAGTTTTTTCCTGGCCGGTGGAGGGGGTCTCGGGACGGGGGAGCTGGGGTTAACTTTATTAATAATTTTTATTAATAATTTATCTAATTATTGTTATTATTCATTTTTTTGTGTTATTAATTATTAATTAATATTTTCTCTGATTGGTAATTGATTGATGATATGATATTAAACAGGGGTTTAAGATAATCAAAAGAGTGGTATTGTAATGGCAGAAAATGGGTCATGTCATGTCATTCTAATGTTGTTTTAGGCCATGACATGTCAAGGAATTAATATCTTTGTTGTTCTCCTGTGTGCAGATGGGATAAGAATATGAGGTCCTGATTATACTGAATATCTACTGTCCGGCGCCTCTTAATCATCAATTAATGCGTCAGGACCGGATTCGGTGTGGAAATGGTCTTTGATTAAACCTCTGAAGAGATGGCTGGAACCGTCACAGACGTGATAGTCTGGTCTATCTCTTTTTGAGCTGATTTGGGTTGTGATTATGTTATGTTTGTTACCACCTATAAAAGGTGTACTTTGTAAATTGTAAAGTTAGGTAGGGACAGAACGAACTTGTCTTAGGGAGAGTGAGGGTGTTTATCCACTGTGCACGTGAATAAACTTCCACCTTTTGAGAGAGACCGAGAGACTCTGTTTCTGCTTCAAGTTATTGCCTGGTTACTCTTTACTTGATCATTGTTTACAGGAAACTGCCGTAACAGTCTGTAACAGAAAAACACGTGCCAACGCGGGGTTAATCTCTAAATACGAGCAAGCATTGGCTTCTCCATGCACAATATGTGTCCTGTCCCTGGTGCTCTGTCCCTCCTCTATCCCTCCTGTCTCTCCTCTGTCCCTTCTCTGTCTCTCTTCTGTCTCTCCTTTGTCCCTCCTCTGTCTCTCCTGTCTCTCCTCTGTCCCTTCTCTGTCTCTCTTCTGTCTCTCCTTTGTCCCTCCTCTGTCTCTCCTGTCTCTCCTCTGTCTCTCCTCTGCCCCTCCTGTCTCTCCTCTGTCTCTCCTCTGTCTATCCTCTGTCCCTCCTGTCTCTCCTCTGTCTCTCCTCGTGTCTCTCCTCTGTCTCCTCTGTCTCTCCTGTCCCTCCTCTGTCTCTCCTCTGCCCCTCCTGTCTCTCCTCTGTCTCTCCTCTGTCTATCCTCTGTCCCTCCTGTCTCTCCTCTGTCTCTCCTCTTGTCTCTCCTCTGTCTCCTCTGTCTCTCCTGTCCCTCCTCTGTCTCTCCTGTCTCTCCTCTGTCCCTCCTCTGTCTTTCTTCCGTCTCTCCTCTGTCTCTCCTCTGTCCCTTCTCTGTCTCTCCTCTGTCCCTCCTCTGTCTCTCCGTCCCTCCTCTGTGTATTACTCAGGACACAAGTTGAAAAGACAAACGCAGTAAGAAAAGAAGCTAACCCTGTGTGTCTGCAAATATCATGAGCAGTGCAGTTATTAAGCATTATTTCCCTAGCGTTTGTTTAAGTAAGGCACAATCTTTGCAATAGTAACTCACACTTAATCACCCTCATAGTATACACTGCAGACTGTAATCTGAAACATGAGAAAATCAAATTGCAAATCTGTAAACACTTGTGTTATGGACATACCTTTATGCCTGATTGATTTTTCAAGCTTTTATCGTAAGTGAAAAAGTCACATGTGAGAAGAAGGTCAGAACGCCCATTTTCCATGAGTACTCTGTTGAGCTGTGGCGTAGTCGTGTTTATCACTGTCGCCTCATCCAGTGGCCAGCCTAAAAGCTGAGCACTGGAGGGAAGGTCCGGGAGGCCTGACAGGTAATCCTCCAGTGGGTATGGGTATAATAACCGACGAAGACTGCGCATCCTCACAGCAGTTTTTACCAAGTCCATAAGACCAGACATGGAGAATGGGTTGAGAGCAAAAGCCAAGATTTTCAGTGCAATGCAACATTCCAGAGAAGGCAGAAAGACACCCAACAGGTGGTCAGCCAGGTCACAGCCACTCAAAGAAAGGTGCTGCAAGCAGCTGGATGCCTGGGAGAGAAGGCTTCGCACAGAGGGCACTGTGGTTTCATCCAGCTGGTTCTGACTCAAGTCCAGCTGTTGGAGAGTTGATGCATGATGGCTGCGGGGCAGATAGGCCAGGTCTGCAGGGCTTAGGCTCAAACATGGAAGTTCAAGTCTCACTAAAGGTTGAGGCAAAGAACTAAGCAGCACTCGAAGTTGACCAGGCAGCTGTAGTTCAGTGAGGCAAAGACATTTAAGGTGTAGGAGCTGTGTCAGACTATGTGAAATGTTTCTTAGTGCCTCTTCATGTCTATGATGGTCTCTTCGGAGTTCAAAATTATGGTAGTGCAAGCGAAGAGATTCAAGTGCAGGGAAGGTTGAAAAGAGAGGCATGAGCTCTGCTAAGTCAGCCACTCCAAAACTGCTGAAGCTCACATCTATCCCCAAAATAAACTGGCGAGGCAGCATATTAAGTAGGGTCAGGATTTTTGGTAAAGAAATGTCTTTAATGCGGAGATATCTACACAAACACAACTCCAGGTTTCGACATTGACTAAAAGATCAGCTCTCACATGCACCAAAACATTGAAATCATTATCATGAGAAACCATTCTAGGGTCGAAATATGAATCTTTCTGCAGAGTCGAGAACCTCTTTCTCAGTTTCCTCTTAGCTTCAGCTTCAACAACAATACTGAACAGAGCATGTGTCAGGGACCAGGCACCCCACCTTTCCTCGTCTTCTTGCTGTCCATAAAGATCTAGCAGCTGTAGGACACTCCTCTGATCTGAGAGTCCCCTGACAACAGCCATTAATAGCGCTTTTTTGCACAGTTCATCAATGAATGTCGACCCCGCTTCACTACGTCCGACACGCAGGGTTCGGTAGGGCCACTGCACAACCAGTTTCCATACAACCAGTGGTCTGTTGCAGCTGAAAGCGGACTCCAAGAGCACTGTGTACAGTTCTCTAGGGATCCATTTCAGCCAGAAAGGCGAAAAACTGGGGTGAACTATAACTTCAGGGGCACAAAGGCTTACTAAAGAACGAACCATTGAAGCTGAAGTTATATCAAAACTACCTTTAACAAAGCTGTATCAACGTAGATCAGTGTGCGTCTTATTTGCGGGTAGAAATTCCAATGAAATATGAACATGTAATCTTCTTCTTTGGCGTGTACCCAAATGTTACATTACCGCCACCTACTGTAGTTGTACATCTTAGACTTTATCTTCTTCTTCCTTGGTGATTTATGGCGGTTGGTAAACAAATGTTGCAGTTGGTATCCAAGTGTTACATTACCATCACCTACTGCAGTTGTACAGCTTAGACTTTAGATGTTAGACATTAGCCATAGACATTTAGATGTTTAGACATCAGACGTAGATTTTACATTAGACCTCAGACTTTCTTCTTCTTCTTCTTCTTCTTCTTCGATTTATGGCGGCTGGTATCCAAATGTTATTACTGCCAGAATATGGATGTTATAAACTGCGCTGCTCAGACTCAAAAGAGAACTGAAAGGATCAGGATAATTGCTAAAGCTGCAGGAAGATTCCTTGGAACAAAAGAGCTAGAATGGGCAGAAATAGAATAATAGAATAGAATGAGAGTCGGAGTGACGGAGGTCTACTTTTGGGGAGTCAGAGTGATCAGAGTAAAGAACTGGAGGTGGGCGTGGTCTCCTGTCCTCGCCCAGTCTAGTAGACGCACGGCTGCCAAGCAACGACATCAGTGGAAATATCAAAGCCTAAAGAATCAAGCCTAAAGAATAAAGCTGTACCGCGGAAGCACCAAACATCAAAGAAGGAGAGGAAGATGAAGAAGAGTCAGCCCTGGAATAAAGCCGATTGGACTCGTGTTGAGGACAGATCAACAGGCAAAACACCAAAGACCGGATACCAACTGATGCCAAAGGCGAAGAAGAAGTATATCAATGCAGGTCCATTAATGCCCATTTTGGAGGCTTGCACAGGATACGACACGGACAGCTGTGTCCTGCAGAAGTTCTCTGACGACTCTGCCATCATCGGACTCATCACGGACGACGATGATGCGGAGTACAGGGGACTGGCACAGGACTTTGTGGACTGGTGTCAGCGGAACCACCTCCTCATCAGTCTGAGGAATAAAGTCTGGCGGTAATGCAACAATTGGATGCCAACCGCCATAAAACAACAACAACAACAACAACTATTCTACGACAAGTCACAAAGACATATCATGACCTCATGGGCTTTGTAACACCAAAGCAATGGAAGGAGTACTTTTACGGACTACGACAGTCTGAGGACTACGACAAAGTCTGAGGAATAAAGTCTGGCGGTAATGCAACAATTGGATGCCAACCGCCATAAAACAACAACAACAACAACAACAACAACCTCCTCATCAACGCGGGGAAGACCAAGGAGATGGTGGTGGACTTCCGCAGATGCCACCCCACTGCCCCCTCACCAGTGAACATCCAGGGAAGGGACATTGAGAGAGTGGACTCATACAAGTACCTGGGTGTTCATCTGAACCACAAACTGGACTGGACTCACAACACAGACGCACTGTACAGGAAGAGCCAGAGTCGGCTCTACCTCCTGAGGAGACTCAGGTCTTTTGGATTGACAGGGCCACTCCTGAAGACCTTCTACGACTCTGTGGTGGCATCAGCCCTCCTGTACGGTGTGACCTGCTGGAGCAGCAGCATCACAGAGAGGGAGAGGAGAAAGCTGGACAAAGTCATCAAGAAGTCCAGCTCCGTCCTGGGCTGTGCTCTGGGACAGAAGGGTCCTGGCTAGATTCACATCTATGCTGGACCATGAGTCTCACCCTCTGCAGGACACTCTGTCCGCTCTGGAGAGCAGCTTCAGTGAGAGAATGATCCACCCTCGCTGTGTGAAGGAGAGGTTTCGCAGGTCTTTCCTTCCTGCTGCTGTCAGACTTTATAACAAACACTGTTAGTCCTGAACACTCGCAATACTGTCATATTCATGTGCAATTACTGTCGTGATTCATGTGCAATTAGTGCAATTCATGTGCAATTACTGTGCAATTACTGTCGTGACACATATTCATGTGCAATTACTGTCGTGATCACATGCAATGGTATTTATTTATTTATTTTATCTTTAATATTTTTCCCCTCCATCCCTTGTTGGGAAATGGAAGGTTTTGTCTATAGGAGTTTTTGTTTATAAGAGATCTTCGATTGAGAGTGTTTTTCAAACTTCCTATAAGCTATCTGTTCTTTTCCTCTGTATCTACCTCTGTATCTACCTGCGTTGCAACAATGAAATTTCCCCATGAGTGGACAATAAAGGATTATCTTAATAATGCGTCCTTTAAGGAGTGGAATCCGTTTGCATTGACAAAGAGTCCATGTAAGGTGGTGGGAGAGATCAAGGATGCGAGAGTCCTTAGGGATGGCTCGCTGCTGGTTATGTGCAAAGACGCGGCTCAGCAAAGAAAAGCGATTGGGATTAAAAGTATGGATGGAAAGAACATTCTTGTTTCGGACGCTGAAAGAAACACGGTCAGAAGAATTCTCACAGGCGGTGACTGTGGATGACGTAAAGAAAAGTTTAACTGGAGCTAAGGTAGTGGATGCTAGGCGGTTGAAAGTAACCCAGTTTGGAGAAAGATGTGACAGCCTGTCGGTAATGGTAACACTTGAAGGGAAGTGCCTGCCTAGTGAGGTGTTCATTGGGTACATGTTCTGCCGCCCCTGCGTTGCTTTATGTGCCAGCGTTTTGGGCATATTGCAGCGGTCTGCAGAGGGAAGCAAAGACGTGGTAAATGTGCAGGAGATCACGAGTATGGGAAGTGTGACGAAGGAGTGTTGTAACTGTGGGGAAGAACATAGCTCTGCCTACGGGGATGCAAGTTTAGCAAAAGAGCTAATGAGGTTCAGAAAATGAAAGTCTCTCAAGGTATATCCTATGCGGATGCAGTCAAGAAAGTGTCAAGTAACGAGGTTAAAGTAAATACAGAGAGAGGAGCCAGCGCTGCTCCCAGCCAGCGTTGCTCCCAAGAAGTGTGAAGGTTCCAAGTGAGGAGGTTCCAGAATGAATGAGAATACCCTGTTTGTGGATAGAGAGGATTTTGTGCTCTTTATGGTGGATGTTATAAACTGTGCTGCTCAAACTCAAAAGAGAACTGAAAGGATCAGGATCATTGCTAAAGCTGCAGGAAGATTCCTTGGAACAAAAGAGCTTGAATGGGCAGAAATAGAAAACAGGCTAAAGGCGCGTGACGGAGGTCTACTTTTGGGGAATCAGACTGATCAGAGTGAAGAACTGGAGGGGGGGACGGTCTCCTGTCCTCGCCTAGTCTAGTAGATGCACGGCTGCCACGCAACAACATCAGTGGAAATATCAAAGCCTAAAGAATGAAGCCTAAAGAATAAAGCTGTACGGCGGAAGCACCGAACAGCAAAGAAGGAGAGAAAGATGAAGGAGAGTCAGTCCTGGAATAGTCGGACTCTGAAAAATTAAGTCTAATGAATAAAGTCTGGCAGTAATGTAACACTTGGATACCAACCGCCATAAAACAATAACCACAGCCCACGTATTCCAAGCACATGAGATCATCGTCTTCTTCCTCCTCCTCGGCCCTCCACAGCGGCCGGCATCCAAACGCCACCCACCGCCACCCACCACAGCAGTTCAACACACCCCAACTCTCTAAACGTCTACCCAACCCTGTGTTATATAGGTAAGCAACTACAGCCTTACACAAACCTGCCTTACACACACCCTGTGACTGGAATGTAAGAATATTCCTCAGATTTAATTCCTGCCTATTATTCTGAAACCACAAGGCCAACCCGGTCCTTTCTCTTTCACAAGCCGCACAGCAAATCAGCACGTCCTCGACAGTCTCTGGCTCTTGAAAGTGATTACACAGACCGGTCGGATGCTTGCCTATCCCACTCAGTGACCAATTGAGTCCAGTATGGTCCATCCTCATTCGAGGAAAGGCCCACTTCTTCTTCTTTGGTAAACAGTATCCAGTTGTTACACTACGTTAGACGTTAGACCCCCCTAGAAGTGAAGAGTGATGCGTGCCGTGATAGAACACATGTGCCGTCATAAAGCATATGCAAAAAGAATACGGAATGTGGAAAAGCGAATTCCTTTCCGTTTTGATCCCATGGGCTTTGAAGACAATAAAACAAATGCGTAAGCAACGCATGTCCGTCTAAACCACCATGAAACACCGAAGACAAAGAAAGTCTAAGATGTACAATTACAGTAGGTGAGGGTAATGTTAAAACACCATAAAACACCAATGAAATAGAAGAAGTTGATCTTCTGTCCAAATTAAATCCAGTAGGTGACTTTTTCGGCTGCCAACCACCATTAAAAGTAACACAACAACAACAACAACAATGCGAGCAATTAAGATAATACTCTGGCACAGCATGCTGAATTAATTAAACCCCAGCCTTCAACTCAAGACAATCTTGACCTCCCATTCAATCTATTTGAGTTGAGAAGGGTGCTTTCTAAGGCAAGACAAACAACTCAAGTAGGTGGCGGTAAATGCACCTTTTCGGCTGCCACAACGCCATTAAAAGTAACAGTCTGTGTGTCACGGTCGTGGACCCGCAGGGATGAAAGTGACGAGAAGTAACGCAAGTGCGTCTTCTCGTTGAAATGCATATTTACAGCAGTGAAGCGCCAATTCTGCACTGTCCCAGAGGCTGTGGAGGGGGGCGTGGATACTTGTTTTAATCTTCCAAGGGGGGTGCGCCAAAAAAGGTGCAGAAGCTCTGGCGTATAAAGTTTGTGCTACATCTGGTCGCATTTGGTCTTCATGAGTTTAGGTGCAAAGGACAAACTGTTCATGGAGAAAAATGGACTGACCTTCCAGAGGAGCCTTGGAGAGGGACGATACGGCAAAGTGGTGAAAGCCTACTCCTGCCGCACGAGACAGAACTATGCTGTGAAGATCATCGACGCGAAAACTGTAGAGAAAAGTTACCTAAGCAAGTTTCTGTCTCGAGAATTAGAAATAATAAAATGTCTTAAGCATCCAAATGTCATCAAGACATATAATGTATTTGAACAGAGCAGCAGCAAGGTAAGAGCAACTTTATATTACATGCAAATATATTTCACTATGGGATTTTGTCATTTACCTACCATTTACCTGTACCTGTATTTACCTGTACCTCATTTTTGACGCTTTTTTACATTTATAACATAAAATACATGATCAGTGACATGTTTTAAAACACATTTACAGTAAACATTTGCAAAGGGGAAAATGCAAAATTAAATTGTACATATTATTTAAGTGACATGCAAAGAGCAGAATCTGATGTGAGTAATGGGAGTGACCACAATCTGAAATAAATTGTTTAGTATAGTCTTTATTTATCAGGGACCAGGTTAAAATGCATTAATATTACTAAAGAAAAGATGATCTGGCCCTGATTAGTACTTTTTATTTTTTAAACTCTCTACTTTTATAAGCTTAAAACAGACCCAAATGGCGGTGCTGAAGTGCAGTCAAACCTCTGCTAAACAAAATTTTAAGAATGATTCACTGTATTGTTCATGTCTGAGACCGAAACATTTTTGAACACCCCTGGTTCAGTTATTAATCATTTTAAATAGGGTTTTAGAAAATTAAATTGTCAAAACATTTAATTTTAATCAGTTTGAATGTGTAGATTGAGAAGCTATAATTCCTTGCAAATACCACAGGGAAGTGAGGCTTTGTTGTTGTGTTACATTTAATGGCGGTTGGCAGGCAACTGAAAAGGTGCTTTTACCATCACCTATTGTAGTTGTACATCTTTAAAGTATGTCATTTATGCTTTACCATTAAAACAAAGGAGAAAGAGAAAGAGAAAGAGAAAGAGAAAGAGAAAGAGAAAGAGAAAGAGAAAGAGAAAGAGAAAGAGAAAAAGAGAGGGTTCCGGAAGTAAGGGCATGTTCTCCCTCCTGTCCACGTGTTCTCGGGCAAGACTCTTTACACTCCTCGTCTGTGTGCGTCTGTTGGAGTGACATTGTTATTGGTGGAAAGGCTGTACATTAATGATCAAACTGGCAGTCATTTTTCCATGGTGCGCCACAGAGCAGACATGACAATACAACAGAAAGGCCTTCCATCCATCCATCTCCTTCCGATTATCCGGAGCCAGGTCACGAGGGCAGCAGTCTAAGCAGGACTCCCAAACTTCCCTCTCCCCAGGCACTTCCTTCAACTCCTCCGGGGGGATCCCAAGGCGTTCCCAGGGCCAGACGAGAGACATAGTCCCTCCAGCGTGTCCTGGTGTATAAAGACGACTCGGGACACGAGAGACTCACGTCTGGAAGCCGTTTACTCAATAACCGGAAGTCTTAACAACATGTATGCAAAGCATTCTGAAAACAGTAGTCTACCGCTACACCTGGGTGTAGCCCTCCCAGAGGCGCCCAGGAGGCATCCGGAACAGATGCCCAAGCCACTTCAGCTGGCTCCTCTTGACATGGAGGGGCAGCGGCTTTGCTCCGAGCTCCTTCTGTGTGACTGAGCTCCTCACCCTATCTCTAAGGGAGCGCCCAGCCACCCTGCGAAGGAAACTTATTTTGACTGCTTGTACCCACGATCTTGTCCTTTCGGTCATTACTTAAAGCTAACGACCATAGATGAGGGCAGGAAGGTAGATTGACCAGTAAAGAGAGTTTTTCGGGGTTTTTGCATCTGCGACATCACAAGCTGCGGTACGCCTGGCCCGCCGATACCTGTCAAGGGCCTCGTTTGTCCTACAAGCCAAATAGGCCTGATAGGCCTCCTTCTTCAGCCTGACAGCATCCCTTACTTCGCACCTGAGACCTTGTAACCACAGCTCCTAGCATTGACAATGGAGGTCGAGAACATAGTCCACTCAGACAGAATGTCTCCAGCATCCCCCAGGATCTGGGAGAAGTTCTCGTGGAGGAGTGAGTTGAAGACGGTGCTGACAGAGGGCTCTCCAAGACATTCCCAACAGACCCTCACAATGCGCATGGGCCTGCCAAGCAATGTTCCCTATTCTCCATGTGTCTGAGCAAACACACAAACTCCCTGAGCGGCCCCTTGGACCACCGTGAGCAACATCAGACGTGTACACTGTGGTCACGCCAGTATCACATCTGAGTTGTATGATATCCTACTATATAATGTAGGATATCTGAAGGAGCTGAATATAATAGCTGAAATTAATACAAAAATCATATATTTTTTACATACATGGGCCATTCATTAATGTATGAATGGCCCATGTTTAGACAGCTCTGGACAAGAGACCTGCACGGGACGGTCTTTAAATAAACTGAATTGAACTAATCCCACTAAAACTGTTCAAAGGGAGAAATGGATGAAAAATCAAAAAGCTCATTCACAGACTGCGCTGCAGTCACGCCTCTCGCATCATTCAAAAAGTTTCACCAGCATTGTTCTACTTACATGGTCCAAGTGTCCTGTGATAAAACATCCACCTGACGCAGAGCTCTCCTCCTCCTGAGGACGGACAGGCAAATCCGCCAGATCCTGCAGCATTTGACCCGTGGGCAATCCCCTCGAGTCAGGGCCAACACGCCTAAGGCAGGGGCCGACTACCGACTGCTGCTTACCTCTACAGCTCGGCCCACAACGAGCCATTTACCCATCAGCCCATCGGGAAAATCCCCGTATGCCAGCCCAGTCAATCACTGAATCACATTGTACACATTAACATTTGTATGTGCGCAGAAGAGATTTTCTGGAACAGTGCTGCCAAGTCTGTCCGGCTTCCTCCTCCGCCAGTGGATCCAAGTCACCACCAGGTGGTGATCGGTTGATAGCTCTGCCCCTCTCTTCCCCCGAGAATCCAAGGCACATGGAGGTCAGATGATACATCAACAAATTTGATCATTGATCTCCGGCCTAGGGTGTCCTGGTGCCACGTACACTGATGGACGCCCTTGTGCTTGAACATGGCACAGAAGTCCAATAACTGAACACCGCACGGGTTCAGATCAGGGAGGCCGTTCTTCCTGATCACCCCTCTCCAGGTGTCACTGTCATTGCCCAAAATGGCGTGGGTGTTGAAGTCCCCCGGCAGATTAATGGAGTCCCCAGTCGGTGTACTGTCCAGTACCCCTCCCAGGGACAGCAAGAAGGCCGGTACTCGGGCCGCAGGCCGACACAGCAGTGAGAGACCTGTTCCCAAGTAACACGTGGAAACACCTTATCAGCAAAGAAAGTTCCTAGTTTGTGATTCTTGTTTTCATTCACTGACAATGGCAATAAAACATTTTCTGATTCTGATTCTGACAATAACGCACCAAAGATAACATCACAAATCTTATTCTTTAATAAGTGAACTTTAGGAAAGGCAGCTGACTAAACATATTTTATTATCGTATTCTCTGTAACACCTCAGTTTTGTGGAAATACTGTTAGGTTTAATGTTTAATGTCTTGTAATGTCAAGTACTCAATGTGTGAAGGGTTAACGTTTTTTTACTTGCCTTAGGACGATTGATACAGTTTTGCTTTTGTGCTCTGCATATTTGTTAAAGCTGTTGCTGACACATTGATTAATATGTACTGTCCTAATTCCAATAATTAAATAAATACATAATAATATACAATACAATACAATAATACAATTGAATCATATTAAATCATATTAAAAAAACATAAAATAAAGATTGCCCCTTGAGATGCATCATCAAAAACGTAACATACACAGCAAGTTACAGCCACATATGACCACCGACAATCACAAAATACAAACACAAGACTCTTCACCCCACTCCCCTGAGTTCCTCCAAATGAACGGTATATACTGACGTGCACAGTCATCGTGCAGAACCATGGCGTCTTACCACAAAAACACTTTAATACTTAGGATGTAGTCACACTTGTCTTTATCTGCAAGACAACTTGAACTCGGGTCCAGTTGAATTGGTGAACAATCAATATAAACAGCAGCAATTTGGCTGCGCTATCTACAAACGTCCAAGCTCATGTTTTGATTTTGCTACCTCATTCAAATGAATGGGATATAACGTCTATATCAGTACCAGGCAGTGTGCTCAGCTGTGTCAGTCCTGGAAGGGTCTAAAAGAGAATTATAAACACTTGAGTTGTCAAGTGTCAAAAAGTCAGTTATCAAATTGGTATTCAGAATTCCAAATAATACCTGACATGTCATGATATTATGCGTTACAATCATTAATATGAATTCTGTTAATATTTTCAAATCAAAATACATTAAACGTTCTCTCTCGTGTATTTGCAGGTGTTCGTGGTGATGGAGCTGTGTGTGAACGGGAACCTCTCCGAGTACATGAAGACTGAAGGCCCGCTGTCGGAGGAGCGCAGCAGACAGCTCTTAGTTCAGCTCTGTGCCGCCATCCAGTACCTCCACAGCATCAGTGTGGCGCACCGAGACCTCAAGTGTGAAAACCTGCTCCTGGACCGAAAGAACCAACTCAAAGTGTGCGACTTTGGCATGAGCAAGAGGCTGACCTACACCGACGGTCAACTGGACCTGAGCCACACGTTCTGCGGCACGAACGCCTACGCCCCGCCGGAAATACTGCGCAGCATGCCGTACAACCCCGCCGTGGCTGATGTGTGGAGCATGGGCGTGATCCTGTATGAAATGCTCTACAACATACTTCCATTCTTCTCCATGAACGTTACAAAGATGGTGCGGCTTCAACTGCGGCACAGCATAAACTTTCCAGACTCGCCCCACGTCTCGCCTCCAGCTGTGGCTTTGATTCTGAGCATGCTTCACCCGGACACGGAGCATCGGATACAAGTAGACAGCATCCTCCAGAGTCGCTGGATGACAGAGGGCACTGAGGAGTCGCCACTTTCCGCAGTAGAACCAGGACAGAAGACCGGTGAAGATGCTGACGATGTTGCAAAGTTGTTGTCAGATCGTCAATGTGATTGTTAGATTTGCATAGTAAAGTTAAAATTAGTGGATTACATTTGTTACTTCCCTTGAGTTTAATCAAGCTCAAAATCGTTCTTTGGTTTTAACTGACATTTATTTCGGACAGGAGACTTCAACATGTCTTAACATGTGAATGATGCCCCACAAATGCTTACAAAGCCCGTCAGAACGAAAAATAATAATGAATGAAAATAAACACAGAACACATAAATAAAGTGTACCTTCACATTTTTATTCTAATTCGCTAATAACACATTCATAAAATCACGCAGCTTCACTGGTTTGGAGACAACGGTAGGTAAATTAACATGACCTCACAAAACAAAACAACTCAAAGTCACCTTGTTGGCCTCATTCACTCAAAGGGAATAAAGTTGACACTTTAACATCATCAGACACCACGGAGCAGCACCTCGTGTGGCTCTTCAGTAACCAAGCAGTGTACAAGCAAAAAATGTCCCCTGAGCAACATTAAAGCAGAACAAATAACGGTTCCCCCTCCATGCGTGTGTTTCCACTAATTTAACATAAAACAAATTACAATTAATTTAGAGAATTACTTATTTATTGCTTCTTGTTGCTCTTTAATATTTGACTATTCATTGCGTTTTTAAACTGAAGATTACAAATATGAACTTAAATGTATGAGAGTTGTCTATGACAGCAAAATGGGTTATTGATATTATTGAAAATGCATGTGAACCAAAGCAGAAAAGAGAAGGCACGAAGAGAGTTTTGGGGCTGAATTGCGAGATTGATCTCCCCTTTTTTTCCTTTTTTTTCCCTTTTTTCTTTTTTTAACATATAAAAAGTTGTTTACTGTAGTTTTTTGTGTCGTCTTCAGAGCAGTTTTTGCCATTGTCGCACCACATACTTTTTAGTCGACCAACAATGTCTTTAGTCGACAACCGCCTTGCTTTATATAATATATTAAAGATGGCAAATCATGAGGTCCAGAACTTAAGTTTCCAATAATAATTATGATTATAATAACATTTGAAAATGTTTGTAGAAATCTGAATCGACTCAAGGTGAGTATTGACTGATAAAAAATGGAAGAAAAAAACATTGCAATTGAGATAAAGATTTGCTCATTTCTGTTGTGCACATTTTAGCCCGAGAGATATTGAAGACATGAAGATGGAATGTGTTTCTGAACAAGTCTAAAGTTTAGACTGGAGTTTACAGTTTACAGGTTTTAATAAGACAGTATATTTTGTTGTTTGCAAAGGACTTAAATAAATGCAGTTTTTGCAATTGGACCATTCAGACTGTTTTTTAAATTTTCTTTCTATAGATCTTGCAGCGCTAGTGTTTATTACTCACAGTAAAGCGGTCCAGGGTTTCTTTCCTGCTCCTGCACATGGTTGAGGTCCTTCTTTCTGCATAGGTTTCCTCCTGGAGATCAGGTTTTTTAGGTAAATTCTCTTGCATTAAAGTGGAATCAATGCAAATATTTAACTGTGTGCAGGTCAGTTTTGTTCAATGAACGCGTTCATAATTTTGGTGAACGTGAACTGAAAGTACTGTATTACTGCCAACGAACGATACTGGGAACGCGTTCCATCTGGTGTCTGTCATCGGCACGTTCATTCTTTTTAATTTTGTTCAATAAGGTGTCAGATTTCTAGAGACTTCCGGGCGAAAAAATACACTGTTATGTTGCCCAACCAGAGCCTATGCCTGGCAAGTGTGAGAGCTCCGAAGATGTAGAGGCCGCTATTGCAGACGCATAGAGATTTCGCGTGTCGCACCGCACTGCGCATGTGCATCAAAACAAAGCAACACAGCAACAGAGCAGCAGGAGTCGCCCTATGTGAGTTTTATGATAAGGTCGGTGAGAATGGGAACAATCTAACATTTCTGTGCAAACTTTGCCCAGCAAGTTTTCCCTCATGTTTTTGAGAATAGATTGTGGGGTTGAAAGCTGCTACTGCTGCTAGTGTGGACTGGACAGCAACACATGGGGGAAGTCTGTCCCTTCAATGTGAATGTAAATCCTGGTTGGGTAAGGATTCAAAATTGGATATGAAGATCTGACACATTTTTTCAGCATTAAACTAATCAAATTATTGCTGCCTGTGGTTATATATTATATAACCACAGGCAGCAATTACTTGATTAGTTTAATTGATAGATGATTTTTTATGGGCTGTGGAAATAATTTAGAAAAATTATAGCATAATATTGAAAAAAAGTTTTTGGAGCTGCGAACTTAGATCAAAATTTTGAATTATGAACTATGAACTGAACTAGTTCATGTAGAAAGTGAACTTTCCCAACACTGCTCTTAATAATAGGCTTGATTTCAGGTTTGCTTATTTCAACTATCACATCAATTGATGGCAGATCAAGGGAATTTTTAGCCAGCGAATAAGCCATTTCATTACCATCCAACCCAACATGTGCAGAAACCCCCAAAAAAGGAGACCGTCACCTCCTTTCTGTCCCGGACAGAGAGAGTATCAGACAGAAGATGCTATATAGAATATCCTGTCTGCAATCAGATTTTCCAGATTTCATGCTTTGCGGTGCAGAGAGGCTGTCAGAAGCTACCACAATGTTGCGACACTGTAAAGTAGATTCAGCACATTTCATCCCTAATCGTGTCGCTTTGAGTTCCGTGTTGAAGACAGATGATCTGTTAACCTCTTCTTGACCGCTATCTCCAGGTCAGGGGTGAAAAAAGCAGCGCCTGTTCGCCCACTCTCAGGATTGTTAGATCCATGGGTATAAATCAACACATCATCTGAATGCTTATCGATGAGCTCTTGAACAATGACTTTTTAGTGTTACTTACTTACTTATAAGGCTCAACTGGGGAAAAGTTCATAAAAACTAGTGGTCACTTCTGAGGTCTGACGAATTAACTGTTTGAGGAGCAGAGGAGCCAGACTGTGGAGGATTTTGGAAACCATTCAGACTTTTTATATGTATGCAGTATGTGGTAATGATGATACAGTTACGTTTTTTGTCAAGGATTTTTTGTGCGATTCTTATGGTTTCAGTGTAGTTTTGTTTGCTTATATTTATTTTGGATGAAATGTCTCAATCACAGAGCGATTCCTTTTTAGAACAGTACCACTTCCTGTATTTTTCACATTTTATTCAGGTAAGTTACCTCAAAACAATATTGCTCGAGCAGAAGTACAAAGTAGGGATCCAAGAAGATAAAAACGCATTTGGGGAAAAAATTACTCAAGTAAGAGAAACTGTCTGGACGGGACATCTGATTTATAATTTGAAGCTTATGTAATTTGAAAGACAAAAAATTTACTAATGCACAAAATCTGGTATTTTCAAAAGATGAAATGAGAAAAACTAAATTATATCTGAAGAAGCAAGAAACACAAATGTTAAAAGCTTTATGTCGACACTGTCAGAGTATTTAGTCACTTTAGTGTCAGTGGGAATATGAGCCAAAACCTTTACTTATGTAAGAGTACTGTTTCTTCAATAAAAAATATTGCACAAGTAGGAGTAAAAGTATAGTGTCAGGAAGTTACTCCATGAAGTGCAATTTCTTTAAAAGTAAATGTGGCAGATACTCCAGTCCCCACCTCTGATCAATTAAATTCAGAGGAGGCAAGTATCAGTTACTTTTACTTGAGTACAATTTCTGGCTCCTCTACCCACCTGTGAATAAAGAGGATTAGCATTAAAATATCTTAACAGCAGTTTCCCTCTTCTATCCCCTTGAAAAAGCCTGGTAAACCTGGGAAAAATAATAATAAATAAGTAAATCCCACCAAACAAAGTATAAATCAGAAAAACTTGAATGCACTTGTCATTATTATTAGATAACATTAATACCGTTTTCTACAGCAGAGGAAAATAAGGCAACAAAAAAGTCTTTCAGCTCAATACAATATACTGTATATCTCATCAAAATGGCTGCTGGTGTGCAAAAGTCTGTATTTATTTGACGCCACAGTTGTGCATATATTAGTGAGTTTGTGTTTCAGGGGCCCCTCTCCTCAGGTGCACGAGCTGCTGCTGCTGCGGCTTCTCACTGGAGCAATTCACCATCACATTTACACCTGATTTCGTGCGTAAAAGAAAAGCCCACACGTCCAGGCTTCGTTTTCCGCTTTTTTTAAATTATTTATTTCGGTGTAAACTGCAGCAGTCTTGATATAAAAAAACATGGATGGTCAATAATTCCACCGTGACCGCTGCTGCATCCATCCCGGGCCCGCACAAGAGACGCGCAACGAAAAGCGATCCAACCTTCAACCAGACCGACCTGAAAGCGCGTTCTTTTCTCTCTCACGCAGGAGGAGACATGGCTCGACCACGACCGAGGGAATACAAGGCGGGGGATCTGGTGTTCGCCAAAATGAAAGGATACCCGCACTGGCCGGCGAGGGTGAGTCTGGAGCCGGGCTGGAGGCGCGCGGATGCGGGGAGGCTGCGCGCGGGACCGCTCCTCTCCCGCGGAGCCAGATCTCACACCGCGGTCAAAGACAAAGATGTGCGGTTTAGGCAGAGATGAGGCGGTTTGCGTTGGGAGCGCGGGCTAAAAAAGCGCACATATCATTCAGCTGTTTCCTAGGTTACCGTTCGATTCATTATTTGCATGCGGTTGTTCTTGCAATTGATGTTTCAAATGTGATTTTATGTAGGGATTTGTAAATGTGCCTGTGTATAGGTTGCAGCTTCCTGTTATGCAACATTTTGAGGACTTGTTCCCAATCAATGAGCTAATGTTTAGTTCAATTGTAAATTATATGGCAATGGTTCTTATTTTTCATTATTCTGAAATCTATAGATTGTAGCAGTTAGTTGACCTAAGGTGACCTCAGTGCACGATCCCACGTTCATTATGGATGCACTTGTTCTATAGACCAGGCTTTCGGTCACTGTGTTGAAGAGAGCGTTCATTCCCAACCTGGGGGTCTGCAGAGAGTCTTAGAAAAGAGCTCCATGTTAGATTGTGTGGATTTTAATGCAGGAATGGAATGTTAATTGCTTCTATAAGGTATTTCATGATCATTACTGTTCAATAAAACATTTATTAACCTAAAAACAATGACATTGTTCCCCTCACGACTGTAGTTTTTCGGGTAGGAGAAGGGTATTTGGGTCGGCATCTCTGCAACGTATCCACGGCTAAAATAATGGTTGGGAGCTACTGGAATTGACCCTTTAAAAGTTTGGAAACAACATCCTAAAATCCAGAATGCAGGTTGTGTTTGGAACTGAAAACCACTCAGATCGATATCAGAGCCTGGTTTGAAGAGGTTTACAATTGTATTTTATATAATTTGCACTTTATCTGATTGCAAAATCATGATTTTTAGGTTTTAATTGACAAATATAGATTATTACATCCATCTCCATGAATATAACTTTTTGCAAGTAGACGTATCTGCTCATTCGTCCAGGAGTTGTCCATGTATGGCAGAAAAGGTTTCAAAGTTAGTCAACCGGACACTGTTTTCGAACTCAAAACGGCAATATGACTTCCATCGAAAATGTATTTAAATCTGATGAAAATGGTTTGAGCTGCAACATTTAAACAGAAAAATCTGGGCAAACCCTCCAATATCACAATATACTATTCCTATTTAAAGACACTTTTATTCCAGTGATGCAAATTGTCTAATTTCCATTCAAAATATGAATCATGCACTTAATGTAACATAATAGATGTTGATCTCCATTTAACAGTACTTAGTCATTACCTTTATGATCCTTTTCAGATTGATGAGCTTCCTGAAGGAGCAGTGAAGCCTCCTGCCAACAAATATCCCATCTTCTTCTTCGGGACACATGAGACGTAAGCGGCCATAAGGCATTTTATATTTACGCCTACTCGCAATGATTGTGCTGTTTGCATGTTCACAGAAATCTAATTGTATTTTTAAAAATGTACACGATACTATTAGGCATTCAGTTAAGAGAGACAAATCAAGGGTCTCTTCACCCACTGAATCTCCCCTGTAGTTTTCCACTGCACCGGTATGAGACACTAAAGCAACAACATGCATTGAAAGAAGTGCTAAAATAAATTAAGTCACTGGCTTTTTGCATAAATTGAGCTGATGAATTTGGTATTCAAATGTTATTTTCACCCAAAGCTAGTCTACTTTGTCCATAGCTTTCTTTATCTTTATCTACAGAGTTAACAGAACTTGGACAGCTCTTTGGAGCAGTGATGGCTGTCATGATAAATGTGCTTTAGAAATGAACTTGATGTTTAATTCTACCTAAGCACCCACAGCAAAGTCAATATGTACATTTGGAATTCATTTTGACATTGGGCAGAGTTGGTTGACTTAAGTTGACCACATAAATTGTAGCACTTTTACACTTATCAACTACACTGTTAAGATAAGATAAGATAATCCTTTATTGTTCCACATGGGGAAATTTCATTGGTGCAACGCAGGTAGATACAGAGCTAGATACAGAAGAAAAGAACAGATCACATCACTTATGGGAAGTCTGAAAAACACTTTCAGTAGAAGATCTCCTATAAACAAAAACTCCCATAGACAAATAAATAAATACATAAATACCATTGCATGTGTCACGACAGCACATAGATTGCACATGAATCACAACAGTAATTGCACATATGACGGAATTGCACATGGTTAGGTCAGTATTGCGAGTGTTCAGGACTAACAGTTTTTGTTATAAAGTCTGACAGCAGCAGGAAGGAAAGACCTGCGAAACGTCTCCTTCACACAGCGAGGGTGGATCAGTCTCTCACTGAAGCTGCTCTCCAGAGCAGAGAGAGTGTCCTGCAGGGGGTGACACTCATGGTCCAGCATAGATGTGAATCTAGCCAGGACCCTCCTGTCCCCCACCTCCTGCACCGAGTCCAGAGCACAGCCCAGGACGGAGCTGGACTTCTTGATGACTCTGTCCAGCCTCTTCCTCTCCCTCTCTGTGATGCTGCTGCTCCAGCAGGCCACACCATACAGGAGGGCCGATGCCACCACAGAGTCGTAGAAGGTCTTCAGGAGTGGCCCTGTCACTCCAAAAGACCTGAGTCTCCTCAGGAGGTAGAGCCGACTCTGGTCCGAGTATCAGACACACAGTCCCGGGCTCTCACAAACTGGGGTCGGTCTGTGAGGTAGTCCAGGATCCACTCTGCCAGGTCATACTCCACACCAGTTTTATTTAAATTGTTTTTTTCCCATAGTGCCTTTCTGGGCCCAAAGGATCTGCTTCCCTACAAAGACTACAAAGACAAATTTGGCAAGTCCAACAAGAGGAAAGGCTTCAACGAGGGCCTGTGGGAGATCGAGAACAATCCTGGAGTCAAGTTCATAGGATATCAGGTCAGTCTAATGAGCCCTAGGTGCACAGACAGAGGAATGTGTGTCTGACCACCTGGAGTCTCACCCAGGTGCTCAGGGAGTTTACACCTGGAGCTACAGCAACTCGGAACATAGACAAAGCTCTCAGCTGTTATTTACAAGAAACGTCAGCGCTGCTCCTGAAACACTATGTATCTACACGACATTTATACACAACACTGTTTTATATCGCTTGCATATTAAATGTTGGTCAGATGAATAGGTTTCTAAACTTTACAGTAGTTTCTCAGAGGGGCAGTGCTTTTCATAGTGCTTTCATTAAATAGGTTCCTTACCTTGAACGTTTTGGCTATTTTACGCCATGTCTCCTTGTAAAATTTATGTTTTTAGGTTGTACAGCATTTCAGTAATACAGTTATATTTCTTCAATTTGTCAATAAACTCATCTTAGTCCACCATGTATCATTCACCAAGATCCTGGATGTGGTGCACTTTATTTATGTTTTTAGAGAGCATATTTTGAAAGAGTTATTTTGAACTCTACGTGCCTCTTTCCTATGTTTCCTGAAATAGAAGAACTACAACCTAATTTGAGTGGAGCGTAGTGTAAATACGTCCACTGGATGTTCTGATAGTTCTGATAGTTCTGATAGCTCTGATAGTTCTGATAGTTCTGATGGTTCTGATAGTTCTGATGGTTCTGATAGTTCTGATGGTTCTGATAGTTCTGATAGTTCTGATAGTTCTAATAGTTCTAATAGTTCTGATGGTTCTGATGGTTCTGATGGTTCTAATAGTTCTGATAGTTCTGATAGTTCTGATGGTTCTGATGGTTCTGATGGTTCTGATAGTTCTGATAGTTCTGATAGTTCTAATAGTTCTAATAGTTCTGATGGTTCTGATGGTTCTGATGGTTCTAATAGTTCTGATAGTTCTGATAGTTCTGATGGTTCTGATGGTTCTGATGGTTCTGATGGTTCTGATAGTTCTGATAGCTCTGATAGCTCTGATAGTTCTGATAGCTCTGATAGTTCTGATAGTTCTGATAGCTCTAATAGTTCTGATAGCTCTGATAGTTCTGATAGTTCTGATAGCTCTGATAGCTCTGATAGTTCTGATGGTTCTGATAGTTCTGATAGTTCTGAAGGTCCTGATAGTTCTGATAGTTCTGATAGTTTTGATAGTTTTGATAGTTCTGATGGTTCTGATGGTTCTGATAGTTCTGATACTTCTGATACTTCTGATAGCTCTGCTGATAGCTCTGATAGTTCTGATAGCTCTGATAGTTCTGATAGCTCTAATAGTTATGATAGCTCTAATAGTTCTGATAGTTCTGATAGTTCTGAAGGTCCTGATAGTTCTGATAGCTCTGATAGTTCTGATAGTTCTGATAGTTCTGATGGTTCTGATAGTTCTGATAGTTCTGATAGTTCTGATAGCTCTGCTGATAGCTCTGATAGTTCTGATAGCTCTGATAGTTCTGATAGCTCTGATAGTTCTGATAGTTCTGATAGCTCTGATAGTTCTGATAGTTCTGAAGGTCCTGATAGTTCTGATAGCTCTGATAGTTCTGATAGTTCTGATAGTTCTGATGGTTCTGATAGTTCTGATAGCTCTGCTGATAGCTCTGATAGTTCTGATAGCTCTGATAGTTCTGATGGTTCTGATAGTTCTGATAGCTCTGATAGTTCTGATAGTTCTGATGGTTCTGATAGTTCTGATAGTTCTGATAGCTCTGATAGTTCTGATAGTTCTGATAGTTCTGATAGCTCTGCTGATAGCTCTGATAGTTCTGATAGCTCTGATAGCTCGGCTGATAGCTCTGATAGCTCTGATAGTTCTGATGGTTCTGATAGTTCTGATAGCTCTGATAGTTCTGCTAGTTCTGATGGTTCTGATAGTTCTGATAGTTCTGATAGCTCTGCTGATAGCTCTGATAGTTCTGATAGCTCTGATAGTTCTGATGGTTCTGATAGTTCTGATAGCTCTGATAGCTCTGATAGCTCTGATGGTTCTGATAGTTCTGATAGCTCTGATAGTTCTGATAGCTCTGATAGTTCTGATAGTTCTGATAGCTCTGATAGTTCTGATAGTTCTGATGGTTCTGATAGTTCTGATAGTTCTGATAGTTCTGATAGCTCTGCTGATAGCTCTGCTGATAGCTCTGATAGTTCTGATAGCTCTGATAGTTCTGATAGCTCTGATATTTCTGATAGTTCTGATAGCTCTGATAGTTCTGATAGTTCTGATAGCTCTGATAGTTCTGATAGCTCTGATAGCTCTGATAGTTCTGATAGTTCTGATAGCTCTGATAGTTCTGATAGTTCTGATAGCTCTAATAGTTCTGATAGCTCTGATAGTTCTGATAGTTCTGATAGTTCTGATAGCTCTGATAGTTCTGATGGTTCTGATAGTTCTGATAGTTCTGAAGGTCCTGATAGTTCTGATAGTTCTGATAGTTCTGATAGCTCTGATAGCTCTGATAGTTCTGAGAGTTCTGATAGTTTTGATAGTTTTGATAGTTCTGATGGTTCTGATGGTTCTGATAGTTCTGATACTTCTGATACTTCTGATAGCTCTGCTGATAGCTCTGATAGTTTTGATAGCTCTGATAGTTCTGATAGCTCTAATAGTTCTGATAGCTCTGATAGTTCTGATAGTTCTGATAGTTCTGAAGGTCCTGATAGTTCTGATAGCTCTGATAGTTCTGATAGTTCTGATAGTTCTGATGGTTCTGATAGTTCTGATAGTTCTGATAGTTCTGATAGCTCTGCTGATAGCTCTGATAGTTCTGATAGCTCTGATAGTTCTGATAGCTCTGATAGTTCTGATAGTTCTGATAGCTCTGATAGTTCTGATAGTTCTGAAGGTCCTGATAGTTCTGATAGCTCTGATAGTTCTGATAGTTCTGATAGTTCTGATGGTTCTGATAGTTCTGATAGTTCTGATAGTTCTGATAGCTCTGCTGATAGCTCTGATAGTTCTGATAGCTCTGATAGTTCTGATGGTTCTGATAGTTCTGATAGTTCTGATAGCTCTGCTGATAGCTCTGATAGTTCTGATAGCTCTGATAGTTCTGATGGTTTTGATAGTTCTGATAGCTCTGATAGTTCTGATAGTTCTGATGGTTCTGATAGTTCTGATAGTTCTGATAGCTCTGATAGCTCTGATGGTTCTGATAGTTCTGATAGCTCTGATAGTTCTGATAGTTCTGATGGTTCTGATAGTTCTGATAGTTCTGATAGTTCTGATAGCTCTGCTGATAGCTCTGCTGATAGCTCTGATAGTTCTGATAGCTCTGATAGTTCTGATGGTTCTGATAGTTCTGATAGTTCTGATAGTTCTGATAGTTCTGATAGCTCTGATAGTTCTGATAGTTCTGATAGCTCTGCTGATAGTTCTGATAGTTCTGATAGTTCTGATAGCTCTGATAGTTCTGATAGCTCTGATAGTTCTGATAGTTCTGATAGTTCTGAAAGTTCTGATAGCTCTGATAGTTCTGATAGTTCTGATAGCTCTGATAGTTCTGATAGTTCTGATAGTTCTGATAGTTCTGATAGCTCTGATAGTTCTGATAGTTCTGATAGTTCTGATAGCTCTGCTGATAGCTCTGATAGTTCTGATAGTTCTGATAGCTCTGCTGATAGCTCTGATAGTTCTGATAGCTCTGATAGTTCTGATAGTTCTGATAGTTCTGATAGCTCTGCTGATAGCTCTGCTGATAGCTCTGATAGTTCTGATAGCTCTGATAGTTCTGATGGTTCTGATAGTTCTGATAGTTCTGATAGTTCTGATAGTTCTGATAGCTCTGATAGTTCTGATAGTTCTGATAGCTCTGCTGATAGTTCTGATAGTTCTGATAGTTCTGATAGCTCTGATAGTTCTGATAGTTCTGATAGTTCTGAAAGTTCTGATAGCTCTGATAGTTCTGATAGTTCTGATAGCTCTGATAGTTCTGATAGTTCTGATAGTTCTGATAGTTCTGATAGCTCTGATAGTTCTGATAGTTCTGATAGTTCTGATAGCTCTGCTGATAGCTCTGATAGTTCTGATAGTTCTGATAGCTCTGCTGATAGCTCTGATAGTTCTGATAGTTCTGATAGTTCTGATAGTTCTGATAGTTCTGATAGCTCTGATAGTTCTGATAGTTCTGATAGCTCTGATAGTTCTGATAGTTCTGATAGTTCTGATAGTTCTGATAGTTCTGATAGTTCTGATAGCTCTGATAGTTCTAATAGTTCTGATAGCTCTGATAGTTCTGATAGCTCTGATAGTTCTGATAGCTCTGATAGTTCTGATAGTTCTGATAGTTCTGAAAGTTCTGATAGCTCTGATAGTTCTGATAGTTCTGATAGCTCTGATAGTTCTGATAGTTCTGATAGCTCTGCTGATAGCTCTGATAGTTCTGATAGTTCTGATAGTTCTGATAGTTCTGATAGTTCTGATAGCTCTGATAGTTCTGATAGTTCTGATAGTTCTGATAGTTCTGATAGTTCTGATAGTTCTGATAGCTCTGATAGTTCTGATAGTTCTGATAGCTCTGATAGTTCTGATAGTTCTGATAGTTCTGATAGTTCTGATACTATGCTGTGCTTATGCGCTGTTACGTGAAACCAAATATGATTATCTAATATAGCAGGGCTGCAACTAATTAGTATGATTATATTACATATTACCGATTATTTTAGTAATCAGCGATTATTAAGTAGCACAGAACAAAATCACATTCAAATCACTAACAAGTAAGAGTTCCACCTAAAATCTTTTTAACCAACTAAAGATTAAATTATGGTGACTGAAGGCTTTAAGATAGATATTATTTTTTTTCTGAATTAAATAAATGATTGATTAAAATCAGAAATAGTATATTTTGATTTAATAATGTCTTTGTATAGAAAACATATTTTGGCATGTGTTTAATAGTGTAGAGTCTGTGATTATAATCAAAATATGATTATTTGATATAGTTGAAGTAGTGATAACTCGTAGCAGGTCACAAGTCGTGCCATTATTCATTCTCTCCCCAAACACGGCTCTGAAGCTCTGAAGTCTGATGGAAACTCTGACCACTGTGTCAGTAAAACACACTGACCAGAGCTTTGATCAAACCAATAAACATTCTGCACTTATGACCATCATCTGTCACCCCACAGAAAGAAAACTTTAAATAGAGATGTTTTTCCCATAGCATCTCACACTTGAACAGATATATGAAATACACAGATATATGAAATACACAGATGTATGAAATACACAGATATATGAAATACACAGATATATGAAATACACAGATATATGAAATACACAGATATATGAAATACACAGATGTATGAAATACACAGATATATGAAATACACAGATATATGACATACACAGATATATGAAATACACAGATATATGACATACACAGATATATGAAATACACAGATATATGAAATACACAGATATATGACATACACAGATATATGAAATACACAGATATATGACATACACAGATATATGAAATACACAGATATATGAAATACACAGATATATGAAATACACAGATATATGACATACACAGATATATGACATACACAGATATATGACATACACAGATATATGAAATACACAGATATATGAAATACACAGATATATGAAATACAAAGATATATGAAATACACAGATATACACAGATATATGAAATACACAGATATATGACATACACAGATATATGACATACACAGATATATGACATACACAGATATATGAAAGACACAGATATATGAAATACACAGATATATGAAATACACAGATATATGAAATACACAGATATATCACATACACAGATATATGAAATACACAGATATATCACATACACAGATATATGAAATACACAGATATATGAAATACACAGATATATGACATACACAGATATATGAAATACACAGATATATGACATACACAGATATATGAAATACACAGATATATGAAATACACAGATATATGAAATACACAGATATATGAAATACACAGATATATGAAATACACAGATATATGAAATACACAGATGTATGAAATACACAGATATATGAAATACACAGATATATGACATACACAGATATATGAAATACACAGATATATGACATACACAGATATATGAAATACACAGATATATGAAATACACAGATATATGACATACACAGATATATGAAATACACAGATATATGACATACACAGATATATGAAATACACAGATATATGAAATACACAGATATATGAAATACACAGATATATGAAATACACAGATATATGACATACACAGATATATGACATACACAGATATATGACATACACAGATATATGAAATACACAGATATATGAAATACAAAGATATATGAAATACACAGATATATGAAATACACAGATATATGACATACACAGATATATGACATACACAGATATATGACATACACAGATATATGAAAGACACAGATATATGAAATACACAGATATATGAAATACACAGATATATGAAATACACAGATATATGACATACACAGATATATGAAATACACAGATATATGACATACACATATATATGAAATACACAGATATATGAAATACACAGATATATGAAATACACAGATATATGACATACACAGATATATGAAATACACAGATATATGAAATACACAGATATACACAGATATATGAAATACACAGATATATGACATACACAGATATATGACATACACAGATATATGACATACACAGATATATGAAAGACACAGATATATGAAATACACAGATATATGAAATACACAGATATATGAAATACACAGATATATCACATACACAGATATATGAAATACACAGATATATGACATACACAGATATATGAAATACACAGATATATGAAATACACAGATATGTGAAATACACAGATATATGACATACACAGATATATGAAAGACACAGATATATGACATACACAGATATATGAAATACACAGATATATGAAATACACAGATATATGAAATACACAGATATATGAAATACACAGATATATGAAATACACAGATATATGAAATACACAGATGTATGAAATACACAGATATATGAAATACACAGATATATGACATACACAGATATATGAAATACACAGATATATGACATACACAGATATATGAAATACACAGATATATGACATACACAGATATATGAAATACACAGATATATGAAATACACAGATATATGAAATACACAGATATATGAAATACACAGATATATGAAATACACAGATATATGACATACACAGATATATGACATACACAGATATATGAAATACACAGATATATGAAATACACAGATATATGAAATACAAAGATATATGAAATACACAGATATACACAGATATATGAAATACACAGATATATGACATACACAGATATATGACATACACAGATATATGACATACACAGATATATGAAAGACACAGATATATGAAATACACAGATATATGAAATACACAGATATATGAAATACACAGATATATGACATACACAGATATATGAAATACACAGATATATGACATACACAGATATATGAAATACACAGATATATGAAATACACAGATATATGAAATACACAGATATATGACATACACAGATATATGAAATACACAGATATATGACATACACAGATATATGAAATACACAGATATATGAAATACACAGATATATGAAATACACAGATATATGAAATACACAGATATATGAAATACACAGATGTATGACATACACAGATATATGAAATACACAGATATATGACATACACAGATATATGACATACACAGATATATGACATACACAGATATATGAAATACACAGATATATGAAATACACAGATATATGAAATACAAAGATATATGAAATACACAGATATACACAGATATATGAAATACACAGATATATGAAATACACAGATATATGAAATACACAGATATATGACATACACAGATATATGACATACACAGATATATGAAATACACAGATATATGAAATACACAGATATATGACATACACAGATATATGAAATACACAGATATATGAAATATACAGATATACACAGATATATGAAATACACAGATATATGAAATACACAGATATATGACATACACAGATATATGACATACACAGATATATGACATACACAGATATATGAAATACACAGATATATGAAATACACAGATATATGAAATACACAGATATATGAAATACACAGATATATGAAATACACAGATATATGACATACACAGATATATGAAATACACAGATATATGAAATACACAGATATATGAAATACACAGATATATGAAATACACAGATATATGAAATACACAGATATATGAAATACACAGATATATGAAATACACAGATATACACAGATATATGAAATACACAGATATATGAAATACACAGATATATGAAATACACAGATATATGACATACACAGATATATGAAATACACAGATATATGAAATACACAGATATATGAAATACACAGATATATGAAATACACAGATATATGAAATACACAGATATACACAGATATATGAAATACACAGATATATGAAATACACAGATATATGACATACACAGATATATGAAATACACAGATATATGAAATACACAGATATATGACATACACAGATATATGAAATACACAGATATATGAAATACACAGATATACACAGATATATGAAATACACAGATATATGAAATACACAGATATATGAAATACACAGATATATGAAATACACAGATATACACAGATATATGAAATACACAGATATATGAAATACACAGATATATGAAATACACAGATATATGACATACACAGATATATGAAATACACAGATATATGAAATACACAGATATATGAAATACACAGATATACACAGATATACACAGATATATGAAATACACAGATATATGAAATACACAGATATATGACATACACAGATATATGAAATACACAGATATATGAAATACACAGATATATGACATACACAGATATATGAAATACACAGATATATGAAATACACAGATATATGAAATACACAGATATATGACATACACAGATATATGAAATACACAGATATATGAAATACACAGATATATGACATACACAGATATATGAAATACACAGATATATGAAATACACAGATATATGAAATACACAGTTCTGCTCACACAGGTGATGCAGAGTTCATCCGAGGCAGAGGACGCAGGAAACACCGCAGAGGGCAGCAGTGAGGGAGAGGAGGGGGAGGAAGGCGACTCTGTGGAGGAGGAAGAAGACGCAGAGAAGATCCCGGTTGATAAGAGCGGGTCCAAGCGGAAAAAGACCGGCTCTGCTAAGGTACGCTTACGTTACATCACACTGAAGAATAAACAGCAGATTCTACCATAGAAACCAGACCTGCTCCAGCTAAGCTTCAAAGTTCAAGGCTTAAAGAATGTTGTGGTGCCACGTGAACGCAACCTACACTGTTTAATAGGGCTGCAACGATTAATTGACAGAAGTCAAGAAGACAGTGGAATTATTAAATAAAAATGTCAAATGTCAACGTCACCTGATTTTCATCAATAATATACTTAATTTATACATATTTTCTTTTTAGAATCCTCCAAAGTTTAACCATTATTTGGTTGATAATGTATTTAATAAGACTAATTGTTTGACTCAACTGCTAAAATAATGAGTTGGTTACAGCTGTAGTGTTTATTGATAGCATATAATATTTGATCACCTAAAAGCTAACTCTGAATGTAGAGTCACTGGGATTGGCTGATGCTGAGCGGGGTTAACAGCTGATGTGTTGCTGTCTAATAAAGACCAATGTGAACTCCTTCTAACTAAGTTACCTCGTCTGCACATCTGTATTATCACTGACTCGTCCTCATTAGTGCTGTGAGTCCCTGCTTCTGTGCGCTCCCTGGTGCACTGCAGAATACTGTACTGTCCAAAAACCCTCACATCTCACTCCTCTCCTAGCAACCACTGTTGCCAGGCAACTGGGCTCCATCATACTCTGCACATGTGGTGCATTCAGGGATCTGCGGAGCATTCACGGACCTGTGCTACATTCAGGGGCAAATGGGGCAAACTGTGCTTTAATATGAGTCAATGTTTGAGGTGGTGTTGCTTTTGCAGATCTGTAATGACTCTGTTTACACACGCATAGTTCACATTTAAGTCTTAACTCATAGTTTTAATCCTGTTTTGTGCCACTGCTGTGTTCTTACTTTGACGTCAGAAGTCGGAGCAGTCGCGGCTCTCAGAGGAGGACGAGAAAGATGGAAAAGAGGAGGAGCAGAAGAGTGATTCTGACGGAGAACAAGACAACGACCTTCAAAACTCTGACAGTAAGGTACGCTGCATGTTCACAGAGGCTTTAGTGACTGTAAAGTACGCTGCATGTTCACAGAGGCTTTAGTGACTGTAAAGTACGCTGCATGTTCACAGAGGCTTTAGTGACTGTAAGGTACGCTGCATGTTCACAGAGGCTTTAGTGACTGTAAAGTACGCTGCATGTTCACAGAGGCTTTAGTGACTGTAAAGTACGCTGCATGTTCACAGAGGCTTTAGTGACTGTAAAGTACGCTGCATGTTCACAGAGGCTTTAGTGACTGTAAAGTACGCTGCATGTTCACAGAGGCTTTAGTGACTGTAAAGTACGCTGCATGTTCACAGAGGCTTTAGTGACTGTAAAGTACGCTGCATGTTCACAGAGGCTTTAGTGACTGTAAAGTACGCTGCATGTTCACAGAGGCTTTAGTGACTGTAAAGTACGCTGCATGTTCACAGAGGCTTTAGTGACTGTAAAGTACGCTGCATGTTCACAGAGGCTTTAGTGACTGTAAAGTACGCTGCATGTTCACAGAGGCTTTAGTGACTGTAAAGTACGCTGCATGTTCACAGAGGCTTTAGTGACTGTAAAGTACGCTGCATGTTCACAGAGGCTTTAGTGACTGTAAAGTACGCTGCATGTTCACAGAGGCTTTAGTGACTGTAAAGTACGCTGCATGTTCACAGAGGCTTTAGTGACTGTAAAGTACGCTGCATGTTCACAGAGGCTTTAGTGACTGTAAGGTACGCTGCATGTTCACAGAGGCTTTAGTGACTGTAAAGTACGCTGCGTGTTCACAGAGGCTTTAGTGACTGTAAAGTACGCTGCGTGTTCACAGAGGCTTTAGTGACTGTAAAGTACGCTGCATGTTCACAGAGGTTTAGTGACTGTAAAGTACGTTGCATGTTCACAGAGGCTTTAGTGACTGTAAAGTACGCTGCATGTTCACAGAGGCTTTAGTGACTGTAAAGTACGCTGCATGTTCACAGAGGCTTTAGTGACTGTAAAGTACGCTGCATGTTCACAGAGGCTTTAGTGACTGTAAGGTACGCTGCATGTTCACAGAGGCTTTAGTGACTGTAAAGTACGCTGCATGTTCACAGAGGTTTAGTGACTGTAAAGTACGTTGCATGTTCACAGAGGCTTTAGTGACTGTAAAGTACGCTGCATGTTCACAGAGGCTTTAGTGACTGTAAAGTACGCTGCATGTTCACAGAGGCTTTAGTGACTGTAAAGTACGCTGCATGTTCACAGAGGCTTTAGTGACTGTAAGGTACGCTGCATGTTCACAGAGGCTTTAGTGACTGTAAAGTACGCTGCATGTTCACAGAGGCTTTAGTGACTGTAAAGTACGCTGCATGTTCACAGAGGCTTCAGTGACTGTAAAGTACGCTGCATGTTCACAGAGGCTTCAGTGACTGTAAGGTACGCTGCATGTTCACAGAGGCTTTAGTGACTGTAAAGTACGTTGCATGTTCACAGAGGCTTTAGTGACTGTAAAGTACGCTGCATGTTCACAGAGGCTTTAGTGACTGTAAAGTACGCTGCATGTTCACAGAGGCTTCAGTGACTGTAAAGTACGCTGCATGTTCACAGAGGCTTTAGTGACTGTAAAGTACGCTGCATGTTCACAGAGGCTTTAGTGACTGTAAAGTACGCTGCATGTTCACAGAGGCTTTAGTGACTGTAAAGTACGCTGCATGTTCACAGAGGCTTTAGTGACTGTAAGGTACGCTGCATGTTCACAGAGGCTTTAGTGACTGTAAAGTACGCTGCATGTTCACAGAGGCTTTAGTGACTGTAAAGTACGCTGCATGTTCACAGAGGCTTTAGTGACTGTAAAGTACGCTGCATGTTCACAGAGGCTTTAGTGACTGTAAAGTACGCTGCATGTTCACAGAGGCTTTAGTGACTGTAAAGTACGCTGCATGTTCACAGAGGCTTTAGTGACTGTAAAGTACGCTGCATGTTCACAGAGGCTTTAGTGACTGTAAAGTACGCTGCATGTTCACAGAGGCTTTAGTGACTGTAAAGTACGCTGCATGTTCACAGAGGCTTTAGTGACTGTAAAGTACGCTGCATGTTCACAGAGGCTTTAGTGACTGTAAAGTACGCTGCATGTTCACAGAGGCTTTAGTGACTGTAAAGTACGCTGCATGTTCACAGAGGCTTTAGTGACTGTAAAGTACGCTGCATGTTCACAGAGGCTTTAGTGACTGTAAAGTACGCTGCATGTTCACAGAGGCTTTAGTGACTGTAAAGTACGCTGCATGTTCACAGAGGCTTTAGTGACTGTAAAGTACGCTGCATGTTCACAGAGGCTTTAGTGACTGTAAAGTACGCTGCATGTTCACAGAGGCTTTAGTGACTGTAAAGTACGTTGCATGTTCACAGAGGCTTTAGTGACTGTAAAGTACGCTGCATGTTCACAGAGGCTTTAGTGACTGTAAAGTACGCTGCATGTTCACAGAGGCTTTAGTGACTGTAAAGTACGCTGCATGTTCACAGAGGTTCTGGTGTAAAGTCCTCACTGTTCATGTGTGATTTGTCTTCATCAGAACCAGATGCTCTCATAGGAACATTAGGCAAAAGCCTAAGAAGACTCAAACTCTGTGTAGCTCAGTGGCCCCTGCATCACTGTCTTCACCTCCATTTGTTCAATTTGGACTTGTTTATGTCTAACATCAGGTGAGCGCTCATTCTGTCACTCAAAACCAGGGGTAAGACATTAAATTAAAATACATTTATTTTTTATACTGTTTTGTTGTAGTCTTTCTCAATGAAAGTCAGTGTTGGTAAATTGTTTGGATATTTGTTGCTGCAGTTTTTCATAAAGACCTAATACTTTAAATATTACTGTTTTATTTAGTCATTCAGTTGTTTGTGCCAAATCTCAAAGTAATGTAGCCGTAATGAAAAGGCAAAAGTACTGACGCTACTGTCAATTGATTATAAAATATGACCTAGTCCTGTTAGCTTAGCATTTGTTTTTGTTTGGGTAAATAGCCTAGGGAGCCACTCATTGGATAGGTTAAAAATACCTGCCTTTGACACTGGATTTATGAGCTTCTATAGAGAATCTATTGCCTGTGTAATTTCTCTGTTTTCAACCTTTAAAATGAATGTATTACCAAAAGCCTTTTTCATGTGAGAATTCATTTCTGTTCTTATCTGCATTTGTGTCAATGAGTTTAAAGTTGTAAACTTGGAATCCAGGCAGTTCATTCAGATGCACGAATCTTGAGTGGGTGGTGACATCACCAGCCCACTATTGGCCCAGTTTATATTCTACATTATGATATTTCATCGTTTGATGTTTTAATTCAAATATTTGTAATTCCACCAATTTACCAGGTGTAAGCTAAGTCATTTGTCTCACTCCACACAGTGTAAATATCATGAGTATTTGTACTGGTCCGTACACAATAACTATTGTACCAGTCACTTTATGTGTCCACAGCATTGATGAGACTCCATAGACATTCATTCCTATATTTCCTATATACTCTACTACAGTCTATTATATATGTTGGTTATTGCAATGTACTCATCACTCTAGATGTAGCTTGAATTGTTTTGATATCTATGGGAAGGTCTTATGGAAATGACGTACTCTTTTATATAACCGAATGAAGCTCGATATAAGTGTTGTGCACAAGCAGGTTACACAGTGTACTTCAGTATTACCCTGGAGACTACTGTCCATTGTAGAGGATAGAGCAGTTGTACTTGGGACTGCTGTAGAAAACAGATCATGTCATGAAGAAAAGCACCTGTGTGTCTGTGAGATACATTATCTGTATATTTCAAACCCTTTTAGAGGCTCTGCTGCAGTGCAGACATTGGACAGTAGAGGTCACTGCAGTCTATGAGTCTGCTCTATTTGAAAACTCATTGACTTGACCTTGCTGTAAGACACTGTTCATGATATGGAAGTGAAATTAGAAATTAAATGCATTTCAGGGCCGTGTTTGGCATGTTTTAATCTGGATCCCTTTAATCATTGACGATAATTGTAACACTATCTCAAATAAATTCTAAATATTTTTAAATAGTCTCTGCTATGGAACATGTGTAAGCACTTGTATATTTAATAAAGATTACATTAAATCAAACAAATGATTGCTTAAATAGCCAAATGTGCTAACAAGGATGAGAATCTGATCGCAGCCTGGCCCTCTGCCACTTGCCTGAATTCAAAATATGGCCCCCAGTGAAAAAATAATAATTGCCCACCCATGCCCTAATCATACAAACAAATGACCAAGAAGCCACACATCTATTTGTGCTCTAGTTAAGCACTTTGTAGCATTACCTTTTGCTATCAATGTGCCTGCAAGAATCAGTAAAAAAACATCTAATTTCTCCCTGAGGCAGCTACATGTAACATGGGATGTGACACTTGCTCTTCGATGTTTGTCTAGTGCATTATTTTACAAGTACCCACCATGTTTTTGGTGAAAATGTCCTTCATTTTTAAACATATCGCAGAAGAACAGTGTGGTGTTACATTTAAAACTTGATTTCTTGTCTATTATGGCGTCTCTACTTGACCTTTGGTTGTTACATCAAAAACCTGAATATAAAACATAATGGAATAACATATTGTATTTATAATAACAAGCATCTAAATCAAGTCTTTATTTATTCATGGTTGATTATGAAACATGTTATGCATTTTTAAAATTTGTATTCAATGTAAACTGATTTTGATGTTTATGTATGAGACTTTTACAAAATAAAATAATGGGAATGCATTTTGGGAGACTTTATTATTTGTTTGTTGTGCTCCTGTTCGCAAATACAGACTTTTAAATGGTAAAAAATATTCCCTAGATTCAGCATTTTTTATTATTTATTATTTTTACAATTTGAAGTCCTTTTATGTCCAGTCCATTTATGCCATTACAGATTTTGAGCACAATTTGCTAAACTAATGCAGTATGTATGCAGTATTTGAGTTGTCCAAATAATAACTGTTTACGCAGATGCTTTATTTATTACAACAATTGATGCGGTGCCTTAATAACACACAAACGCACACATACAGGGGAGAAACCATACTCGTGTGAGACCTGTGTGCACCTGTGTCTCCTACATACACTGTTTCATAATGCCTTTCTGTTGGTTTTTACAGACCTCCAGATTGGTTCAAATGTCAGGTTGCACCGATTAATCGACTAATCGTGACTAGTCAACTATAAAAAATAATCATAATCATTATTTGGACTTTGTTTCCAAACCAGGGGTATGGGGACGCCTGCAGGTACATTTTAGATTTTAAAGAAGGTAAAAATATTTGAATCAACATTATCTTTGTAGCTGCCTACATTTTGCCTAGTGTTTTGGAGGATTTGGGACATTACTATCATTAAAACAAAAACATAGGCTAAAATATAAATAATGATATAATATATGATAATTTAGGCTAACTATAAATATTTAGTTGCCCAGCAACCGAGTTGAGGGATACTTGAAGTGCGAGACAAAAGGGGTACTCGAGGCAAAAAAAGGTGGGAAACACTGCTCAAGCGCATTGAAAAATACCTTTTATTACAAAAACAGTGGCATTATTAAAACAGAAATAGATATGAACAATTTCAGATTTATTTTTGAATGAAATATATACTTTATTTGTAAATAGTCTCTATCAGCCTCAATATTTATATCTTTGTTTGGTTGAGAAAGTATTTCAATAGTCTCATTGTAGAAATAATTATTTGGTTAGTCGATTAATTAAAATGTTTATTGCTGATCAGTCAACTGCTAAAAAAATCGTGTAGTCCTAATTATTTCTATTATTTATTGTGTGGCTCCTTACAGTTTGTCTAAGTCTGAGCATGAATTTAAAATATTTTCCAACAAAAACATTGTTGTAAATGTGCTTGTGTCACAAAAAAGTCTGACTAGAAAGTACCAGACCAGGAGTAAAAAAGTCTCCAAAGTGTGGCCCCGGGCCCTGGTTCCAACTCTGCGCCAATGTGCTTCAAAAGGAGACGGGAACTAAAAAAAAAAGAATACCAGGAAGTAAAAAAGGTTCCTACAGTGGGAAAACCATGGATCTATTATATTATGGGACCCCCCCCCCCCCCTATTACGTCAACGTACAAGCCGCCCGTAGCCCCGCCCCCGCCCCGCCCTCATTACGAGCTCGTGCATATTCAGCGTGGAGCGCTTCGTTTTCAGCGCGCGACTGTGGTCTGCGCATGCGCCCTACGTGTCCGCTGATTCCGCGCTGAAAAGGAAGAAAGAAGCTGCGGCTCAAATCCGAGCACACGGAGCCGATAAAACTGCACGGATCCGCACCGGGGACGAGTTATCGGGCTTTTCGGACACCGTGCCCCTGGGTTCACACGGAAACATGGCCGACAAAGACGGTAGGGGAAGTTTTAAAGCGGCACAAATAGTGTCCTGGTTTCCCTCGTGTGACAGCCAGGCTAAGGTAACACTTCAGATGCTAACAACACATTAGCTTCTCCTGATCACAGCACAGGATTAGGCTTTACACAGGCTGATTTATGTCCTTTTGTGATACTTTTTAAAATTATTGTTCAGTCCAATCCTACTTTCTTTGTGTAGTACATCATATTTTGATAAACAATATTGTCTTCAAAGTGCTGCACATAATGGCAACACAAAACACATTTGGCTCTGTAAATCAACAGAAATCCATAGGTTTCAGAATGAGAAATTGGGACCGTTGCCAGGGTGATTAGCAATGTAAAATAAAACATTATTCTATCCTTTTGAATGTTAAAAAGTGAGTATATGCTAAACTAATGGAACTAAACCTAATTAAGCTAAAAAAGTGAACACACAAGAATATAACCATAGCAAACACAAATTAATGATAAATCAACCAACAGAGTGCAAAGTATTGTCCAGGTTTCTTGAGAAATGAGCAGACAACGGACTGTGATATAAATTAATATATTGTGGTATTTGATCATGAGATTCACCATCGTCTCCAAAATGCACTGAATTTGTGAGTGAAAAAGACTTATTGTGAGTGTATGTGATTTTTCTCTTATCTTACAAATAAATGCATGACAAAAGTTAATGGTGATGTCAATAAAAAAAATAATCAACTTTATTAATTGATAGTAATAATAGTTAACTGGGCTATACAGATGTCAAATACTTTTTTATAACAAAGATGGCCACATTATCAAATAAAAATGTCCAAAAAGAATAGACTATTGCTGATTTTCCTCAATAATGCATAAGTATTTTTGCTCTATAAGCCTCCAGTCACATATTTCAACCTTTTATTTGGTTGATTGACTTAAATCCTAATGTATTATAGAAATTATCATTTGAATAGTCAACTAATCACAAAAAAATTAATTGCTGACTAGTTTTTTGTTTATTTTTATTCAAACATTTTGAATTTTATTTATTTTAGTTGAAATATAATCTTTTGTGATAGCCCTGTTTCACACTACAATAGAATGTAGTATATAAAGCACAGTGTGAAAGTATTAGTACTTCTGTTGGGAGGCTGAGCTACAGAAACCCAGAGAAATCCAGACCAGTTTGTCATAAATATTGTCTTTTTTTAGGTTTAAAACATGAGATGCCAAACTCAAGGTACTCAAGAGCATGTTTAAAGACTAAATAACAATATAAATAATGCATAATATTTAATAGTTGCAATTATATGTTCTCTCCACAGTGTACGATGACGCGGTGGAGGAGCGCGTCATAAATGAGGAGTATAAGATCTGGAAGAAGAACACTCCGTTTCTGTACGACTTGGTGATGACCCACGCACTGGAGTGGCCCAGTCTCACAGTGCAGTGGCTCCCAGACGTCAACAGGTATTTTACTGCAGCACCCACAATGCATTTCAACACTCGGATTGAGCCCCGTCGCTGCTCAGGGCACGTTATGCATTTTTACAGTGAGAAGACGACAATGATCAAACAGAGCAGTTAAAAAGAAAGCTTAAGATTTAGTAATGGCTTTGTTGGTAATTTGAGGCACTGCTCTGTCTGAAGTGTTAATACTAATTATATCATTGAATTTAAATACTCGACTGAAAAAAAAATAACAGATGTGATTCTTTCTCCTAATCAGAAATAGCAATTTTATAGAAACTGCAGTTTTTTTTTGTTTATTTTGTAGGAAACTATCCAATCCATGTAATCTAAATTTAAAAAAAAGAAATAAATGCTCAGTTAATTTGACTTATCTTAAAAGACACATATGCTAATTATTATTTTCTTTAAAGCTTTTAATGTTCTAAGGTTATTTCCTCGTCAAAAACATCCCTGGAGTTGCATTTGGCTTCATTCACGCTAGTTTGAGGAGTCCTCTCCCCTCCGAGCGTCAAAAACACCCCCCAACTTATGTTGTCTCAGTTTGTCACGGGGCTCTTCTGACGCCTAATCTAAAATGAAGTCTGGTATTGATCACAATCAGCTTTAGTTGAATTGTACTTTGGCGCGGTGGATGTGGTGATATTCCGTTGACCCGCTCTTCTGCCGTCTTCAGGCCCGAAGGAAAGGACTACACGGTGCACAGGCTGGTTCTGGGCACGCACACGTCGGACGAACAGAACCACCTGGTGATCGCCAGCGTCCAGGTCCCCAATGACGACGCCCAGTTTGACGCCTCGCACTATGACAGCGAGAAGGGAGGTGAGCACGGCCCAGGCAGGTTTACCGACGAGGCATTTCTTAACCACATGTGACATTTATGATAAATACACCTCAACTAATACTTAAAAAAAACATGTTTTTAACATATTTCTGTTGGATTGACATGATATTGTTTATATATTGTTATTGGGATACTCGATAAGAAATGGGAGATAATTCATATTTGTCAATTTCACTCACTCCTAGTTATGATTGTGTAAACCTGCAATGATTAATCAAATTCCAGACAACTATAGAAACATTCAGTCATATTTTCATAATCTGTACTATACAGACCCGAAAACGCATACAAAAATATATATATTTTTTTTTAAAGGGGAGTGTCTAGAGCCGAGGCGCGCGGCCGAAACCGCTAGGCTATTTCGTGCCGCGGCTCCTGAAACTGCTGGGCTATTTGACCGCGCCGCGGCTCTGTAGCAACGGCCTTTTTTAATAACAAAGCTGGTGACGTTATTAACTCGAGATGTCAAAAAGGAATGGACCGTTTCTGATTTTCATCAATGATACCGTACTTTTCGGGCTATACATTGCTCCTGAATAAAAGCCGCGCACACAAAATTTACGAAGAAATTGTACAAATACGGGCCGCACCAAACAATGAACTGCAGGAGCCCACGTTGTAACATGAGTTATTTACACATGAATATAGAACTATTAGACTCATTTCTCAGTGAATAGTAGTTGGATTATATTAACACAGTGTTTTGAAGTTTAACAAACAAAAGAACACATCTGAGCTGTCCCCTCGGTCCTTGATTACTCTGTGTGAGTTGATTTACCTGTCTGTGCCTTCACATCTGGTTCATCTGCTCCTGAGCTGTACTTATCGAGTGAGTGTTACTTTGTAACATGAGATATTTACACGGATAGATATAGATGATGTCATAGTAATGATGCACATGTCTGATTATAATAAAACACATTGTTTTGAACCTTTTAAAATATGGAAAACACGATTTGTGTTTCCTTCTACCGTGTCAAACGCTTGCACTTCCTGCTAGTGCCCCCTGGTGTACATGCCTGTAAAATCTAAAAATTAGACTCACCGTTGTTATGACCGCAGGGTTCAAAGCGTGGGGGGGGGAAGCAGCAGTTTGAAGACCTTTTGTTTGGTTGTTAACGTCTTCAAAATGTCTCGACGTGCAATAGAAATAATTACTGGACGAGGAATGTGTTTGAGTCCTAAGCACGTCCTGTTTTCTCTTCCAGCAGGTATGTTGAAGGATGAACAGCTACTGGCTTCTCTTTGTGGTTTGTTTTTTGTTATGGTATGGTATTACTGTGTTGTGTGTTTTTCAAATACAAGGTCAACTTTTAAGCCCAAAAAAAAAAGACTTCACTCAAAGGACATGTATTATACAAAATGTACTTTTTTTTTTTTTTAGCCTTTAACCAAACCTGGAGTTCTATAAAGCTACATTCACAATTTGTTTAATGAATCCTGTTAAATTCTCTCCCCTCTGAGCCTAACACAACATTCAAAATTCCCGGATTTGTGACGTCATTGGTCAAGCTCCTGCGCCCGTTTTCAAGTCCATAAATAACAACGCAGACTTTCAACGAACGCAATTTTGATGGCAGAAATGCTCAGAGCAGCTGTGTACTTGCATTAGTGTGTCAAGGGTGCACTTATTTTTTTTTGTTTAAGCCCCATGTAATTCCTGCTGCGGTCAGTAGATGGAGTTCTGACCCAAATCCTGCTGAAGAAATACCTGACTGATATTAAGTTGTGTGGTGTTCACTTATTTTCAGTTCTAAAATATTAGATGCCAAAGTAAATGTACTCTAGAGTGTGTTTTAAAGGCCAGTAACAATAAAAATAATGTGTAATATTTGTCCTTTAATAACCATGACCTCATCTACCGACAACACACACGTAACTGTAGTCGTCATTATACTCTGCCACATAAATAAAACTGCTACAATGCTTAATTTGCTTTTATTTTCCTGACACAAAATGACATGAAACGGTAAAACTGAACACGTGACATCTGCAGACCTCATTAACCCATTCACAAATGTAATCTTTAATAATAATTGTACGTATGTCTTTGTCCGTCTTTTCAGAATTCGGAGGCTTCGGTTCAGTCAGCGGGAAAATCGATATTGAGATCAAGATAAACCACGAAGGAGAAGTGAACCGAGCTCGATACATGCCGCAGAATCCCGTCATCATCGCCACAAAGACGCCCACGTCCGACGTGCTCGTGTTCGACTACACCAAGCACCCGTCCAAACCAGGTACGCCAGGCCGGCCGGCTACGATGCTTCTGGACTGTGTCACACGAGAAAACTACCACAATCTACAGGACATTGTCAATAAGTCACTTTTTTATTAACAATCTGGTGTTAAAATGGTGGTTATCACGATTACACATGTGCCACGATTAATTATTGTTTACCCTTTTTACTGCAATAAAATATACTATTTAACATCCCTAATGTGAACCAGGAACAAATAAAACGATATTTGAGTTATCTGGAGCATAAGACTCAAAAGTGAATTGTTAATTATTTATTTTGATTTGAACTGTTTTTGAGTCTGTGAGCTGTGATTTGCCAGGCTATTTACTACTCGCCCCGTTTTGCTACAAGAGCGCCCTCTGCTGTCAATGGCTCCACTTTGATATTCTCAATCTAGAAACCTTCAGTCACTATATTAGAAGTTATAATAGAATTTGTTTTAACTAGTTGACCACTAAAATAATCATTAGTCAATAAATCAACCATTTAAAAGGAAACCGTGTATAGTTTTAGACATAATTGTACCCGTGTCTTTGCTCTCAGACCCGAGTGGCGAGTGCTCCCCCGACCTGCGGCTGAAGGGGCATCAGAAGGAAGGCTACGGACTCTCCTGGAACCCAAACCTCAGCGGAAACTTGCTCAGTGCCTCCGACGACCACGTGAGTGCCGAGATCCTTTAATTTGAAAGATTTACATCGTTAATTCTATGACTGAAGTCGATCAGAGAAATGGATGACATGGCCTGCCAGTCGATTATTCAACTTAAGAGGGGCCTCGCTTCATGGTCGGCATTTTGTGTCCTAACCTTTTATAGCAGACTGAGCTGACTTAAGCTAGAGAGCGCCCCCTGTAACTCCCTGGTGAAAATACACTGTCAGGAAACAGACCTTAAAAGGCAGATTAAGCCCATGATTCACTGCCACATCTTCTGCCTACTTACCTGTCGTTTCCCCGTAGACCATCTGCCTGTGGGACATCGGTGCGGCTCCTAAAGAGGGGAAGGTGGTGGACGCTAAGACCATCTTCACGGGACACACTGCGGTGGTGGAGGATGTGTCCTGGCACCTGCTGCACGAGTCGCTGTTCGGATCTGTGGCCGACGACCAGAAACTCATGATGTGAGTCGTGCGGCGCCGCTGAAGCTTTACAGAGGAAGAACATGCAAATATTTAGGAAGAGGAAGCGAATCTGTGAAATACAATAAACAGATCTTTATGGATTGTGCTCGATGTAGTATTAAAAATGGCTCTGTAAAAAAATAATCCAAGGTCATAGTTAAAAATAAAGAATAAACACTGCAGATAAAAGTGCCAGCTGTTCAATGTAAACTGCATGAACGAGTTTCATAATGTAATAATCTTACAACAAAAACATCTGATCATCTTATTTTACTTACTCTCATAACATCTAGCAGTTTGCAAGTCATTTAAATCATCTTTTAAAGGGTTAGAATTCAAGTGACACAATGAAAAGGAACCGTTCTGATACACCGTTAGGGATGGCAAGCTGATGGTGATTATTCAAGTCACAATATAGACGATAATCGTGAAGTATTTTTAGTTAATAGTGTTGTCCACAAAATAGACCTAAAGGTAAATAACTTTTTTTAATCTGGCTGTTTTTGTCAAATTTAACTTTCTTTTCATATAAAAACTCTGAACAGTTACACGTTAGACCACGGGAATGAAAGAAAATGGAAGATTGCACCGTTGTTTGGTTCAAGTTTCAATAATCGTTAAATCGTGATGTTTTTTCCCCACAATAATCAAAGTGCTTGGAATATCAACAGGAACATTTACCATAACTACATGTTAAGAAAAAAATATCTTTGTGATCATTTCTGCTCGACGAAAAACAATACCATTTCCCCAGACAGAAGGTTCTGAAGTAATAATAATGCGTGTTTGGGCGTTTCCTCAGTTGGGACACGCGCTCCAATAACACATCCAAAGCCAGTCACGCCGTGGACGCTCACACGGCCGAGGTCAACTGTCTGAGCTTTAACCCCTACAGCGAGTTCATCCTGGCCACGGGCTCCGCAGACAAGGTACACAAACCCACAACCCGCACGCACACAAACCCGCGCGCACGCAAACCCCTGCAAACGCAAACCCACACACGAACCCGCACGCCCACACGAACCCGCACGCCCGCGCGAACCCGCACGCCCGCGCGAACCCGCACGCCCACGCGAACCCGCACGCCCACGCGAACCCGCACGCACACGCGAACCCGCACGCACACGCGAACCCGCACGCCCACGCGAACCCGCACGCCCACGCGAACCCGCTCGCCCACGCGAACCCGCTCGCCCACGCGAACCCGCTCGCCCACGCGAACCCGCTCGCCCACGCGAACCCGCTCGCCCACGCGAACCCGCTCGCCCACGCGAACCCGCTCGCCCACGCGAACCCGCTCGCCCACGCGAACCCGCTCGCCCACGCGAACCCGCTCGCCCACGCGAACCCGCTCGCCCACACGAACCCGCTCGCCCACACACACACACACACACAAAACAAACACAAACTCATGAAAGACTGGACAACCATGCAACTCGGGCTTTGGCCAATTTAACCGTTTGTTTTTTCCCTCAGACTGTTGCATTGTGGGATCTGCGGAACCTCAAACTGAAGCTTCACTCATTCGAATCGCACAAAGACGAAATCTTCCAGGTGAATAATATACATTTTTATACTCTTTCTAAACACATAACGCGTAACACATCTCAAACCCATCGACTGTAGGTCCAGTGGTCTCCTCACAACGAGACGATTTTGGCGTCGAGCGGCACCGACCGACGCCTCAATGTCTGGGACCTCAGGTAACATCTTTATCGTGAACTATAAAACTGACCTGTGTTAATATAAATAAATAAAAACGTTCATGTTCTGGCTTCACAGTAAAATCGGAGAGGAGCAGTCGGCAGAAGATGCAGAGGACGGACCCCCGGAGCTCTTGGTAAGTCGTCATTATCGGATTTAAAACGTGTGATGGTACTAGTGGTTTTAACGTGGGTCTGTAGTTCATCCACGGCGGACACACGGCCAAGATCTCGGACTTCTCCTGGAACCCCAACGAGCCCTGGGTCATCTGCTCCGTGTCCGAGGACAACATCATGCAAGTCTGGCAAATGGTCAGTTCCAAAGCTTCCTCTACTTTTACTTCTTCTACTACTTTCTTCCCTCACTCTGACCTCTTAACAATTGTATGTACTTTTAAAACTAGTGATGGGACAAGACCCGATATAGTTAATTAAGTTTAAAAAGGGTAGACTACAATCGTTTGCGGTACATCTTGTATAATATTGAGTAAAAATTGTAATCTTCACAGCACCAGAATTTACAGAACAAAGCCATTTATGTATCATTTTAATAGGTTTCTTTAAATAGTCTAAATTAATTTGGTCTTTATAAACGTGATACAAAATTTGAATATTGACTCGTGCCAATTACTCGTTAAGTTCAAACATGCCAAACTTCTAAATCTGCATGTCCAAAACGGTTTTCCCGATGACACGTTCTCGTTTCCCTTAAGGCCGAGAACATCTACAACGACGAGGAGCCGGACACGCCCGCCTCAGAGCTGGAGGCACAGGGCTCCTAAGCCCCGCCCCCTCTGTAGACACACCCCCGGCCTGGATCTCCTCCTCCACAGCTTCATCTCTGTAACCGCATGGACTCTTCCCCCCCCCCCCAAAAACACATGGAGACCACCTCGAGCAGGTTCCCAAAGACGATGCAGCACTTCAATCACAGTGGACTGACAGCGGACACTTTAGTATCTGAAGTATTTGGGTTTGTCATGCAAGGTTTATAGGTTGTTTGTCAAATTCCTCTAGGTTAGATAGGCTCAAATAAATTGTATTTTCTTATTGGCGATTGCTACTGTTAAAACATGCCTGAATGTGATAATAAAATATATAAAAAAACGAGTTGCAGTTAACCAAATGGACATTTTGCATTCAATTTTTAACTCATTTTGCAAACTATTTTGACACAAACGTACGATTTGTGATTGGGGACTTTTGGAAATCGTTGGGCTCAGGAGACGACTGACCAATCGTTTTAAGGTTCGAATTGCAAGAAACTTTGGCGCTTTGTCCAATTCGAGAACTTCATTTTGGAAAGAGGGCTGTAACTTTTGGCTTTTGCTGCGAATCTGAATGTAAAAGTTTGCCATTTTCTCAAGCTCTTGTATCCATACATTTATAATCTAAACATAACAGTAAGTTTTTTGTGGGATTACAGTGTTTCTTACTCCAAAATCCCCAAAACCGAATAAATTTAGCCATGTTATGTAGTCTTCTTATCAAAAACATGTCTAAAGTTACATTTTGAAGTAATTTGTGGTAATCCAGGACGAGCTCATCTGTGTTTTTAAAGTCTAAACATCGTCACAAGACTCGCATTGACACTTTCAGTGCCCAAATCGCCTTTTTACGAAGCAAAAAGTACACTGCCTTAAAAGTAGAAGCGAACATACTTTTTGTCACATGATTGCTGAAGTGAATGTGATCAATAATAAACACGACTTAAATTGACATGGGAACATTTTTACACATTTGTTTGTTCGCTTTTTAAGGCAAATTAGGTTGTTTTTACCTTGGTCTTACAAACAAACAAAAGGAAAACCTGATGAGACTATTTACTCTGCCTGGTTCAACTTAACGTTGCTTGTCCACGTTCTAATAATACTTTAGATTACACTAACACTATCGTTGACTTTGGCTTGTCAAATATTCATTCTTATTCATAAGTGCGTTCAGAGCTACAGTTTTCTGTCAGTGGAGGTTTCTTCTGATAAAACATTCCCGGCTGCTTTATTTTCAGGTTCTCTTCAGTGTTTAGACTCCAGAGTAAAGTCTGAAGTCCATTTTCCCCCCATTTCTTTTGTTACATAATGTGAAATTGTTCTGTTCTTTGCCTCAACAAAAATTGCAATAAAATTTTAACTTTTCAATAAATGTCGAGTCTATTATGTTTTGGCGATCATCAACTTGTCCTTTTTTATAGGTTTAACTTAAAGGTTGAATGGACGATTTTTTTAAACCCAAATCTGAGTCTTATTTCCTCGTGAGGTGGACTGCCAATTAGTCCTGTCACGTATCAATCATAAAACGCACCTACCGCTCACCTGCAGCCGCGTGTGGCTCATCCTCAAGAGCAGCACGGTTCCGCGTGTCTAAGCGCATTGATCTATCATAATATAGTTCCCTCAGTGTACGGGACAAAATGAAGACGGAAAAAGACAGTTCGAGCTGACTCAGAAGTAGATGGAAATGTACGGGAGACGAGAGATGCGATGTGATCCGTCGCGCTGATAAACAAACACACGTGTGTGTTGTATCAGTCCACACGGGGAAGTGGCATGCGCACTTCCGCCTGAGTTCTCAAATCGCCGGAAAAAATTGTCCATTGCGCCTTTTAAAATTATGCATTGTATTATAGATAATGCAAATAAATCCAGAAGTGGGAGACTCGAGACTTGACTAAAGGACCTCAAAAGACTTGATTTGGAATGATTTCTAAAGAACCATAACGCAATGCATTGTGTTAACTTATATTATCGGCTTCACAACTGCAGTGCTTCAAATCACTTCGGGGGAGGACGGGTTGAATGTGTGTGTCTCAGCATGGATTAAAACCGGGCCTAGACTGCCCATCTGGGGAGCTAAATTTACATTTTAAATGGATGAAAAGGGGTACATCTGTTAAATAAGCAGACTTCACCGACCGATTGCGTTCTATGGGTGGCTGCCCACGAGTCCGAAGGTTTACTGGTCCGAAGGTTCACGAGTCCGAAATTTCACCGAAATTTTAAGGTTTACAAATCCGAAGGTTTATTAGTCCGAACATGTGAGTCCGCGCAGCGGGCTCTACTCGCGGCTCTCCTCACCAAAGCTGTGTCTCCGTGCAGCGGGCTCTCCTCGCCTCCCTTTGCCCCACACACTGCTTTTTGGACTTTTCTAGTGTTGATGCACTTTTTATGATTAAACTCACGTATTTTCCATAACCGTTTCTGTGCATAGCCTGAGCTCCTTATCGTATTATTAATGAATGAATGAACTCAAATAGCCCAGCAGTTTCGGCCCGGCTCCGTAGACACTCCCGTCTTGGCGAGCTGAATTTCCTTTTTGACTACCAATCCTACGGTGATCGGATCACGCGTTTCTACATATACTTATATCATTTCTATACTTTGATCAAATGAAGGCATAAAGCGGAGGATTCGAGATGTTCCCTTGTTATTTTCACATACACAGTACAACTTGTGGTGCCTCCTGTGAGCAGCTGGTACATTAAACGTGACGAGCCCCAGTGCGTGTCTTAGTGCGCATTTTACAGACTGACTACATCCCGATGCCGTCTGCACCTTCACTTTAGCCTATGAGGAACTTTCGGACTAGCGAACCTTCGGACCAGTGAACCTTCGGACCAGTGAACCTTCGGACCAGTGAACCTTCGGACTAGTGAACCTTTAAAACCTTCGGACTTGTGAACCTTCGGACTAGTGAACCTTTAAAACCTTCGGACTTGTGAACCTTCGGACTAGCGAACTTTCGGACTAGTGAACCTTTAAAACCTTCGGACTTGTGAACCTTCGGACTAGCGAACCTTTGGTCTCGTGGGGGGTAACCGTTCTATGTTGTTAAATGACTGCCTGTAATTCTAACTAATGTCTAATCATTGGAAGCATGAACTTGAAAGACTTGAAGACTTATAAGTCATTTTGTTGAAACTTGGCGCTGCTGTTGCTTCGCTTCTCTGCACATGCTCATGGGCAAAACCTTCAAACCTCAATCCTCGCGCAGGTTTCTTCAGCGTGGTTTGAGCATAGATCCATGTGTTTGAGGTTGTGTGGTCCTCAGCACATGTGCAGACCTCCAAAAGAAGCTGTCCGCTCTGGTTCTAAAAGCTCATGTTAGAGAGCAGAGCATGAACGGGCCTCTGAACACGGCCACAGACTGAGCCGCTGCAGGAGAAGAAGAACCATGCTTCCCGTCCGTGCAGTACTACCCAGCGGCCTGTAGAGGCCACCAAAAGACACTGAGTTCAGCCAAGCGTCAACAGCAGAAGTGGGGGGGAAACGGGCTTATTTGGATTTCTGACGTGATCTCGGCACAGAGCTGAGTGAAAGTTGTAAAAACCCAAAGATCTAGCTACAGTCGACGGGAACAAGGTTTGTAATATGAATGAATGTATTCTTGAACAATTTGATATTATACAATTGTATTGAACAATTATGCTAAAGTAATGAGTTAGTGACAGTGATTATACGTACAAAATATAATGATATTTGTTCTTGCCTAGCGCTGACATTGGTTGAACTCATTTAACCATCAGCTACACTCCCCTTTTACAATCTAACTTCTGAACTTGCTATGCTACTGTTGTTGTTGTGTTACTTTTAATGGCGGTTGGCAGCCAACTGAAAAGGTGCATTTACCGCCACCTACTGTAGTTGTACGTCTTCAAAGTATGTGTTTTACGCTATACTGTAAAAGAAAAGAAAAAGGAGAGGGAAAGAGACGGGGACCATTACCACCAGACTTTATTCTTCAGACTTCATTCTCCAGAGTCCGACCGACTTCATTCCAGGACTGACTCTTCTTCGTCTTCCTCTCCTTTGATGTTTGGTGCTTCGCCGTACAGCTTTATTCTTTATGATTCTTTAGGCTTTGATATCTCCACTGATGTCGTTGCGTGGCAGCCGTGCATCTACTAGACTGGGCGAGGACAGGAGACCGTCCCTCCCTCCAGTTCTTCACTCTGATCACTCTGATTCCCCAAAATTAGACTTTCGTCACTCTGACTCCCATTTAGCGCCTTTAGCCTGTTTTCTATTTCTGCCCATTCAAGCTCTTTTGTTCCAAGGAATCTTCCTGCAGCTTTAGCAATGATCCTGATCCTTTCAGTACTCCTTTGAGTTTGAGCAGCAGTTTATAACATCCACCATAAAGAGTACAAAATCCTCTCAATCCACAACCAGCGTATTCTCATTAATTCTGGAGCCTCCACACTTGGAACCTTCACACTTCTTGGGAGCCACGCTGGCTTCCCCCACTTCACTCTGGCTGGGTGCAGCGCTGGCTCCTCTCTCTGTATTTACTTTAATCTCGTTACTTGACACTTTCTTGACTGCATCTGCATAGGATATACCTTGAGAGACTTTAATTTTCGGCACCTCAGCAGCTCTTTTGCTAAACTTGCATCCCCCGTAGGCAGAGCTATGTTCTTCCCCAGTTACAGCACTTCAGTTTTGCACCCACGTCACACTTCCCATACCCGTGATCTCCTGCACATTTACCACATCTTTGCTTCCCTCTGCAGACCGCTGCAATATGCCCAAAACGCTGGCACTTAAAGCAACGCAGGGGCGGTGGAACATATGGCCTGACGCCATAGCTCACGTATCCAATTTTACAGGCACTTCCCTTCAAGTGTTACCATTACCGATAGGCTGTCACATCTTTCTCCAAACCGGGTTACTTTCAACCGCCTAGCATCCACTACCTTAGCTCCAGTTAAACTTTTCTTTACGTCATCCACAGTCACCGTCGTAGGTGACTGTGAGAACTCTTCTGACCGTGTTTCTTTCAGCGTCCGAAACAAGAATGTTCTTTCCATCCAGACTTTTACTCCCAATCGCTTTCCTTTGCTGAGCCGCGTCTTCGCAAATAACCAGCAGCGAGCATCCCTAAGGACTCTCGCATCCTTGATCTCTCCCACCTTCTTATTGTCAAGAAATTACACATGAATCAATGCTATTACTTAACAGTCAGAGAACATAATTCAACTTAGAATATTAAACGACACAGAAACGTCAGTCTTTTGTGTGGCTTGCAAGGGAGAGGAAGGCTTAGCCGAGTCAAGATGTTGTAAGCAACCTGAACGACTTTCCAAAATCACTCTCAGCGTTCCTGTTGTTGTTGTTGTTGTTGTTGTTGTTGTTGTTGTTGTTGTTGTTGTTGTTGTTGTTGTTGTTGTTGTTGTTGTTGTTGTTGTTGTTGTTGTTGTTGTTGTTGTTGTTGTTGTTGTTGTTGTTGTTGTTGTTGTTTTATGGCGGTTGGCATCCAAGTGTTGCATTACCGCCAGACTTTATTCCTCAGACTTTGTCGTTGTTGTTGTTGTTTTATGGCGGTTGGCATCCGAGTGTTGCATTACCGCCAGACTTTATTCCTCAGACGTTTCGTAGTCCTCAGACTCTCAAGTCCTCAGACTCTGTCGTAGTCCGTAAAAGTACTCCTTCCATTGCTTTGGTGTTACAAAGCCCATGAGGTCATGATATGTCTTTGTGACTAGAATAGTTGTTGTTGTTTCAGAGACAACACCCGGCTTTATTCCAGGGAGACTCTTCTTCATCTTCCTCTCCTTCTTTGACGTTCGGTGCTTCCACCGTACAGCTTTATTCTTCAGGCTTCATTCTATAGGCTTTAATATGTCCACTGATGTCGCCGCTTGGTAGCCGTGCGTCTACGAGACTGGGCGAGGACAGGAGACCACCCCCACCCCCATCTCGTCACCCCGATCACTCTGACTCCCCACAAGCAGACCCCCATCACTCCGACTCCCATTCAGCGCCTTTAGCCTGTTTTCTATATCTGCCCAATCAAGCTCCTTTGTTCCAAGGAATCTCCCCGCAGCTTTAGCAATGATCCTGATCCTTTCAGTTCTGCTTTGAGTCTGAGCAGCACAGTTTACAACATCCACCATAAAGAGTACAAAATCCTCTCTATCCACAACCAGGGTATTCTCATTAATTCTGGAACCTGCACACTTGGGACCTCCACTCTTGAAACCTTCACACTTCTTGGGAGCCACGCTGGCCTTTCTCATTTCGCCCTGGCTGGGAGCAGCGCTGGCTCCTCTCTCTGTATTTACTCTAAACTCGTTACTTGAAACTTTCTTGACTGCATCTGCATAGGATATACCTTGAGAGACCTTTATTTTCTGCACCTCAGCAGCTCTTTTGCTAAACCTGCATCCCCCGTAGGCAGAGCTATGTTCTTCCCCACAGTTACAGCACTTCAGTTTTGCTCCCACGTCACACTTCCCATACTCATGATCTCCTGCACATTTACCACACCTTTGCCTCCCTCTACAGACCACTGCAATATGCCCAAAGCGCTGGGACTTAAAGCAACGCAGGGGCGGCGGAACATATGGCCTGACGCTATAGCACATGTACCCAATGAACACCTTACTAGGCAGGCACCTCCCTTCAAGTGTTACCATTACCGACAAGCTGTCACATCTTACCCCAAACCGGGTCACCTTCAAACGCCTAGCGTCCACCACCGTAACTCCCGTCAAATTCTCCTTAACTTCATCCACAGACGTCGCCGTAGGGACACCTACGATAACTCCTCTGACCGTGTTTCTTTCAGCATTAGACACAAGAATGTCCTTTCCACCCAGACGTTTAGTTCCAATCGCCTTCCGTTGCTGAGCCGCGTCCTTGCACACGACCAGCAGCGAGCCATCTCTAAGGACACTCGCACTCTTGATCACTCCCACAGCTACAGTTAGGCTCTTTGACAATGCCACTGAATTCCACTCCTTAAAGGATGCACTATCCTGTGCAAGCTTTATGATCACCTTACAGTCTCTGCTCTCACCCCGGATATCAATAGCTTCAGCCTCATCCTGCTGCTCATTCCCAGAACCCTCGGACGAGCTAAGGGACTTTTTACGTTTCCGGGCACGTGCAGGCAGAAAAGGCTGCTCCTCCATGCCGTCCAGAACGTCTTCCATCCCCGATCCACTCTCCTCCGCCATCTCCCGTCTCTCCAGACCGGGTGTTGAGCAAGGTCTCCTCACAGTTTTGTACAATAATGGCGGTTGGCATCCAAGTGTTGCATCTGTTGTTGTTGTTGTCCCAGTGTCGTAGTCCGTAAAAGTACTCCTTCCATTGCTTTGGTGTTACAAAGCCCATGAGGTCATGATATGTCTTTGTGACCGGCTTTATTCCAGGGAGACTCTTCTTCATCTTCCTCTCCCTCTTTGACGTTCGGTGCTTTGGAAGTACAAAGCCCATGAGGTCATGGGACGTCTTTGTTGTTTTACAAAGCCCATGAGGTCATGGGACGTCTTTGTCGTTTTATCCTTTAGAAGTCCTTCTTCCATCACTTTGGTGTTTCTAGGCCCATGAAGTCAAAGCGCGTTAGAACATCCTCTTGCTCCTCATCCTCGGCTCAGTCTCCAACACCCCCCACCTCTATAAACGTTTACCCAGCCCTGTGCTACATAAGTAAGCAACCACAGCCTGACACAAACCCTGTGACTGAATCGCCAGAACGTTCCGCAGATTGAACTCCCGCCCATTATTCCGAAACCACAAGGCCAACCCGGCCCTTTCTCTGTCATAAGCCTCACAGCAAATCAGCACATGCTCGACAGTCTCTGGCACCCGACAGTGACCACACAGACCGGTCGGGTGTTTGCCTATCCTACTCAGTGACCAATTGAGTCCAGTATAGCCAATCCTCATGCGGGCGAAGGCCCTTTCCTCCCACGCGTTCCTGCCCATAGACCCGCAAGGACCCACACTACCCTGTACGTGATAGAGATGCCGTCCAGTAACACAGTGGCTCCAAAATTCCTGCCAAAGGCCGACCACATGACTCTTGATAACGGGCTTGATTTCAGATTTGCTTAACTCAACCGCCACATCAATTGATGGCCGCCTAAGGGAACGTTTAGCCAGTGCATCAGCCATTTCGTTACCATCCACCCCCACATGCGCAGGGACCCAAAAGAAGGAAACCCTCACATCCTTCCTGGACAGGGAGAGCATCAGACAGAAGATGCCATTCAACACATCCTGTCTGCAATCCGATTTCCCAGATTTAATGCTTTGCAATGCAGAAAGGCTGTCAGAGGCCACCACAATGCCGCAATAAAGCAGATTCCGCCCATTCCAATGCCAACCGTATCGCTATGAGTTCCGACGTGAAAACAGAAAGGCGATCTGTTAACCTCTTCTTGACCGCCAGCCCCAGGTCAGGCACAAAATAAGCAGCGCCAGTACGCCCACTCTCAGGATTCCTAGATCCGTCGGTGTAAATAAACACATCATCTGAGTGCCTATCGATGAGCGCTTGAACGGCAAACTGCGGTGCCCTCCCATCAACAGGAGCCGGGACAAACTTCCACGGCGCTATAGTAGACAAAGCCACTGACGGACTCACAGGCAGATCACCAACCCCCGCAAGCCGCGCCTTCGCATTTCCTATCTGGCTAAAAACCATACTGCCAGCCTCATTCTGTCCCCCATCAACCCTGAGAAAGTCCCTCACCGGGTGAGAGCTCGTATGACCTTGCACATTCACCCAGTAAGCCAACAGAAGTTCTAGCCTCCGGAGCCGTAACGGCAATTCCCCCAACTCAACCTGCAGCGCTGAGACAGGGAAGGTCCTAAAAGCCCTACAGCAGATGCGCAAGGCCTGGGCTTGCTCCACATCAAGCGTCTTTAAGTTAGTCTCAGCCGCAGACATGTAGGCTATACAGCCATAATCAATAGCCGCCCTCATGATGGCCTGATAAATACCCAGGAGCGACCTTCTGCTGGCCCCCCAGTCCTGGCCGTATAGACAACGAAGCAAGTTATTCACCCTTTTGCATTTACCACTGACCTTATCAATGTGCTGACGCCAACTAAGCCTCTCGTCAAAGGTGACCCCCAAGAACCTCACCTCCCTGACCTGTTCGAGCACCTGCCCATGCAGTCGAAGGGAGACGTCCCTATGCCCATTGAAGAAACAGATCACTTGAGACTTCCGTACGGACAGTTTAAACCCCCACTTCAGAGTCCACTGCTCCACCTGCTGTATTGCCCTTTGCAGTTTCGCCTCATAAAACCGGAGATTTCTCCCTCTCACCCATAGAGCGCCATCGTCAGCATAAAGGCTCCTCCCAACAGATCCATCCACGTTGTCAAAGATGTCCTTAATCATAACATTGAACAAGATAGGGCTACACACACTCCCCTGCGGGATCCCATTCTCCACCCCATAGACCCCAGAGTAAGCAGCGCCCACTCTGGTTTGAATACGCCGGCCAGACAGAAAGCTCCGGACCCAGTTAAACAGTTTACCCTTCACACCACACTTCCGCAGCTTAATGAGGAGCCCATCCTTCCAAACCATATTGTACGCCTTCTCCACATCAAAGAGCACCGCAATAACCTTTTCTTTCTGAGCCCTGGCCAGCTGGATATCAGATTCCAAACACAAGACGGAATCCATGGTGTTCCTGCCCCTACGGAAACCACTCTGGTGCGCGGGAAGCAAACCCTGACTCTCCAAGAAGTAATCCAACCGCTCGGTAACCATGCGCGCTCCATCGTTTTCCCGAGCTGCGACGTCAAGGCAATCGGCCTATAACTTGAAGGGTCAGACGCTGGCCTACCCGGCTTCAGAACCGGCACCACCGTAGACTGTTTCCACGCAGATGGAACACAACCTGAATCCCAAACACGGTTGAAAAGACCCAGGACTAGCCCAAGCGTGTCATCAGTCAAATGAGAGAGCATGTCATAGCACATCTCATCTTTACCCGGGGCTGTCTGTTTCGCCTTAGAAAGTGCTCTCCTTAGCTCAAACAAACTAAACGGAAGGTCAAGGTTATCTTGAGTCGAAGGCTGGTGCCCAATCAGCTCAGAATTCTGGGCCAAAGTATTCTCCCTGTAGTGCCTTTCCGCAGGTGAGAGATTGTCAGAGCTGTGCACCGTGTGGTGGCAAAAATCTCTTAAGACAAAGAAGCAAGTTGTCTCGTTTCAAAAGTAAACTGTTTAATCTTGTGGCTGAATCAGAAAGAAACTCGTGTGGACTCGGCCATTCTCATGGAAGGCCGAGTCCACGCGTCTGTCTCTTGCCTGCTTCCCAAAATGTGTATCTCCCAAGTCCTCTCGTCCCACCTCTGTCCCCTTCCTTAAATCACCGATGGTCACATGACCACACACACACAGAAGTTCCCGGTCACTGGTCTCTCAGGTACAAAGGAACCAAGGAGCAAATGGGACATCAAAGACACAGTGGTTTCAGGAAGGAGACAGTACATAACATTTGCATTAATTCAATTCACATGTCTTGCCTTGTGTGAAACATAACGTGGGACTTCCTAGCCACTCCAGGGAGTCCGGACATGTAAATTTCCAGGCCAAAAGGGGTTGTCAGGCTGTTAGAACTAAATCTGATTAGAAATAGAATTGAAAGTTAAAAAGTAAAGGGCCAGATTATATTTTTTCCACAACAGACCTCTCCCGTGATAATTTAGGAAACTCGCTTTCCTAATTAATCACAATCAGAAAGAAAAAATAAAATATCACTACGTCAATACACCATTAATGAGCTGCTGTTTGGAAGAGTAAAAAATTTAAAAAAATTCCAAAGTCTATCTTAAAGTTGTACACAGGCATAGGATTCATGGAGGAAACCAACAAACAAAATAAAATGAAACAATAAACAAAACATAATAAACTTCAGCAGTTGAAAGACAAATGGTCATTGTACAAACAACATAAGATTGTGAGATGAAGTAAACCAATCAAAGTTATGTAGAAACCAGATCACAATATAGAAATATTACAGTATGAAAATAAGTCAAAAAGTAAAAGGATAATAAAAAGATAAGTAAAATGAAAACCAACAACAATGTAATCATGTTCACTGTCAAAAATAAAGGTGACAATAACCAAAAGTAAAAGGATAGAAATAAAAAAAAATCAGGTTTTATGGCCCGTTAGTGTGATGCTGATCGCGCTTTGTAAACATGGGATTACACAGGCGAACAGAATCAGAATGACTACTATAACGATCGCAAAGGCTATGAAACCATAATGTCAAAAGAATCAGGGCAAAAACCAACCCAATAGCGTAAATCGCGATTCTAAAGTTCAATGTTCTGATTTTAGATTCAATCTTCTCATCCAGTAGGGTCCATTTAGAGCTCTGTGTGTCCAAGGTTCCCACCTCACGCGGAGGGTGGGACATGTTTGTGTCTGGAGACATGAATGTGTGTTTGTGTGAGTGTAAATGGGTGCAGATGAAAAGCAGCGCTCAGGCTTGCACTTTTATCTTGTCTTGGGCTTGTCTTTGTGTTGTCCAGGCTGTGGTTTCTGTGGCGAGCTGGGACTCTTTCCCCTCTCAGTCAGATCTGGTGATTCCATGCTGCTGTCGTGTCCAAACCCTCTGTACGTTACGTGCGCCACATTTGCGTCTTTGGCTTTGTTGGCTCTGCTGCTGCTGCTGCTGCTGCTGCTGCTGCTGCTGCTGCTACTGCTACTGCATAGAGTGTCATAATGGCGTGTGTGCCTGTACAGTTCGTTGAGCGTTGGTTGCCCAATGCCGCACACACAAGTTAGTTCAATATTTTGGACAATGTTCTGGCTCGGGTCTTTGAGTTTCGCCCAAACAGTGGACGCCTCGCACGGCGTGTCCAGCGTTTCTTGTATGATCCTCTGCTTCTCCGAACGAAGTGGCTCCAGTGTAGTTTTCTTCAGATGTTTTGATGGGTTGACTGACTGAGAAGGAGGATGAGCCCAGCTGCGCCGACAGGTCCACTCTGTGTAAAGAGAAAAATTCTGCACACAGTAATTTGTTCTTTTTGTTGTTGTGTGTGTTATGTTGTAAGTGGAGGTGCGGATGTTTGTGTGTGTGTTATGTGGACAAGGATTTTCGCTCTCTCTTTTTCACATTATTACAGTTTCCCAAAACTATATTGCATACATTCAATATTTCATCAAATAATTATAAAAAATCCAAAAATCACAAATGTGTTCAATATCTCCTTTTTTTTTTTTAACATCAACTCATTATATCTCAAACTCATTCAAACAGTATCCAGCATCTTTTCTGCAGGGTCTACCACTGGCTACAGTTTTTTTTTTTTCCTTCTTTTTTTTTGGTGGAATTATCACAAACAAAGGATCTTACGAAAAATACATAAACTTCCGTCCTTTTTCGACGGGAACTTAAACACAACAGTTTCGGTTTTAGGGTACACAATGCTTGAAAACAATCTTCCCCCCCTTTTTTTTTTTTTTTTTTTTTTTTTTTTTTAAGAAGAACGGCACGTAGCAGATTTCTAACAGCGCACACAACGGGCTAAAACAAAATTACAAAAAAATCAATAAATAAAAATGTTAGAGTTAAAATTAAGATTCCAATCCAACTCGAATTAGGATTGGCGGCGTAATCTAGCACACAGCTCTAATATTTTGGAGTTACAGTTAGAATTACAGCTTTGTTTAATCACAGTTTCAAACAAAGCGCTAACTCATTCACACAGCTCTAACTCGATCATTATTCGCACACAGCTCTATTTGTTGAAGTTACAGTTAGAATTAGAGCTTTGCTTAATAACAAAGTTTCAAACAAAGCGCTAACTCATTCACACAGCTCTAACTCGATCATTATTCGCACACAGCTCTATTTGTTGAAGTTACAGTTAGAATTAGAGCTTTGCTTAATAACAAAGTTTCAAACAAAGCGCTAACTCATTCACACAGCTCTAACTGAATCATAATATATTTGTTTCTGAGTTACAGTTAGAATTAGAGCTTTGTTTAATCACACAGAGTTTAAAACAAAGCCCTAACTCATCCACACAGCTCTAACCCAAAAATTCGTTTATATACAAAATTTTAAAAAAAAATAAAAAAAAATAAAAATGGAGTTGGACTCCGAAAACACGTTACACGTGTAAAAGTACGTACAATCAGTTGGACTGATTTAAAAAGGAGTTGGACTCCGAAAACAAGTTACCCGTTGTGGCTAGGTGGCTATCTTACAGATTATATTTGCACACAGTTCTTTTATTTTTTTTACAGTTAAACTAAAAGACATGTTCTATTTAGAACATGTCTTTAAGTCATTCACACAGCTCAAACCCAATTGTCTTCATATATATATATCCTAGTCTTACAATTGAAATACAAAAATCAAAACAAAACAACTTACACACAAGGTCCTTTTCACCCAGCGCCGGAGTCCTTTCTCCAGGGCCCCTGTGATGCAGCCCTCACGTCTCAGAAGTGGAGGTACGAGGCTTAGGTGGCAAAATTGCTGAATCACACGGTCCCTGGAAATTGGAATTGCCGGTCGAGGGAGTTTGTCAACAACGCCAAATTGTAGTGGCAAAAATCTCTTGTTAAGACAAAGAAGCAAGTTGTCTCGTTTCAAAAGTAAACTGTTTAATCTTGTGGCTGAATCAGAAAGAAACTCGTGTGGACTCGGCCATTCTCATGGAAGGCCGAGTCCACGCTTCTGTCTCTTGCCTGCTCCCCAAAATGTGTATCTCCCAAGTCCTCTCGTCCCACCTCTGTCCCCTTCCTTAAATCACCGATGGTCACATGACCACACACACACAGAAGTTCCCGGTCACTGGTCTCTCAGGTACAAAGGAACCAAGGAGCAAATCGGACATCAAAGACACAGTGGTTTCAGGAAGGAGACAGTACATAACATTTGCATTAATTCAATTCACATGTCTTGCCTTGTGTGAAACATAACGTGGGACTTCCTAGCCACTCCAGGGAGTCCGGACATGTAAATTTCCAGGCCAAAAGGGGTTGTCAGGCTGTTAGAACTAAATCTGATTAGAAATAGAATTGAAAGTTAAAAAGTAAAGGGCCAGATTATATTTTTTCCACAACAACCGACACAAAGGTGCTTGGCCAATTGTTCAGCTTTGTCAACGTCGCTGACTGCTTCAACACCATTCTGTATTAGGACCGGGGTCCCGTGACAGCGCTCAACTCCATGCATCCGCTTGATCATCCCCCAAACATCCCCGAGACGCGTTTCTCTGCCAATTTTGGAACAATACTGCCTCCAACAGGCACTCTTGGCCGTTCTTACAGTTTTCCGCACAACAGCGCGGGCCCTCTTGTAGTCAATGAGGACACCCTCAGTGTGGGTAACCCTTAGCTGGCGAAACGCCGCATTTCTTGCCCTAATAGCATTACCACATGCTTCATTCCACCACTCTTAGGAATCGTGCCTACCGCTGACTGCGTGATGAGCGAGGTTGTTTTATGGCAGCTGGTATCCAAGTGTTACATTACCGCCAGACTTTATTCTTTGGACTTCATTCTTCAGTTCAAAGCTAGACGTTGTGTCTTGTACGTCTTCAAAGCATGTGTTCCATGTCACACCTCAAAACTGAGGAGAGATGCGTTGTTGTCATTTTAATGGCGGTTGGCAGCCAACTGAAAAGGTGCATTTACCGCCACCTACTGTAGTTGTACCTCTTCAAAGTATGTGTTTTATGCCATTCCGTTAAAATAAAATAAGACACACGCATTTGTTTCGCATATGCTTTATGACGTCACATGAGCGGTCTGCTGAATCTTCGTACAAACCATAAAGAAGAAGAATTATATCAATAAAGGTCCATTAACGCCCATTGGGATGTTTGGCATGCGCTCCAGGGTCCCTGGGCAACCTGGTGAAGACGAAGAAGAAGAAGAGTCGGTCCTGCGCTGTGGGCGGTCTGGAGAAACAGGAGATGGCGGAGGAGAAAGGATCGATGGTTGGTGGCATTCTGGACGGCGAGGAGGAGCAGCCTTTTCTGGCTGCTGGTGCCCAGAAACGTTAAAAGTCCCTTAGCTCGTCCGAGGGTTCTGGAAGTGAGAAGCAGGAAGAAGCTGCTGATATCGGGGATGAGAGCAAAGTGTGTAAGGTGATCATGAAGCTTGCACAGAATAACGCGTCCTTTAAGGAGTGGAATCCGTTGACATTGACAACGAGTCTATATAAGTGTGATAAAATGTAAATATATGATTATATTTGTGTGTTAAAAGTTATCTGCATCATTAGCCTGGGGGGAGGGAAAGGCATGTATTTCTAATAACATGTGTGAAGATGCTGTAGAAGCAGCCGTGAGGAATGTTCCTCCCAAAGTAAAACTCGTAAAAGACAAGTGCCTTGATGTGAAGCTGACCAATGAGAAATGTGACCCGCCTCCTTTTTATGTGTGATTTTAATAAAATGACTTGTAAGAGGGAGGAACGCTGAGAGTGATTTTGGAAAGTCGTTCAGGTTGCTTACAACATCTTGACTCGGCTAAGCCTTCCTCTCCCTTGCAAGCCACACAAAAGACTGACGTTTCTGTGCCGTTTAATATTCTAAGTTGAATTATGTTCTCTGACTGTTAAGTAATAGCATTGATTCATGTGTAATTTCTTGACATTTTAGTGGTCCTTCGAGCCGGATGACAAGCTGTTCTTCGTGGAGAGTGAACTGCAAATCGTTGAAGTCTGTGCACAGCTAAAGGAAGTCCACTTTTCCCGTGGCCGCCCATTGCACCTCAGTCTCCGCGAGGAGAGCGCGTCGTTTCGAAGCAGCAGGAGAACACAGACGACAAAGAGGTCAGAAAAATTTTGTGTGTGAAAAAGAGTTAGCCATAAAACGTTTTATGCATTAGTTTGATATTTACTGGAAAAATATTGTAGACTTATGGACGAGATAAGTTTCTCACATAAAGCAAGGCAGTTAGGTATTACTGAGGAAATACCCAGTTTCATATTACTGAGGAAATACGCAGTTTAGGTATTACTGAGGAAATACCCAGTTTAGGTATTACTGAGGAAATACCCAGTTTCATATTACTGAGGAAATACGCAGTTTAGGTATTACTGAGGAAATACCCAGTTTAGGTATTACTGAGGAAATACCCAGTTTAATATTACTGAGGAAATATGTGTGAATGTAAGCGCTGTGCACGAGCGAAGTAAGTAAGAGAGAAGTGTGAATGTGTGAATGAGGATTAATAAGTGATTAACTAACAAGTGTGAATCACAATTAATCATACAAGGGTCACAAGGCGTTATTCTGAGAGATCTAAAATTTGCAGTCACGGGTGAATCTTAAACACCACGTTTATGTCCGGAGAAATCTAATAAGGAATTTCTCTAGAAGCTTGACATTAACCGTGACTGTAAAGCAAGTAGCATTTCTCTCAGACGACCGAGACCAAATAATGATGGAGCCAGAATTGTCACCCCAAACTGTAAGACCAAAAGACAAAAGTAAAGTCAAAAGAGAGGATCTGACAGATGCTGAATGGATGCGCAAGTATAATCCAGAAACTGTAAAAATTCTCCAAAAATGGAGGAAGAAATACGGGTTTAATGGGACTTTAGGAGTAGAAGCGACAGAAAGATTAATGGGAGGGTTGATAACTCATGATGGCATGAAGGGAAGAACTAAACAAAACCCAGGAAAACAGATAATAGCCGCTCAGGCCTGGTTAAAAGAATCCAGATCACGAGCAGAAAGAAAGGAAATACTGGAAAAAAGAACCGGTATTTTTGCAGTTGCTAGAAAAGAAGATAATACTGGGGAAAATTGGCCGCAGCGACGACCCCCACTGCTGGTGCCGGGGGAGGAGGCGGGACCAGGACCAGGGGAAATCCAGGAAGCAGTAGAGGCACATTCACATGACGAAGAGAGTGTGTCAACTTTTAGACAACGGAAAAGAGCTCAAAATTGGGAAGCAAAATTACCGGTAGAACAAAGTCCTCCTCCATATAATACTTACCCAAAGCCAGTATCAAAATTGTATCCAGCACTACCTACGTTAAGTGTTCCCGTAGATTATGCCCCAGAGGGAGCAAAATTAGTGCAGGCTGATCCATTTAAGGAAGGATCGAGCAGAGTGTTGCGGGATCGTGAAAGTTTAAAGAAACCTCAAAGATACTGTGAGGAATATTCAACAGCAGAGGCATATCCAGCAATTGAAGTCCCAGACGGGGCGGGAGGGACGACATACGTGTACAGGACATGGACTTTAGGTGACGTTAAGGCCGCTCTAGAAGGAGTAACGAAACGAAATGTACACATTGATAGATGTCTTAATGAATTATCACTCCTGATAACACAGTACAGACTAAATGAGGCAGAAATACAACAGGTCCTAATGCAACTTCTGGGCCTTCATTGGATACAATTAAAGGGGAATTGGGATCCGTTTAATGCAGGAGTAGCTAGACCATATAATGATGTACCGGGGGATGGGGCTACGACAATGGCCAGAGTGCAAGAAGGAGCAGGAGGGGGAGTTTGGGGCAGGGCAAGGGCACATTTTACGAGGCCGGCGGATTACCTGAAGATAGCGCAAACTAAACAGGGGGATGGAGAAACAGTTCAAGAGTTTAGAAGCAGGATTACGGGGATATTTAAAGATAACAGTGGAATCCCAGAAGACGCAGCTGCTGATAGCGTTTATCAGCAGCAGTTGAAAAGAGCAGTAATGGACGGACTTAAGCCCCAAATCCAATGGTGGCTGAAGAAAAATGATGTACATATGGCAACAGGAACACTCGAACAGTTCACAGAACAAGCAGTGCATGCAGAATCAGTGGAAAAAGAAAAACAGAAAAAAAGTAAATTAACAGAGGCGTATGTTATGGTGCCATTAGAAGAATGCGTCCAGACAAGCGTAGGAAAGAGGGGAGCAAGGGGAAAAACAGGTTACAGAGGGGGCTATAGAGATAAGAAAAGAGAGGAACAAAGAGAGGAGGATTGGAAATTGGGAAAGTGTTTTCTCTGTCACAAAACTGGACATGTGGCGAATAAATGCCACAAAAAGAGGGACAGGAGAAGAACTGAGGAGGATAGTGAAGAAGAGGAAGAGGCATGACTAGATAGGAAAAGTGAGTGCAGGACAAAGGAGGGTGGCTTGGACAAGAAACAGACAAAGAATGAGGGGGACGAAGAGACAGAAATGTTTTTAAATTTAGAATATGTCAACTATAAACACAGGCCTGAAGTGACGATATGGGTAAATGGGAAATTACTGATATTCTTAGTCGACACAGGAGCAGAACGGACAGTGTTGCGAGACGTAGGTGTGACTGCACCAGGGGAGGCTGTAGTAAAGATGATATCAGCAAATGGACAAACAAAAAGAAATCCACTGAGTGTACCTACTAAATTTAGGTGGGAAGAAACAGGGGAAGAAATTTTAGCAACAGCTGTGATGGATTCAAAGTGTCCGCATAATCTTTTAGGAAGAGACCTAACAACAGCACTAGAAATGGCAATAGTGCCTCTGACAGACGGGACAATGACCGTTATAAAACACCCGTTACATGAACCCATCAGCGGAGCATATGTCACAGAAGGGACAGGATTGCCATACTATTCATGGACACTAGATTTACCTACAGGTGACCCAGGAGAAATAGTAACCACACTGTTGACATTGGCAAAAGAAAACACAACCAGCCCCCGTGACATTAGAAAGCGAGATCAGTTACAAATGACGTTGCGTTACAAAGCCACACCAGGACCAGACATGACTTACGACGAAGCTGTGAATAAACTAGGTCCGCAGATTATTACAATAACTAATCTGTATTATCATGAGGGAACCTCGTATTGCGATGTAGACGTGAGTGAAAACGTAACATTGCTAATGTCCTCCCAGGAAAAACGGCATCTGCCATTAACTAAAGCAAACAATGCCAGGTGGGAGGATATGGGACAGATAGTCAAAGATAACAGACGAGCTAATGACTGGGAAAACACAGGAGAAGGGAGAAAGCAGATTAGCAAGAGGACAGGATGGACAAGATGTCCGTTATCTTTACGTATCACAGTGACAATTTCAGCAACACCACCTCAGGGGGGGTTGACGTGATGGGTAATAGGAAAAGTTAAAATTAACAGGAAAAGAATTTGACATTCTAAAGTAAATACCTGAAGGATTGTTGAGATTCAATCAAGAATTGAATAGATTTAAATTAGACAATATCATCTAAATTTAGACGTTATAGAAGTTATGAAAACCAGTGATAATAGGACTTCAACATTATAGAACTCAGGACGGAGGCAAGAGATGGTTAGACTGATAAAATGATGTGCCTTATGTACAAGGGGAAGGTTTAGGATCATTTCGATAGTTATACACATATAGACTTGCTAGAACAAACTAATACACAATGTTTGTAAAGCACCACATGAGCAGGTGTGAGAGATCGAGTTTGAAACTCACCTGAAGCACATATAAAAGATTAGAACATATTACATTAGATGGGTGACTTTATTCAGGCCACACAAACAGAGGATATGTGAAATTTGATGTTAATACTCTAAGTTGTGAACTGACCCTTATGGCCAGCTCAACGGGGGAATTATTGAGATAATTATTATTGTTTGATGTATTTTGAATTACACCCACATACATACATACATACGCGCGCACACGTGGACACCAGAAATGTAGTAGTTTGAAACTTTTAGAGTTTGAAACTTTTAGAGTTTGAAACATTCAGAGATTGAAACATTTAGAGTTTGAAACATTTGGAGTTTGAAACAAATGGTGGTAAAACAGATTTACAAGTTACAGATCGCAGAGGCAGTGTCGGATTACAGACACACAGGGTGGGGGCCCAGCGCCGTGTAAGGGGGGGCTCAGCCAGGGATGTGACCACTGAACTGTGAAAGGTCAAGAGGTGACATTGCGGAGTTGGAGTGACAGACGCAATTCCATCTCTTCCTTGATTACATCCTGGATTAGTGAACGTTGTAAACTAACTGGATTATTTAATTTTGTTTAAATGTAGTAGTTTGACAAATGGGCAAGGCCATTTATCAAAAGGGGGGATGTATGTGTAAACAAATGTTCCGAATGAATAATTACTAAAAAAAAAATATTGTAAAACAAGAAAACTGTTTGAAATACACTGAACTGTCGAAAAGACTTTGTTTATCACCGCAGCAGAACGTGTTGGAGATGTGGTGTTTACAGAAACGAGCCAGGTGGACGAGCAAGGTGGACGGAGCCACAAGCGTGTCGTCCTGACCATTGGAGGGACGAGAACATGGGTGCTCTCATGGGAAAGTGAGAGAAATGTCTGGACAACACAGCGGCGGACAACACAGCGGCGGACAACACAGCGGCAGATCCATAAGATCTACAAGACGCAGGACTTCGGTGTATTCTTCATTTTTGTATGAACACAGAGGCCACAGCGCGTAAAGTGCTACACTCTGCTACAATGAACGGGAGCCAGAGACAGCAAAAAGACGTACGTGTTATCATCATCGCAGCGACGGCGGTAATATGGGTGCTGACACTTGTATTATGCATCGGACAGTCGGGACCACGTGAGAGAACAAACAGCAAGCCAAAGGTACTCTGGGCACCCAACCCATGTTCTAATAGATCAGCATCCACTTGGATGCCACAATTGTGTATACCTGTGAATGAAACATACATTTTTGAAATTCCAATATGCAGATCTGAAATACAGGGGGAAGAAAATAAGTGATCAAATTGATGTAGAAGAGTATGAAATGTATATGATGGTGGGGCAGCAAGATAGTAGCTGGGAAAACACAATGGCATATTCAGGAAAATCATGGGAGCCATACGCTACTACAGCCGCCGCACAAAGATGGAAAGGTAAAATAGAAATGGCTCAGACTAGCGGTAATGTGTTAATAACGGTAAATCTACACAATCATCAAAATAAGACAGAATGTGAAGTATTCAGACTGTATTGGTGGGTTCCAGGACCAGCTCTGGATCCATTCTGTCATATTCTTGTATGTGTTGTAGCGATCTCAAGCAATCAGGCCCAGGCTCAGACACTAGACACAGTAGGAAGGGCAATGCGGGGATCCATAATAGTTACCAATAAAAAGCAATTAACGCCAGACACCTTTCTATACATGGCAACGGGTGCACAAATTGCAACAAATATGTGGATACAAGAAGCATTAGCAGTGGCAAGACCTCTGCGAAAGGATTGCATAATATGCATGACAGCACGACCACAGTTATTATTAGTAGATGCGATAATAGTAAACACGACATGCGTCCAACACCTAGCCAACAGAACCATGAATAATAAACTATGTGCCAATTATGACAGAGCATTTCCAAAATTGACAAATAATATGCAACCGCCATTGTTTACATTACCTAAAAGCGCCTTTTTTGTCTGCTACAACATAACTACATGCTAAGTTAATGAAATATGCCTTAAGATGGGAAATGTACCAGTTCATATGTGTAACCTAACTGTGGTGATAGCGGAAGGAGGTCTCTTGGATACCCAACGCCAGGATGTATGGTGGTGGTGTGGGGACACTGTGCTGAGAGGACACTTGGAAGCAAAGGGAGTAGGACTCTGTGCCTATGTATCGCTCTTGTGGCCAGCCGCGGTCATAACAAGCATCACCCAGAACCATACTGAAAGGTCAAGGCGAGACGTTAGTGGACAATCTGGTATGCTCCCAGTAGCACCTGATACTACGTATATAGATCCTATTGGGGTACCCAGAGGAGTCCCTGATGAGTATAAGCTGGCTGACCAAATAGCAGCAGGGTTTGAGGGCCTTCCGCTTGTCTCTGCGATATTTCCCATCACGCCGCACAAAAATGTGGACAGAATTAATTATCTGTCTTTCCAATTACAAAGGTTGACTAATCTGACTCACAATTTAGGACTTGCTCTCGGGTCACAGTTGCATCACACCGCTTTAATGGCGTGGCAAACTCGAATGGCAGTAGACATGTTATTAGCTGAAAAGAAAGGAGTTTGTTCGATTTTCAAAGGTCAATGTTGTACATTCATTCCTAATACAGCCGCGGACGGCTCAGTCACAAACACTCTGTCACAATTGAGAACTATGTCTAGAAAAATGAAAGAACACACTGGAATAGACAATAAAATCTCAGAATGGTTAGAAAGCTGGTTCGGCAGGTGGACTGGTATCGTGGTTCCGGTACTGACCTCACTGTTGGTAATAATTGCCTGTTTTGTGTTTTGTGGATGTTGTTGCATACCAATGTGTAGACACACTATAGAACGTACAGTGGAAGAAGCAATCACAAGCCGAGGGCATCATAGTTATGCCTTAGTAGCTATAGAAGAAGATGAAACTGACAAGTTTTAATGTGCATGACCCTTTGAGTGTAAAATGTATTATGTTCACACCAATATGAAAAACATGTTGAAAACTGAAAAGAGTGATGTGTTCGGATATGAGAAAGTGGGCTAATGCTTTGATAAACAGGAGGGAAATGTGATAAAATGTAAATATATGATTATATTTGTGTGTTAAAAGTTATCTGCATCATTAGCCTGGGGGGAGGGAAAGGCATGTATTTCTAATAACATGTGTGAAGATGTTGTAGAAGCAGCCGTGAGGAATGTTCCTCCCATCCTGGGGACCAGATGGGTAGAACATTCACCAAGGTTTTTATCTCTAAAGATAATACCAAAGAGTTGTAAAAGACAAGTGCCTTGATGTGAAGCTGACCAATGAGAAATGTGACCCGCCTCCTTTTTATGTGTGATTTTAATAAAAATGACTTGTAAGAGGAGGATGCCAACCGCCATAAAACAACAACAACAACAACAACAACAACCACAACCGATTCTTGCCTGAAACGCCATCTCATGACCTCTTGGGCTTTGTCAAAGCACTGGAAGTCAAGGCACTGCAACAACAACAACTTGGCTGTTGCCGCCATTACACATCAACGACGGGTGGGCCTCTGCCAATAACAACATCGCTGACGGTGGATTATTGAGCGTTGTTTGGATATTACGGCAACATAGAGGAACGCCTCGGTCCGTATGACGGGGAAGAGGAAGAGGAAGCGTGACCTGGTCGGTGACGATATGAACAGCGGGGAGGACTCCCCTGGAGCCACTGATCCTGTGCAGCGTAGGGCGTCTTCTTGCTCGTCTATGGAGGGCTCTCTCAGAGGAGCAGGGCGGGGGGGTTGCAGATATCGGGGATGTGAGTTCAGAGTGTAAGGTGTTCATAAAGCTCGCGCAGGATAATGCGTCCTTTAAGGGGTGGGATCCGATGGCGTTGACAAGGAGCCTGACTGTAGCTGTGGGAGTGGTCAAGCATGCGAGTGTCCTTAGGGATGGCTCGCTGCTGGTCGTGTGCAAGGACGTGGCTCAGCAAAGGAAGGCGATTGAAGCTAAGTGTCTGGGGGGGAAGGACATTCTTGTGTCTGATGCTGTAAGAGGCACGGTCAGGGGAGTTATCGTAGGCGTCCCTACGACGACATCTGTGGATGACATAAAGGAGAATTTGACTGGAGCTAAGGTGGTGGATGCTAGGCGGTTGAAGATGACCCGGGATGGGGTAAGGTGTGACAGCCTGTCGATAATGATTAGATTTGAAGGTGGGGTCCTGCCTCGTGTGGTGTGCGTTGGGTACATGCACTATGGCGTACGCCCATATGTTCTGCCGCCCCTGCGTTGCTTCAAGTGCCAGCGCTTTGGGCATATTGCAGCGGTCTGTAGAGGGAAGCAGAAGTGTGGTAAATGTGCAGGAGACCACGAGTATGGGAAGTGTGACGACGGAGCAAAACTCAAGTGCTGTAACTGTGGGGGAGAGCATAGCTCTGCCTACGGGGGATGCGTGTTCAGCAAGAGGGCTGCTGAGGTGCAAAAAGTTAGAGCCTCTCAAGGCATATCCTACGCGGATGCTGTCAAGAAGGTGTCTGGTAGTCAGGTGAAGGTGGATGCAGTGGGGGCTGCCAGTGCTGCTGGTGTCCTAGGCGACAGGGGAGGGGGCAGCGTTGCCCGCGGCCAGGGGGAGGTCCCCACTGGGATGCCTGTGAGTGTGGCTTCCACGGGCAGAGGCCCTGTGGGTGCGGAGGATGTACTGGTTGTGAAGAGGAAAGATTTCTTCCTCTTTATGGTGGAAGTGATTAACTGTACTGGTCAAACCAAGAAGAGATCCGAAAAGACTAAGATCATCGCTAAGGCTGCAGGGAAGTACTTTGGAGCTGGGGGTCCCGAGTGGACGGAGATAGAGGATGCGCTGCGGGAAGGCACCCTGCCCCATTCTGGCAGTGGGAGTGGGGGGGCTCCCGATGCGCCGTCAGGTTCCGGGGGCTCATAATGGCGGTGGTTGTCTTGCAATGGAATGCGCGTAGTCTTCTTGCTAATGGCCAGGAATTTAAGCAGTTTGTCTCTACCTTGTTGAACAAGCCTCACGTTATGTGCGTGCAGGAGACTTGGTTACAACCTAGGTGGGGTTTTGGGATACAAGGGTGTGTGTGTTAGGAATGATAGGGAGCAGGGTAGAGGCGGAGGTGTGGCTGTGTTTGTCCGAGATGACCTAAATTACGTTGTTGTCAGTGTGAGTAAAGCGCCGGAGGCTCTGGCGGTGAGGGTCTGGCTGGGTGGTGAAGCTGTTACTGTGGTTAACCTTTATAATCCGTGTGGTGAGTTAACGTTAGAGTCCTTACATAGTATCGGTAAGGTTGTTCGGGGAAAGGCCGTGTGGTGTGGGGATTTTAATGCGCATAGCGCTTTGTGGGGCGGTAGTGGTACCGATAGGTATGGGCAGGTGGTAGAGGGTTTTATCAATCAAAGGGAGTTGGTTTGTCTGAATGATGGGAGTGGGACCCGCTATGATATGGGGACCGGTACGGAAAGTGCAATAGATCTTACGCTTGTGTCCAAGGAGTTAGCTGGTGTTTGTAGTTGGGAGGTTCTTGGTAATCTTTCTTTTGGTAGCGATCACTATCTAGTCCGCACCGAGATTGGCTTTGGGAGCTGTGTGGTCAGGGGGACGAGGATCCAGAGGTGGCAGTTGGCAAGGGCGAACTGGGGGGCTTTCCTGAGGAAAGCTGATGATGGTTCTAGGGTTCTGCAGGAAGGAGGATTGACTCAGGTGGATGATCTCAATAGTGCAATTGTCTCGCTCATCACGCAGTCAGCGGTAGGCACGATTCCTAAGAGTGGTGGTAGTGGACATAGGAAGCGGGTGCCGTGGTGGAATGAAGCATGTGGTCATGCTGTTAGGGCGAGAAATGCGGCGTTTCGCCGGCTAAGGGTTACCCACACTGAGGGTGCCCTCATTTACTACAAGAGGGCCCGCGCTGTTGTGCGGAAAACTGTAAGAACGGCCAAGAGTGCCTATTGGAGGCGGTATTGTTCCAAAATTGGGAGAGAAACGAGTCTCGGGGATGTTTGGGGGATGATTAAGCGGATGCATGGGGTTGAGCGCCGTCATGGGACCCCGGTCCTAATACTGAATGGTGTTGAAGCAGTCAGCGACGTTGACAAAGCTGAACTGTTGGCCAGCACCTTTGTGTCGGTGCACAGCTCTGACAATCTCTCACCTGCGGAAAGGCACTACAGGGAGAGTACTCTGGCCCAGAATTCTGAGCTGATTGGGCACCAGCCTTCGACTCAAGATGACCTTGACCTTCCGTTTAGTTTGTTTGAGCTAAGGAGAGCACTTTCTAAGGCGAAACAGACAGCCCCGGGTAAAGATGAGGTGTGCTATGACATGCTCTCTCATTTGACTGATGACACGCTTGGGCTAGTCCTGGGTCTTTTCAACCGTGTTTGGGATTCAGGCTGTGTTCCATCTGCGTGGAAACAGTCTACGGTGGTGCCGGTTCTGAAGCCTGTTATGACCCCGAAGAGAGGTTTAACATATTTAAACGGACACGGAGACGAAGTCAAGTTTCAACATGTTTATTAGGTTTTTCACCAAAATAAATGCTAACTCCCGAACCCCCGTGCCCTAAAAATCACCCCAAAGTTATAAAAAAGAAAGATGGACCTGGTGGGCCAGCCAAACAGAAATAAAATAGGAGCGACACCGGGCCAACCCCGTATAGGGCCGTCGAAGCCGGTGCCGACACCTCTAACTAGAGCACAAAAATAAGGACACACCAAAACCCCCTATCTAGCCCCAAACAAAAGCGAAAATGGGACTACCGGTCCCACCAGGCCAAACAAAACAGGCTATTGCTATAGCTAGTGAGAGCCAGCTGGGAGCAGGAGAGCCGAGTGCGTCTACGAAGTGGGACACATAGCGGGATGGGCGGAGCCGAGCTGAGAGAGAGCGAGATGAGCCCATCCGGTCTCCATTTAAAGGCTCCAGGGCGCGCACCCGCGACCGGGAGCCAATCTAATGAAAAAAACTAAACAGATCATTAGACAAAAACTGAACAGACAAAATATTATTATAACAAATAGGGAGGAAAAGTGCCCAAACCTAACAGCCGGGTAGGCCAGCGTCTGACCCTTCAAGTTATAGGCCGATTGCCTTGACGTCGCAGCTCGGGAAAACGATGGAGCGCGCATGGTTACCGAGCGGTTGGATTACTTCTTGGAGAGTCAGGGTTTGCTTCCCGCGCACCAGAGTGGTTTCCGTAGGGGCAGGAACACCATGGATTCCGTGTTGTGTTTGGAATCTGATATCCAGCTGGCCAGGGCTCAGAAAGAAAAGGTTATTGCGGTGCTCTTTGATGTGGAGAAGGCGTACAATATGGTTTGGAAGGATGGGCTCCTCATTAAGCTGCGGAAGTGTGGTGTGAAGGGTAAACTGTTTAACTGGGTCCGGAGCTTTCTGTCTGGCTGGCGTATTCAAACCAGAGTGGGCGCTGCTTACTCTGGGGTCTATGAGGTAGAGAATGGGATCCCGCAGGGGAGTGTGTGCAACCCTATCCTGTTCAATGTTATGCTTAAGGACATCTTTGACAACGTGGATGGATCTGTTGGGAGGAGCCTTTATGCTGACGATGGCGCTCTATGGGTGAGAGGGAGAAATCTCCGGTTTTATGAGGCGAAACTGCAAAGGGCAATACAGCAGGTGGAGCAGTGGACTCTGAAGTGGGGGTTTAAACTGTCCGTACGGAAGTCTCAAGTGATCTGTTTCTTCAATGGGCATAGGGACGTCTCCCTTCGACTGCATGGGCAGGTGCTCGAACAGGTCAGGGAGGTGAGGTTCTTGGGGGTCACCTTTGACGAGAGGCTTAGTTGGCGTCAGCACATTGATAAGGTCAGTGGTAAATGCAAAAGGGTGAATAACTTGCTTCGTTGTCTATACGGCCAGGACTGGGGGGCCAGCAGAAGGTCGCTCCTGGGTATTTATCAGGCCATCATGAGGGCGGCTATTGATTATGGCTGTATAGCCTACATGTCTGCGGCTGAGACTAACTTAAAGACGCTTGATGTGGAGCAAGCCCAGGCCTTGCGCATCTGCTGTAGGGCTTTTAGGACCTTCCCTGTCTCAGCGCTGCAGGTTGAGTTGGGGGAATTGCCGTTACGGCTCCGGAGGCTAGAACTTCTGTTGGCTTACTGGGTGAATGTGCAAGGTCATACGAGCTCTCACCCGGTGAGGGACTTTCTCAGGGTTGATGGGGGACAGAATGAGGCTGGCAGTATGGTTTTTAGCCAGATAGGAAATGCGAAGGCGCGGCTTGCGGGGGTTGGTGATCTGCCTGTGAGTCCGTCAGTGGCTTTGTCTACTATAGCGCCGTGGAAGTTTGTCCCGGCTCCTGTTGATGTTAGCTTGCATGGCAAGCTTAGAGGAGTTGCTGGGAGGGCACCGCAGTTTGCCGTTCAAGCGCTCATCGATAGGCACTCAGATGATGTGTTTATTTACACCGACGGATCTAGGAATCCTGAGAGTGGGCGTACTGGCGCTGCTTATTTTGTGCCTGACCTGGGGCTGGCGGTCAAGAAGAGGTTAACAGATCGCCTTTCTGTTTTCACGTCGGAACTCATAGCGATACGGTTGGCATTGGAATGGGCGGAATCTGCTTTATTGCGGCATTGTGGTGGCCTCTGACAGCCTTTCTGCATTGCAAAGCATTAAATCTGGGAAATCGGATTGCAGACAGGATGTGTTGAATGGCATCTTCTGTCTGATGCTCTCCCTGTCCAGGAAGGATGTGAGGGTTTTCTTCATTTGGGTTCCTGCGCATGTGGGGGTGGATGGTGATGAAATGGCTGATACACTGGCTAAAAGTTCCCTTAGGCGGCCATCAATTGATGTGGCGGTTGAGTTAAGCAAATCTGAAATCAACGGCATCTCTATCACATACAGGGTAGTGTGGGTCCTTGCGGGTCTATGGGCAGGAACGCGTGGGAGGAAAGGGTCTTCGCCCGCATGAGGATTGGCCATACTGGACTCAATTGGTCACTGAGTAGGATAGGCAAACACCCGACCGGTCTGTGTGGTCACTGTCGGGTGCCAGAGACTGTCGAGCATGTGCTGATTCGCTGTGAGGCTTATGATAGAGAAAGGGCCGGGTCGGCCTTGTGGTTTCGGAATAATGAGCGGGAGTTCAATCTGCGGAACGTTCTGGCGATCCAGTCACAGGGTTTGTGTCAGGCTGTGGTTGCTTACTTATGTAGCACAGGGCTGGATAAACGTTTATAGAGTTGGGGGGTGTTGGAGACTGAGCCGAGGATGAGGAGCAAGAGGATGTTCTAACGCGCTTTGACTTCATGGGCCTAGAAACGCCAAAGTTGTTGTTGTTGTTGTTGTTGTTGTTGTTGTTTTATGGCGGTTGGCATCCGAGTGTTGCATTACCGCCAGACTTTATTCCTCAGACGTTTCGTAGTCCTCAGACTCTGTCGTAGTCCGTAAAAGTACTCCTCCCATTGCTTTGGTGTTACAAAGCCCATGAGGTCATGATATGTCTTTGTGACTAGAATAGTTGTTGTGTCAGAGACCAACCGGCTTTATTCCAGGGAGACTCTTCTTCATCTTCCTCTCCCTCTTTGACGTTCGGTGCTTTGGAAGTACAAAGCCCATGAGGTCATGGGACGTCTTTGTTGTTGTTGTTGTTGTTGTTGTTGTTGTTGTTGTTGTTGTTGTTGTTTTATGGCGGTTGGCATCCAAGTGTTGCATTACCGCCAGACTTTATTCCTCAGACTTTGTCGTAGTCCTCAGACTCTGTCGTAGTCCGTAAAAGTACTCCTTCCATTGCTTTGGTGTTACAAAGCCCATGAGGTCATGATATGTCTTTGTGACTAGAACAGTTGTTGTTGTTTCAGAGACCAATCGGCTTTATTCCAGGGAGACTCTTCTTCATCTTCCTCTCCTTCTTTGACGTTCGGTGCTTCCACCGTACAGCTTTATTCTTCAGGCTTCATTCTATAGGCTTTAATATGTCCACTGATGTCGCCGCTTGGTAGCCGTGCGTCTACGAGACTGGGCGAGGACAGGAGACCACCCCCACCCCCATCTCGTCACTCTGATCACTCTGACTCCCCACAAGCAGACCCCCATCACTCCGACTCCCATTTAGCGCCTTTAGCCTGTTTTCTATATCTGCCCAATCAAGCTCCTTTGTTCCAAGGAATCTCCCTGCAGCTTTAGCAATGATCCTGATCCTTTCAGTTCTGCTTTGAGTCTGAGCAGCACAGTTTACAACATCCACCATAAAGAGTACAAAATCCTCTCTATCCACAACCAGGGTATTCTCATTAATTCTGGAACCTGCACACTTGGGACCTCCACTCTTGAAACCTTGTTGTTGTTGTTGTTGTTGTTGTTGTTGTTTTATGGCGGTTGGCATCCGAGTGTTGCATTACCGCCAGACTTTATTCCTCAGACGTTTCGTAGTCCTCAGACTCTGTCGTAGTCCGTAAAAGTACTCCTCCCATCGCTTTGGCGTTACAAAGCCCATGAGGTCATGATGTGTTTTTGTGACTAGAATAGTTGTTGTGTCAGAGACCAACCGGCTTTATTCCAGGGAGACTCTTCTTCACCTTCCTCGCCCTCTTTGACGTTCGGTGCTTTGGAAGTACAAAGCCCATGAGATCATGGGACGTCTTTGTTGTTTTACAAAGCCCATGAGGTCATGGGACGTCTTTGTCGTTTTATCCTTTAGAAGTCCTTCTTCCATCACTTTGGCGTTTCTAGGCCCATGAAGTCCAAGCGCGTTAGAACATCCTCTTGCTCCTCATCCTCGGCTCAGTCTCCAACACCCCCCACCTCTATAAACGTTTACCCAGCCCTGTGCTACATAAGTAAGCAACCACAGCCTGACACAAACCCTGTGACTGGATCGCCAGAACGTTCCGCAGATTGAACTCCCGCCCATTATTCCGAAACCACAAGGCCAACCCGGCCCTTTCCCTATCATAAGCCTCACAGCAAATCAGCACATGCTCGACAGTCTCTGGCACCCGACAGTGACCACACAGACCGGTCGGATGTTTGCCTATCCTACTCAGTGACCAATTGAGTCCAGTATGGCCAATCCTCATGCGGGCGAAGGCCCTTTCCTCCCACGCGTTCCTGCCCATAGACCCGCAAGGACCCACACTACCCTGTATGTGATAGAGATGCCGTCCAGTAACACAGTGGCTCCAAAATTCCTGCCAAAGGCCGACCACATGACTCTTGATAACAGGCTTGATTTCAGATTTGCTTAACTCAACCGCCACATCAATTGATGGCCTCACACTTCTTGGGAGCCACGCTGGCCTTTCTCATCTTCTTCTTTGGAGCCACATGATGGAAGAACTTCTAAAGGATACAATAACAAAGACGTCCCATGACCTCATGGGCTTTGTACTTCCAAAGCAATGGAATAAGAATTTTTAAGGACTACGACAAAGTCTGAGGGGAGGAAGAACTTCTATAGGATACAATAACAAAGGCATCTCATGACCTCTTGGGCTTTGTCAAAGCACTGGAAGTCAGGGCACTGGAAGAGGAACTTTTAGGACTACGACAAAGTCTAAGGAATAATGTCTGGCGGTAATGCGACACTCGGATGCCAACCGCCATAAAACAACAACAACAACAACAACAACAACAACAACAACAACAACAACAACAACAACAACAACAACAACAACAACAACAACAACAACAACAACAACAACAACAACAACAACAACAACAACAACAACAACAACAACAACAACAACAACAACAACAACAACAACAACAACAACAACAACAACAACAACAACAACAACAACAACAACAACAACAACAACAACAACAACAACAACAACAACAACAACAACAACAACAACAACAACAACAACAACAACAACAACAACAACAACAACAACAACAACAACAACAACAACAACAACAACAACAACAACAACAACAACAACAACAACAACAACAACAACAACAACAACAACAACAACAACAACAACAACCAAAGAAGAAGAATAAAGCCTAAAGAATAAAGTCTGGCGGAGACGAATTACCAAGAGCAAAGTCTGGAGAATAAAGTCTAAAGTCTAACTGTAGTGGGTGGAGGTAATGTAACACTTGGATACCAACCGCCATAAAACACCAAAGAAGAATAAGAAGAAGACTTTGAGACAATTAAACATAAACGCAGTGGCAGAAAGCAGTCTGTGTGTGACGGTCGTGGACCTGCAGTGGTAAATATGATCCACAGTGACGAGAAGTAGCGTGAGACCGTCTTCTCCTTGAAACGCTGTATTTTCAGCAGTGAAGCGCCAATTCTGCCTGTCCCAAAGGCGCGTGGATCCATCATCTCCCAAGGCGAAGGCGCCAGAAAAAGTTTGAGAAGCTCTGTCTCAACTAGTAAAATAAACGCATGCAAAAAGATGTTTTTTTGTATATATTGTGACCAGAAATGTCACAATTAACATAATTACCTTGACATCCTAACTGTGGTACATTATTTTCCATCAAAGAACCCAACTACATTTGCAAAGGAAACGCCACACGCTTTTTGGAAACTCTACAAAAGTTTTATTGAAAAGCACGATGGGACAACTGTGTCAAAACACGTTACAATCAGACGCGTTTGGTCAGAACACGTTACAATCGGACGCGTTTGGTCAGAACACGTTACAATCAGACGCGTTTGGTCAGAACACATTACAATCGGAAGCGTTTAGTCAGAACACATTACAATCGGACGTGTTTGGCCCGAACGCGTTACAATCGGACGTGTTTGGCCCGAACGCGTTACAATCGGACGCGTTTGGCCCGAACACGTTACAATCAGACGCGTTTGGCCCGAACACGTTACAATCGGACGCGTTTGGCCCGAACACGTTACAATCGGACGCGTTTAGTCAGAATACGTTACATTCAGACGCGTTTGGGCCGAACACGTTACAATCAGACACGTTTGGTCCAAACACGTTACAATCGGACACGTTTGGGCAGAAGATGTTACAATCAGATGCGTTTGGTCTGAACACGTTGCAATCGGACACGTTTGGGCAGAACACGTTACAATCGGATGCGTTTGGGCAAAACACGTTACAATCGGACGCATTTGGGCAAAACGTGATACAATTGGACGCTTTTGGACAGAAAACGTTACAATCGGATGCGTTTGGTCAGAACATGCTACAATAAGACAAGTTTGGTCAAACCACGTTACAATTCGACGCATTTTGGTAGAACACGTTACAATCGGACGTGTTTGGTCAGAACATGTTACAATCGGACATGTTTGGGCACGTGTTACAATCAGACGCGTATGGTCAGTACACGTTACAATCGGACGCGTTTGGGCACGTGTTACAATCAGACGCGTATGGTCAGAACATGTTACAATCGGACATGTTTGGGCACGTGTTACAATCAGACGCGTATGGTCAGAACATGTTACAATTGGACGCGTTTGGTCAGAACATGTTACAATCAGACGTGTTTGGGCACGTGTTACAATCAGACGCGTATGGTCAGTACACGTTACAATCGGACGCGTTTGGGCACGTGTTACAATCAGACGCGTATGGTCAGAACATGTTACAATCAGACATGTTTGGGCACGTGTTACAATCAGACGCGTATGGTCAGTACACGTTACAATCGGACGCGTTTGGGCACGTGTTACAATCAGACGCGTATGGTCAGAACATGTTACAATCAGACATGTTTGGGCACGTGTTACAATCAGACGCGTATGGTCAGTACACGTTACAATCGGACGCGTTTGGGCACGTGTTACAATCAGACGCGTATGGTCAGAACATGTTACAATCAGACATGTTTGGGCACGTGTTACAATCAGACGCGTATGGTCAGAACATGTTACAATTGGACGCGTTTGGCCAGAACATGTTACAATCGGACATGTTTGGGCACGTGTTACAATCAGACGCGTATGGTCAGAACATGTTACAATCGGACGCGTTTGGACTCATGTCTCGTGTGTCTGGACTAAAAATACTTCCGGACGCTGCAGTGACTCTTCAGTTTGTCTCCCCTGCAGAGGTAGATTCGAATACCTGAGTCTAGTCTGGGACGAAGCCAAAAACAGGTGGAAAATATCATTCAAATGGAAGATTTCTGGTGAACTAAAGGATCGAATCTGACCGTCACCACATTTAAAATCTAGGGACAGATACATTTTCGGCCAATTTTGATAATTTGCTGTGATATGATTAAGTATATTTTACTGGTTGTATGTTATTGCTGATTTTATTTGAACACCTGCCAATAAGCATGAATTCTGGCTCTCAAAGACTGGTTAGTCTGCCTTTATAAAGTCCACCTCTCCTCCACTTATTCATCTAAATGAGTAGCACCGTTTGAGCTCGTCAGCTGAATAATGACACTTGTGCATCCCACAATCAGTCAGACTTTAGCTTCTACCATGAGCAAGACCAAAGATGACTAAAGACACCAGAGACTAAACTGTAGACCTCCACAAGAATGGAAAGGGCTACAGGGCAATTGGCAAGCAGCTTGGTGAAAAAAGATCAACTGTTGTATCAATTGTTAGAAAATGGAAGAGGCTGAAGATGACTCCATGCAAGATCTCACCTCGTGGGATATCAATGATGATGAAGAGAGCTGGGACCACAGTTTCTATAGGTAATACACTACACCGCCATGGTTTAAAATCATGCATCGCACAGAAGGTTCCCCTGCTTTAGTCAGCACATGCCTGGGCCAGTCTGGATGACCCAAAGGATCTAGAGAAGATCTGCGTGGAGGAGTTGGCCAGAATCCCTGCTGTGTGTAAACCTGGTCAAGAACTACAGGGAACGTTTCACCTCTGTAATTGTAAACAAAGGCTTCTGTACCAAATATTAACATTGATTTTCTCAGCTCAAATACTTATTTGCAGCACTAACATACAAATAAATCATTTAAAAAGCATACAATGTGATTTCTGGATTAAAAAAATAAAATAATTCTGTCTCAGTGGAAATGCACCTACAATGAAAAGTGTTCAAATACTTCACTTTACTGTATAAGTAACATCTATATACACTGTACACACACTTCCACCACTGCTTTCTAGGGAAAATAATGTTACTATTTTTTGTTGACCAGGTTATCTCCATTGTAAATAATATGGCCAATACAAATATGAACTGTCCCTTTAATTAGGAATTGGACCTTTAAATGCAACCAACACTTTCTCTTCCTATGACATGAAAATAACCCTTTATTAAAGACGTCAGAAAATTTCACATTAAATACAAAGCAAAAGTATAATTATTAGAAGAATGTCATTGATTATATTAGATGTACAGAAAAACAAAATCAGGAAAGATTGTCAAACTGACGCTGTGTTTTGACTTTGAAAAGCAGCAAGAATAAAATGATTCCCTTTTACAAAAAATAAGCTAGAAACATTACACCCTTAAAAAGTTTGTAAAGAAATAGTTTGAATTCAAGAATGGAGGCAAAGTGGAACTTGATCACAGAATATCACAAAATGTTAAAAATCACGGTGGTTTTGGCAAATGAAAACTGCTCAGACACATACAAGAAATCAGAGTCTGGTTTAAACACATTTACAAGTGTATTTTACAACATTTGTTTAATTTATAGGGAATGATGATAGAAACATGGACATTAAGACAGTTTTCTTTGTTTTACAGGAAAATATCCAACAAAAATACTGACCTCGTTGTTTTTCACTTTTTCTACAGGTTTATTACATTCTTTATATTATATTTTTGTGAAGCTCAAATACAGTTTTGAGGCAAGAAAATAGTATGTTTTTGATCCTTGTAATAGAAAAGCAGACTGACATTTCTACCCTGGAAATGTCAAATTGCTGTTCATTTTTTTGTCATACATCACTGAAAACGTCTTATGGCTTTCTTCAGTTTGCCTCCATTTCTGAATTTTTTACTTTCTGATGGAGCATTAAAGGGTTTATTATTTGGTCATAGACACCCGATTATCAAGAATTAAATGAACATCAAGCTTTTTCTGATTGTGGCCAAACAAACAAAAGAACAGAAAACAGAACAAAACGCAACAATTTTGAATTACAGATGCATTTTTAGCTCTTGGTCTTAGTTCATGTTGATTTTGTTCTAAATGTCTACGGGAAAATGAACAGGAACTCAAATGCACCGTTCAAGTCTTCATTAACCAAATATTGGTCCTGCATAAACAAACTTAAATTTACCGTTTTAGATTGACACTTTTTGAGGGCTCAGAGTTTAGAAATCCAGGTAATGTATTACTTCAGTCACAGGTTTATCATTATTTAGACAGTTTCAAGTAAACTGAAGAGAAAACATTCTTCTGAAGATGTTTTAGAACCACTACTACAATCTAAAGACGATTTCAAGGCCAGGATGAAACTATTTAACATTTCTGTGAGAGAAGAAAAGATAAACCACGTTGGGAACTCTGTGATCCTATGAAAATACAATTGTACAGAAAGTGCTCTCAATGAAACGCATTTGAAATATTGTAAAGAAATAAGTGACTACTGGCGCCTGTGTGGAATGATATCTATATATGAATGCAACACTTATTTTGCTCCACTTTTTAAAAGAAACAACATAAAAGATTAATTCACCTCATGATTACCCCAAAGTACAACTTAAAATACTTTAAAATTTGGCTAGAGTTAAAAATAAAATGTGACAATTCAGTGAAAATATTTTTATTTTTCACATGGGGTTAATAATTTTTTCCACATACGACTTTTCCATAATCAAGGGGACAATTTCAGAGGCACTAAACAACGCAGATAAATATTTATTTTTATCTGCAAATGAAAGTCTTTTACTCGATCTACTAAAAACAGAGAAAAGGTGTTGCATTTATATTTAAAGTAGCAAAAATAGATCTATGTGGAGTGTGTTTGCGTTGGGTTAGTCCTGCGCTGTGGGCGAAGCTTCAGCTGCTAAAGTTTCCTCCTCGGACTCAGCCGTGTTCCGGCTCTGGTCCGCTTCTGGAGGTCTCGGCGCCTCGTGGATCTCCAGGCCGGTGCCCTCCTCGTCCTGTGGCTCTTCCCCTGTCGAGGACTCCACTGGCAGGGCCGCAGGCAGCTGGTCCTGTCCCTGGTCCGGTACCCCGGCCACAGGCGGCTGGTCCTGTCCCTCGTCCTGGAGGAGGCTGAGGCGGTTGTTCAGGTCGTTCCGTTCTTTCTGCAGAGCGCGACACAAACGCTCCAGCAGCTCCAGTTTACCCTGCAGGGCCTTGAAGTGACCGTCACGTAATGTTTTCTGGAATAAGATTCATGATACGATTCATTAAAATCACATTGTTTTAGAGTTTTCACTGCTGCAATGACAGGACAATATTTTAATGCTCTTTTAGCGCACTTTTTTTTGCTACTTTATAGTGAGATGAGATTTTACCTGAAAAGAGTAAAATAAGTAACTGTTCTGACTCATTATGGATCCTAACAAGTAAACCGTCTCATTTGGCTTTTTATTTGTTGAAGCTCATGTTTCACATTTACAAACTCTGATTTAGAGTCATCACGTCATTTACTGTGATATTTTTCTGTAGCCATGACTCGCACTTCAAAGTTTGATACTGTGACAGGCCAAATTATATGTCATTGTCGTATAAATGAATAAAAAGTGAATTTGAACACTTAAAAATACAACAGAACGAATGATTAATCAATGGCCACATTTTGAATCGATTGGTTTAAGTGTAATATAAACAAAATATATGTATTTTACCTAGATAAATTAGCAACTAAAGTTATTCTTCGGAAAACTTGATGAAAAGTGCAAAGAATTAAACCCACAACTCTCTCTCAATCTCAAGCTAACTCAGTCCATATGTTCTCCCTTCAGCTGAGGAACAAGTCAATCCTTTATACTGTCATCATAAGATAAAACAATAAGTCTAAGACGCCGTGGACTGAAGTCAGATTCTGTGATAACGTCTGAAACCCGAGCTGAGGTTGTGTCTTGTGTTTAAAAGAACAGTCCGGTGAGAGTCCAGAAGGCTCCAGTTATGAACAAGACTTTACTGTTGCACTGCAGCTTGGCCCAAGAGCTCATGAGGGGACCAGAGGGGTTCAAAGGCAGTGCGGAGGGGAAAAACAACCCAAAACAAGTCGATCTATCAATAATACGACATGGGAATCGGCTGAAAGGCAAAGGAAAAATCCAGTTTTGCAAATAAAGACTTAGAGAGTTTATATATCTTTTTTACCTCTTGTAAACAAAAGACCAACACTCGTCTAATTGACACAACAGATAAGCAAAAATATATGACAGCACCTTTATCTTGTTAAATAAATGTTTTAACAGTCAGAAAATGCATTCGTTGTGCTTAAATTGTCCCTGCATTTTGGACGGAATTGTATTTATCGATGACATTTATTTGAGGGATTCCTTTTTAAAACTACTTCCTGTTTTAGACCATTTCTTTTACTTTTCTTCACAAACTGCCATTAAAACTGATAACAATCCTACCAAACAAAGTCATAATTGGACTGACTATTATACGTTTCTTCTAGTTTCTTCTCTCGATAACTTTATATTTTACAATGGAAAGTGAATATTGTCCCCGCCTTTCACGTTCCTAAACTTTAGCGTTGCAATATTTACTCAAAGTGTTTCAACAATGTTTTTAAATGTTCAGTTTCTCCTTCTGCCCGTTTGTCTTCCATTTACGTCTCAAAAACCCTGAATAAGACGTGAATGTCACCTCTTCGGCCATCTGCAGCAGCGCCTGGTTGTTGCTCTCCCAGTTGGTCCTCCACTGGGTCGTCTCCTTCTCCAGCTTCTTGATCTTCTTCGTCATCTGAAGTCAAGAGGAGGAACACAACAAAGTCAAAAAAATAAATAAATAACGGAAAGGATGATGCGGTGAAACAGCCTGTGCCGTGCCTTCTCCATCTCTTGTCTGAACGTGGTGAAGACTTCGTTGCTTTTGGCCAGGGTGGTCTGGAACTCCTCGAACTTGTCCATGTACAGGGAGAGCTGGGACGCAGAACGTGAAAAGAGTTTAGATCGTTAAGACGGCTTTTCTTTTCACTCTTCCTGACATTTTGAGGACATTTCAACATTCAAAAACGTGTCATTTGCTTTGAATTGTTCACGTTTAATCGCCAAGAAACCCATGAATCGACATCATCTAATCAACATAATGCAGAGTAAACAGAGAAATGCACTAAAGCTATTCTTTAGATTCACTTTAACGAGGGACGTCTGTAAAACTTGAATTAATTAAAGAAGAAAAATATGTAGAAAATGACTGGAAGTGACACACAGGTCACACTAAGGATGTCACTTTCATTCCAGAAGTTTATGATTCATTTACACAAAGACATTTCTTTTGACTCTCTAAACATTTTAATTTGTCAAATTAAAAAAATTGTGACATTAGATGAGTTTTTGCCCAGTGTCTGCTGGGTAATTTCCTACTGTGATGTCATCAATTACAATCAGGAAGTGAAATTATAAACCTACAAAATTTGTTATTCTGGGATAAAAAAAAAGAAAAAAGCAACATTCAAAGTATCTTAACTGCATTTTAGTTCAAGGTGTCGTCCTGTCAGAGGCACTTTAAAATTATAATTGGATTGGAAAATGGGCCGCGACAAAATATGATTTATTGAGTTAAAATATGGATGTAAAATAGACCTGAGATGTAATGAATTGACTTTACTCTACACGCAAAATGAAACGGCACAAATCACAGACTTAAGCCTTCAGAGGGCTGGATTTACCCGAGAGGGGAGTTTTCACACACATACCACTTTATGAAATTTAAAAACCGACTTCAAAGCACAAGAAAAATACTATTTTCTGGAGCAACTGACACGAGCAACTGACACAAACAATGAATGTTTAAAAGATAACAGCAGGTTTGTCATTATAAAAGACATAAAGAGAGTGATGTTTGGGCCTTCACCTGTTGCTTGAGCTGCATCTCCTGAGCTTTCATCTGTTCACATTTCCGTCTGGAGTCGGTGGCGTTTTTCAGCAGCTGCAGCACAGTCCAGAGTCAGTCGTTTCACACTTTTATTCACATCACAGCAGCAGCGCGTACGACCTCTGCACCACTCCACGCAGACAGATCGTTTACAATCAACTTTGGAACATTCTGGAGCTCTAAAAACAGCTCGATTTCCGTCTGCTTTTCGAGCCGAGATCTTACGCGTCGGGGCTGTGATGTGGTTCTCCTTTCACTCGTGTGTGTGTGTGTGTGTGTGTGTTTCGTACCATCTCGCGCTCCCTCTGCTGCTTCTCCTCCACCTCCTTCATCATCTCGGTGATTCTCTGGAGCTTGGCGTCCATCAGCTGCTGTTGGAGCTCCTTGTGCTTGAACACTTTGTCCATGTGCTGCAGGAGAAAGGACGAGGAGCTCAGTTAAGCCGTGGAATAGTTTGATTTTGTGTTTGGAGTAATAAAGCGTAAAGTACGAGTGAAACGCGAGCACGACGAAGAACTGGAGACAGTGATTGGCTAGAAAAAGAGATCAAAGCAGCGGGAGGCGGGCGTTAAAGAGTTTCCTGACGTGTTATTGGTAATTATTTTGCTGTGATGGCAGTAAAAACAGAATACAACCTGGAGAGAACCACGTGCGTTTGGAGTTTACAGAACGCTAAACGCTGGCTGTGTCGGACATATTCAGGCTAAATAGGGCCGGACAGAGCAAATGCAATGCAAAATGAGAAATTACCGGGCTAAAACTCATCTAAGGTGTGACATGTGACCGCAGCCTTAAACCCAGAACTAAACCTGGACCAGGACTAAACAAGGACTAGAACATGTCAGCTACAGGACTCAAACTGGGCCCAAACCAATCACTCTCAACATTTCTGTGAATAAATATTACACATTCAGCTCATTGGTGTCGACAGATAAGACGCTGAACTTTGTGCCCGTTTGTTTCACGTGGATAAGGCCAGGAATTTACGATATGAACCATGACAAAATATTTGCAATCTGACAAGCCGAATTCTTAACTGCTGTCCTCCACAACCAATTATTGAATGTATTTATTATTTGTATTATATTATAATTTTGCATCGTATTATTATTTCCTCTGTGTTGGTATTTGAGGTTTGGTTGTGTCTTGTGTTTAAAAGAACAGTCCGGTGAGAGTCCAGAAGGCTCCAGTTATGAACAAGACTTTACTGTTGCACTGCAGCTTGGCCCCAGAGCTCATGAGGGGACCAGAGGGGTTCAAAGGCAGAGCGGAGGGTCCGACAAAAGGACGTCAGACCATTCAAAAAGGTGGACGGTGTCAATTGCAGAGATGCGCCGATGAGCAGAAATGAATAATATGACACAGATATGACGTAATACAAGTCAGACTACATGAGATTTACTTTAGCATGTTTAATACTGCAGATACTAAAGGTAAGGGAACTTCTACTTATTGTTTTGTGTCCGTGCTGCACTTTGGAAACGGGTTTGTGAATTTGGATTTATTAGAAATGACTGAGTCTCCCTCTCCCCATCATGATGAAATACCAAGTCCCATAAACCACATGATCGAGTACCTCTTCTCTGAGCTCGTACTGCTCGATGAGTTTCTTGAGCTTCTCCACCAGCTCCATGTTCTCCTGCCTGAGCTTGGCGTTTCTGGAGCTGTGCGTCTCCATCTGAGCCTCGATGTCGCTGAGCGTGGACTGGAAGTGCAGCATGGCCTCCTTCCTCTGCTCGTCGTACTCCCGCGACCGCTGCGCGTTCTCCTCCTGAGGGCCGCCGGCGACAGGGAGAGGGTTATGGTTTGTGTACAGTTTAGTGACTTCTTTTAATGTCTTATTCTGTTACCTTTGTTGGACTCTTAAGAAAACTGTACTGTAGTCATATAATCAATCAATCGGATCGAAATCAAATATGGATACATTTTACAATAATGCTAAAAGGTGTGTGAATATTTTGCCAGGTACTCTAAACTTATTTCTTTCAGTCTTCTACAAAATGGCATCTGTGACAAATATAGACCTGAATTCCAAAGTCACTGCAAGGTTATTCACAGGGTTAGGCCCCAATCCAAGTATTTTAACAACAGGGACAGGAAACTTGATCAAATTTGGTGGAAAAATGACACTTCCAACCACCAAACATGTCTTAAAGGACACATATTATGCATTATCCGCATTGTTATTGGCCTTTAAACAGGCTCTCGAGCACATTTGCTGTGGCATTTCATGTTGTTGCATTTAAAATAATGCAAAAGTAGAGAAAATTTACATCAAGTTGCGTCATTCTGTGCGCTCCCTTCTGGATTCGGTGATGGCTCGTGCAATCTACAGGCAACGGTGAGAATTACCATGAGGAATCCAAAAGTGGCCATTTTGGCAACGTAGACGACGCGCTAATTTAAGCATGTTTTTAAAATGAATGCTCAAAACGAGTCTGTTTACGATCTCCTCCTCTCTTGAGCCTCACAAAAACATGAATGAAGCTTAATACAACTCCAGGTACGGTTTCGATGGACAATGTTATGACACAATTAAAAGCATGACGTGTGTGTTTAAACCGCACTGCGTCCACGTGTTGTACCTTGAGCGTCTTGTTGTGCCTCTGCTGCTCCCGGCACAGGCTCTCCAGTTTGCTCCGCGCCAGGATGGCCTTGCTGTGCTCGGCCTGAAGGTGGATCTTCTCCTTCACGATCTGAGCCTGCTTCTTCTGCAGGGCCTTCAGACGCTTCTGCATCGACCGGCTCTCCTCCAGCTGCGGTCAAGACCAGCACAGACTTTTCAACAAGGGCTTAACGAAAGGATTCATCTCCCTTACACCACACATCGAGAATATTCTTTTCTTTCTTTCTTTAAGGTGCGTTTTAAACTGAAAATACAACTCAGCCAGTCTCACCAGATCGGCGTACTTCTTGCACAAAGCGGCCAGTTTCTCTTCAGGAGTGTCCAGAGAGTTCAGAGCCTGCATCAACAAGACCACCTCCTTCTCTACAGCCAGAAACGATTCTAAATGACCAGACACCACTAGTGGAACATTGATTCACATCAAAATATAGATTAATTAAAGGTTAAACTAGAGATTTGTAATCAGCAGGAGGCTACAAGCAGATTTAAGACTTTAACAACAGTTGGGACGGATAATTCATTTGGAAATATTAACGCTAGCTTCCAATGTTGAAAAAATATTCTCCAAACCTCCAGGGTCCAGTTCAGTCTCTCCGAGCTCCGTGGGACTGTCCTCTCGACCTGGAGTCTCCCCTCGCTCTCCTTCAGCGCAGCAGGAGCCAAAGTCGGCCTCCACCTCCTTAAAAACACATGATTTTTGTTTTATTTAAAGAAAAAATGTGAAAGAAAATGTGTATAGTCAGGGCCGGCCCAGCCTATAAGCGAACTAAGCAGCTGCGTAGGGCCCCCAATCTGGCAACCCGACTTATGAGAAGTGCAAGCGCAGCGTGCGCCACTAGTGTAGTAGCGCTGCTGGCGCGGCAGCGCACACAGCGGTAACATATAACACACAAACCACATTTATTTGTAATGACAATCTGGCAACCAAGACACCAAAACTGCGCTGATTGGTCAACTTCATTGTGCGCGAGGAGATCGAGAGCAAAACATAAACACAACACAACGTGGTCCCTGCGTGGTCCTCATGTCCAGAGGAATATATCTCCCGATGCCGAAAAACGAAAGAAGAAACTTCTTGACGATGTAAAGAAACTGCAAACTCAACAACACTCTCCAGGTATTGAACTTATCTTAGACGGTTAATGCTGCTGTTTGAAACATCACGATTCTGTCACGTTAGTTCGCTCAGGCTGGAGGCGACGAGAGCTCTGCCCCGCGCACAATATGTCTGAATGAAAGATAATAAGCTTCACATTTACACCAGCCCCGTAGTGTGAGCTGCAGGTGAGGCCGGGGAGGGGCCTCTGTGCCCCGGGTCACTCCGGAGATCCGGGCTGGACGAGCGCCGTCTCGTCCAGAACCTCTGATGTGAAACTTTGGAGTGAACAGTGTGCGCCCCTGTCCCCTGTCCCGGGCCCCTGTCCTGTCCCGGGCCCCTGTCCTGTCCCGGGCCCCTGTCCTGTCCCGGGGCCCTGTCCTGTCCCGGGGCCCTGTCCTGTCCCGGGCCCCTGTGCAGCCTCAGTCAGAGATGAGCAGGTTTGAGTTTGCGTCCCTCTCTCTCTCTCACACACGCCAACCCTAACCCTTTGCATCACCATGTGTGAGATCAATCGTGACTCGTGATGTCTGTTTTACTTTGACATCTTAAGCTACGTATAGACCGCAGACGCCTAATCGTGCCCGACGCCGAATTTGAGCGCGTGTACATTTGAAAGGTTTACGCACCGGACGCGCGCTATCGACGCCCCGGCCACTGTACACAGGCGTGCGTATGGCGCGCTAGAGTTCTCTGCGCACATGCGCAGTAGGTGTTGTCGCATGAGCAGTGGAGTTGATGACGGTGTGGCCTTTCATTGTGTAAAATGGCGGATATCGAGACTTTTATTTTCACGTATTTGGTTTTCAAAACCCTCACACGGAGGCGCCGGTCTCTGTATTCCACCGTGAATACATCGTACAGCTCCTTTCTCCCACAAACAGCCACAATCAATCGTTCGTCTGCCATTGTTGACGAGCAAGGAAAAAGTGGCGCTTCTTGGGGAATTCCACAGGGAATACCGGAAATGCGATGGGAAATACGTACGTCACTGGAGCGTCAGCTCTGATTGGCTGCTGCGGCGGCTGCTACGCTTCAGCTGCAGGAGACCTCAACATATATGAACGCGTCGCGTAAGCCGCTTTCGTCGCGTAAGCCGCTTTCGTCGCCTCGGCCGGCTCATACGCGCGCAATTATTTTTCATAGCCATTATTGTAATGATATATTTTATAGCATTACGACCTCAACATTTTACTCTTACGTTAGCCGGCTGGACCACATTAAAATGCACCAGAATACACGAAAAAGGTCTGAAAATCTCTGGGGGAGGACCCCCAGACCCTGCTGTTCATTCAATTAAACTGCTAATGTGGCTGTCGACCCTTAACGCCCAAAAACATATCTGGGACGTTTGTTAGTTATATATATATATATATATATATATATATATATATATATATATATATATATATATATATATATATATATATATATATATATATATATATATATATATATATATATATATATATATATATATATATATATATATATATATATATAGGGAGTAGAGGTAATGTCAGCAGAATACCAATATTTGAGCTTGTGAGGTGTTGAGAATAAACTAACTGGCAAACGGATGCCCTCGCGTTTTGGTGCGCTTTGTTTGCGTTGAAGAAAGTTCCCATATGTGAATTGTTTACTGACAATGGCAATAAAATGGATTATGATGACGTGGTGAGGGGCCCAAAATTTTTTTCGCTTATGGCCCCCTGAAGGCTTGGGCCAGCCCTGTACATAGTATTGATTAGTCTTAGTCTTTGATACTTTTGACCACTCTAATACGGATAAACTAGGGCTAAACCTTGTCGGCACATCATAGATACTGCACTCTTAAACAACAGAGGAGGACAAGAATGTGGATGAAATCAAGTCTTAACAAATGCTAAACCTGCAGATGGAGAGTAGGAAATGTTAAAATAGAACTGAAATAGTTTGAGAAATGTTTTTTTACTTGACAAGGGCTGTCCCGGTCAGGAGGAGACTCGCTGCCTCCAACGATCCTCCTCGTCGCCACGTCCAGCTCACAGACTGCGGCCGTCTCCATTCCAAAGGGTCAAAGGTTACAAAATCTACAAAAATAGAAAAGATACGAGTTATTGTTAGGATGTTAAAAAACAAAAAAAAAACTGGCAAAACAAGTTTCACATCTAAATAAACCCCCCAATGAATGGGAGATAAAACATAAATAAAAAAAGTGTCCACGCCCTCCACAGCCTCTGGGACAGGCAGAATTGGCGCTTCACTGCTGTAATTACAGCGTTTCAAGGAGAAGACGTTACTTCTCGACACTGTGGATCACTTTTACCACTGCAGGTCCACAACCGTCACACACAGATGGCTTCTTCTTCTGCTTCCTTGGTGTTTTATGGCGGTTGGTATCCAAGTGTTACATTACTGCCAGACTTTATTCTTTAGACTTTATTCCAGAGCTGACTCTTCTTTGGTGCTTCCGCCCTACATCTTAGACTTTATTCTTTAGGCGTTATTCTGAATGGGGCTGACTTGTGCCACTGCGTTTATGTTTCATCGTCTTCAAAGCGGAAAGGAATTTAATTCCCGTGCATTCTTTTTGCATATGTTTTATAACAAGGAGGGACAGAGGAGGAATATTGTATTTAGAGATTAACCCAGTTGTTGATGTGTTACTTTTAATGGCGGTTGGCATCCACCTGAAAACTTAAATTTACCACAACCTACTGTAGTTGTACGTCTTCAAAGTATGTTTTACACTGCACCGTAAAAGAAAAGTTAAAGAGTGTAAGAGGGAGATAGAAAAAAAGAGAAAAAGGGGAGAAAGATAGAGAGAGACAACACGTTTGTTGTGCCCACAATTCTCCAAATGTCTCGCGCCCCCTTTGGCATGGCCCTCCCCCCAAACGTGCGCGCCCCCCACTTTGAGAAGTTCTGGATTAAATAATTTGCACAACACACATTATTGACCAATGAATGAAGATACTTTCACCTTAGCTACAAACATGTGAACTTTGTATCTTATTTGACAGACATCTTCTGTTATTTCTGTCAATTTAGTTGTATACACATTTTATTACCATTTATCTTTTGCTCACTGTCATTATATTGTTAGGTGGGAGCCTCTGTGCCCATGTAATTTCCCTTGTGGATCAATAAAGTTTGTCTAAGCTCTAGATTTGGTCTTTCTTTTGAACAAAGCTGTTTTTTTAATGGTGACTAGAAAAGGCCTGTCTGCCATTTGCTTTGACAGAGAACTGAAAAGAGCAGGAGACAAGCGTGATTTATGTTAAGGAAGTGACAACAATGCAAACCTAAAGCAAAGCCAAAGTTATTGCAGACTGATTAACCTGTAATATATAGGTCATAGGTCAGCATATAACAAACATCACATTTTGACAGGAGCAGTAAATGTCAGTCAGGATTCAAACTCACCACAAATAGCGTTAAATAGTGATTTCAATGTCAAACTATGTGCGCAAACAAACTTTAATAATGGATGGGAAAATACACAAACAAAAGTACAACCCCTCAACTTTACCTCTGCGCAACAAACTGGCCAATCCAGACACCGCATTGCTGTTTAGTTAAATGTGTAAATGTAAGGGTAACTTTGCATAAACAGTGTAGATATTAAATTATGGATGCATCAACATTAGAGCCGCAATCAATGGTTATTTTAGTAGTCGACTAGTCAAATATTATTTCTATTGTACACCGAGATTTTCCAAATACATTTTTACTAAACATTGAAAAATAAAAAGGAAATATGGTGATTGAAGGATTCTAAATAGAGTTTCTGAAATTGTTTGCTCTTTTTTTTACATTTAGATTCAACAATGCTGCCGTCTTTGTGATGAAAACATCTTTGGAATGTGTTTTAGTGTCTGTATAGTCCATAAGGATGATCAAAATACGACCACAGCTATTCTAATTGTCGACACTTGTAAAAATCCTACATTTGAAGTGGGATTAAACTGGGACTAAACCCAAAGCACAACAACAAACCTAGAATACATCAGAATTAAAACTGAGCTCAAACAATGTGAACACAAGCAATGTGTGAGAGAAACTGAAACTACACATTTACATCTAGGGTGAGGCCATGATGACACAAAGTAGAGTAGTGTTTCCAACAGGTTTACACTAAGACTACAGTGGCACACGTATTCATGTTTCAAATCATTTTATTTTATCCAATTAATTATTAGTATTGCCTCTACAGACCAAAAAACACCCATTACAGATTAAATATGGTTAAACTTCGATTTGTTCATGACAGAACAGCAAGCATAAAGTATTGTTTGCATCACCAATTTAGTGTTAACCTACTATGTGGGCATAAATCAGACTATGAAGGGCCACCAATAGTCTCATGATAAAGGAGAAAACACAGCAGGGGCAAGAACGACCTCGTGTCAACTCAGGGATAGTTGAACATGCGGCCAATCTAAACACCTGGATGTAAATACTGTTACATATCATATTCGAATCCACATAAGTCTTATACATTTGTTACACGCAGAGCTCGAAGCAATAGTAAAATAGGACCACGTTAGGGTTCAGTGGGTTTCTCTTGAAAAACACGACGCGGGCAGGTTTTTCTGGGAACATTAGTCACAAAGCGAAGAGCACAGCACGCGAAAGCCCCAAAACACTTCTCCTCATAAGACAAAACACTGTCACGTTTATCCGGGTGGCTTTATTTTCTTGGATTTGTAAAGTAATAGAGCAACAACATTTTAAAAAATGACATAAAAATGACATGCCCACAGCTACGGAGCTAATCTCGTGCTAAATGCTAAGCTACGCTGTGGCTAACAGAAGAAGTGAACTTTACTTGGTCAAATCTAGCTTTAAAAGCCACAAACACATTAGCCGCTCTGTCTGAATGACAACCAAAGATCTCACAATCCGCTGAATACCTGTAGTTGTCCTGTCGTTCCAAAACACTACTGTATTTGTGAAACAGAGCGAGTCTTTACCTGTGTGTTGTGTTTTCAGTCAGATGCACGGGTCAGCTAGCATTAGCATTAGCATCAGAAACAAGTGCGACATCCGGTTTGCTTCAAAATACAGCTCCCGCGCATGCGTGCGTCAGTCATAAACAACTGTTTTGTGAAACTTCAACTTTATGTCACAGTCAGTGTTTTGTGACCTTGAGCCGAAGTGAAATGTGCAACACATGATGACAACTTTGGTTTGTTTATCCAACTAGATGATGGACCACACTATACTTTTCATACAGCTCATCAGCTAGAGCCACTGTTTTAAGCCTCGAATAAAAAAGTGTTTAGAGGCATGTCTCACAGCCTCTTTGCTTTGCTAGAGATTATAACGAGATATTATATAGTACATCGATCCACAATCCGCAGTAACATCACGTTCACATGAGCAGACTACTCAGAAATACACACTCTGCCGCCAGAGGGCGACACTGTCCCACTCTTTGTCACTGTGTTGTGTTTGGTTTTTATGTAGCTGTTTAACTGGAATATTTCCAAAACTTTCAACAATCAATTCTGGTCAGTGGTGTATTTTATTGTATTTGGCATCTACAGACATTTTCTAAGATGTTTATGAGCTGCAAACATTTTCGATGTTTTTTTTTTTTAAATCTCTTAATCATTCTTCTGTATTGATTTATTTTTATATTTTATTTATTGCACAAAATTAAACTAAAGTCAGTTAAGAGATCTACTTTAATTGGGAGGGACTTTTCTACACCAGCTAATCAGCGCTGACCTGTGTGTGAGCCTCAGGCGGTGATTGGCTGTGTTGACGCGGTAGCGGCTTTAGTTGTTACTGATTGGTCAAGCGCAGTCTCCAAAGCTTCTGCCACCGCCCCTTTTCTCCCCTCGTTCCTGATTTCACACACACACGTCTGAAGTCTGAAAACCCCGACCACTGCTGGACTCTACGGAGATTTCGAGCAGAATTCTGGACTCTTCGCGGCTTTACCTGGATAAAAGCTCGGCACTATTTGCAGGATTATCCACGATTCCCACGCAAACGGTACGTAAACGCCGTTTTCTCCTGCTGACTGACGTGTGTCCTAAAATCACCCTTTCTTCTCCCTTGCTCTCTCTATAATAATCTTTTATCTCAAGAATATCTTACTAGAAATGCATTCAAATGTCCAAATCTGTTGTCTTTTCCCTGCTGTAACATGTCGTTGCTAAGCACTTTACTGAAGTTTGCCGGGGGCAGTGTATTTTTCCCAGTATTATCTGAAATTGTTGGAGTTCTTCTACCTGCAAAACTAATGATTTCCAGATAGCAGCCTGTAGCATGTGTATTGTAAAAGAAAAAAAGAATAGCCATCTAAATAAGGAATTCCACAAATATTCAGGACTAATCTGCAGAAATCCAACCTCTTTTGTTGTCATTTATTGGCTGGCTGGAATGTTTTTAAAGCCTTTATTATAGTCATCCATAACTGATTGTGTCCAAGCTCAGAAGTGAATGAAAACTCATGGGTGGATGGGTGAGAGGTGCTTAGATGTAGACTACTTTTTCATTTAATTAAATAATAGGAGAGGTGGCAACAAGGAAGACTTCTTATCCTCAGGGCTGAATGGAGAAAACACTGTGTCCCGATTAACAATGATGCAATTAAACAGTGGTGAATAGAATACGATAAATTAAAAAAACGTAAGTAATAATCATGTTTTAGTTTCAGGTTAGCATATCTTCTGCATATTTGTTAAATGAACACGGTGCTGTTGACCCACATCATCTACTTGTATAAGGGCTGGGCAATATATGGGGGAAATAATCACTATTTTTGTTTCTCACGTTGATCAATCATACACTTTCCACTCTGGTAAAATGGGCTTGCAAGAATGTTAATTTCATGAACATAAACACAAAAGACCAACCTCTAAATTTTAGCTTTTTAACAGGGCTGCATAATAATAGTAATAATATATATATAGCTTAAGTTTCAATATTGCGTTATCGGTTGACACAATAAGCGATATTGCAGCAATCTAAATGTATCACAATAACAACATGTGACAGTTATTTAATGCTTTTTAAGGAAATGGAAATAATAAATAGCCATAACTTACCGTTGGTTTTGTCTCTGTTAAGTTTCTATTTTGTAAATGAATGCATGTATACGTGTTTTTCTTTTAATGTAACTCAAATTATTGTGTTTGAAGTACTGATATGTATAAATTTGCCGAAGTCTGAACTCTGGTCCAAACCACACCACAGAGCGAGGATTGGCTTTAGACCTCCCAAAGATGATCCTTGACGATTTCACCTCTTGGATTTCAATCTGATTAAGAGTGGAAGTATTGGCACAGCCCCACCTCCCTCCTGTGTGTCAAATGCACTGATACCTTGACTCCCGAATGCTATTGCACAGTTCAGTCACGTATTTCGTTTGTCTCCTCGTTTATATTGAGACCGGCACCAAAGGACAACGTGCACATCTTTAAGTATTCAGCTCCTCTTGTCTTGTTCATCTGTTATTGACGGTGAGCTGAGCCTCGCCGGTTATTACTGCCCCATTGAGAGTTATAAATGCTGATTGAGTGAGGGATGATTGATTTGTGCTTGTTCGCTCAGGCTTTTTTTGGTCTTCAACTTGAGCACACTTTTACAAGACAATGTCAGAAAGAAGATGAAGAAGATGATCTCTGTGTATTATGAGAATGTGAGCAGTTAAAACTGTGCAGCTGCTACATTACATTAAAGTCCTAAAGGGCAGGTAAAGGAGGATTCAAATGGACGGAAATACAAGCTAAATGTCACGAGAAGGTTAAGGTCACTCACTTCTGCTCACATTAGTAACAATAGGAAGGAATTAATATTTATTTGTGCTCTTTTCCACTAGGATAATTTGTATTTTACATTCAGTTTTTTTTTTATATTGTTGACCAAATTAAGGTTGAAATGTGGCGACTGAAAGCTTCTAGATTGAGAAGATTTGTAAATAAAGTGCATTATCGATGAAAATGAGGGGCCAAATCACAATTTTGACACATGTAGAAGTAGGAGATATATATCGAAAAATGTGGCACATCGCTATAGTTTTTGAAATGTGCAAAAGTAGAATACATAATGTGTTAAAGCTGTTAAAATTAATGGAAAAAAGACTGAAAGCAGAAGAGTAAAGCAATATTTCTGCCCTTTTCGGGTTAATTCTATGGGTCATTTGCATTTTACACGACACTTGAACCTCAACCAAGACATTTAAAGACACATTTCGCACATTTAATTTGATCAAAATGGCAGATTGTCACAGGAATGAGAGTGTTATATATACATATTTTTTTGACATTATGTTTCAATGATAATGCTGTCTTTTCGGTTATAAAAAGTATTTTTTCACGTGTTTTTAACTGTTGCAGCCTCATAATTGGCCACAATTAAATCTGTTCTCACTTTGTTGACTTTTTTGTTAATGCATTAAAAAGTTCACATCTAAATCTGCCCAAACCTTGCTTACGTCTCTTGTCTTGCCAAACTCTTTTCAAACTACATTGCATTTATTTATTATTATCTTGGGCATCAACTCTCGATTCCTATATTGTATGTCTTGACTGCCAGCTAGTTTAATGCAAAGCAGACTTTCTTCCTTCAACTCTACGTTATCGATCAAGCAGTTTGCGCAGAGCTTTCTCGTAAACAATTGCCAGGCCAACTTTGTAAAACACTCGACGAGGTCATCGACTCTCAGTGCCAAAGTCAAATAAACAAAGCGTTCGGGAAGATTACCTCGTGAAGAATTGGGTCTGAAATGTTTTGAGGGTTTTGATTTTTGTTTTCAGTCTGTGTAGAAATCAATCTGGGTGGTATTTATGGCTCGGGGCGACACGGAAAATAGGAATGTTATGGAAAAAGCGCATCGAAGAGGGGAAATTGGAGGCTTTTTCTGTAGATATTCTGTTATTGAATTAGGTGCTGATGTCATGGTCTGAACACAGTTTGTTACTGAAGTGTTTTTTTTGTATTGTGTCTTGAACCAAAGCGGTCAATCTTTACTTCCGGGTGATAACACAATTATTTAGCTTTAGCATGTTTTTCCTGACAATAGTCGGTCAATAAGCACCTAATTCAAGACCTTTTCAATTTAATTATTCAATTACGTACATCAGGCACTGTTTGGTTATATGGTCAAGAAGTTTACTATGAGGGCAGTTTTTCCATTTTTAAAACGGTCTAATTATTAAATAGAGTGCTTGTACTTTGTAATGTATACATTGTTTTTTTAATAATCCATGGCTGCACAATTTATTAAAAATATCTAATTGCGATTTTTCTGACAAGATTAAATTAGTGATTTATATTTTAATAATAGGATTCTGTTCAAAGTTCACATTCAAACGCAAATTGACAAAAAGACTGAAATAGGCCTATGAATTGACAAACTATGAAAGACTTACATATGTTTCAGAGCACGTTTGTACAGACCTAATCTATAGTTGCCGTTTTTTGTTCAGAATAAGACGGGATATTTTGTTTTTCTTATTATGGCACTTGAAAAATTGCAGCCTTTGCTAATTGCGTCCGTTCAAATTGCGATTTCTATTCGATTGTGATTAATCTTGCAGCCCTAACATTGATTTGCGCATCAAGCCGTTTCCTCGTCAGTTAAATACATTTGCTGACATGTCAAAAGTGCGCATTTTAGCATAATTTACCATCTGAACTGAACCTTTTGAACTTCAATATCAAACGAGTTAAAAGGCTGAAAATCCCGTTGTCATGATTTTCTCTCTCAATTGCCTTGTGTCTTGAGCCGCATCGATAGGATGGAGGCGGCTCGGTTGAATATTTATCGTGAGCGTCTCTAATGGGACGCAGTATCTCAGACGACAGCTCCATCTGTTCAGCTCCTGCACAGCTGCCCGCTCCTGTCTGTGCCCTGCAAACTCTGCAAGCCCTGCAAACTCTGCAAACCCTGCAAAACCCTCCAAACCTTCCCAACCCTCCCCAACCTTCCCCAACCTTCCCCACCATCTCAAATCCTCCCAACCCTCCCCTACCATCCCAACCCTCCCAACCCTCCCAACCTTCCCTACCTTCCCTACCTTCCCTACCTTCCCTACCTTCCCTACCTTCCCCTACCTTCCCCTACCATCCCCTACCATCCCCTCCAATCCCTCCAATCCCTCCAATCCCTCCAATCCCTCCAATCCCTCCAAACCCTCCAAACCCTCCAAACCCTCCAAACCCTCCAAACCCTCCAAACCCTCCAAACCCTCCAAACCCTCCAAACCCTCCAAACCCTCCAAACCCTCCAAACCCTCCAAACCCTCCAAACCCCATTTATGCACTGTGAATGGTCAAGTCTGCTTCCATTGTCAACACGCTCGGACTGACAGCGACTGTAGACTGTGGCGTTCAAGTCAAGACAGAGGTCGTCATGGGAACGGGTCCAAAGAGAGGCCCAGCCCAAGCGCTCAAGGTCCCAACTGTGCAACACGAGGCACTTCAGAGCGTCGAACAGCTCAAGCAACGACGTTCCTTTCCGCATAATTCAACATTAGAACGCCTACACAATGTGGACTACTGTGGTCCCTTCATGTCTCATTTTAACTTGTGACATTAGATATATTTCTTTCATATATTTCTTTGTCTTTTAGTAAATATTTCACAGTCTGGTTCACAGTGACTTGTTCGCTGCAGTTTTTATCATGTCGTTTAAGACCAATATTATAATTTAACATATCTAAAATACAACATAATGATCCAAGGTCTATTTTATTGGATATCCATTGTTTATTAATGAAGTGGACATTTTTGCAGCAGTATTTTGCTTGTTTGAACTTAGTCATGCACAGCTATTTTCTCATTTCTATGCAAAAGTTTCCTGGTTTTAGATGTTTCTCTCAGCATTCATGCACAAAACCCACTCTGGCACACGGTCTTCTCTCTCGCCTTTCTAGCTCTGTTTGGTTCTGTTGCAGTTCTTTGAAGATATAAGCGTATTCCCGGCTTTACTGTGACACAAAAAGGGCAGTACCGGGCGGAGAAAGGATCCAAATGTCAGAGCGAACGGTTGGTTGATCCCGCTTCCTGTTCAGCGGCCAAACAGGAAGACGACAATGACAATGGCTGGACCTCAAAACCAACTTTCAGCATAAATACACAGTGAAATACTGCGGACCCAGAACTATCCAGTACTGGGCTCGCAAAAGTATCTACAGCGCAATAATCAATAACGCGACAAGCCTATATCGCAATCACACCAAGGGCTTCCATCTGACTGAAATGTACTGTTTTTAAAATGAAATCGCATGGTTTTCCATATTCAGTTTAAATTAACCTAGATTCGTCTTGGTTTTGTCCAGATTTATTGGTTAATCATGATTTTTCAGGTCACAATATATTTATAAGAACCAAAAAATAATAATTGTGACAATGCTAGAAGCAAAATCAATTATTTTTTTTGTTCAATATAAAGCCCCCCAAAAAAGTCCCAAACGTTGTTTTTATTTTTTTAATCTGGCTGTTTTTGATACATTTAACTGTATTTATGTCTTTCAGAAAGATAAGTTTTGTAAAGCTGCTCACACAATAATAACATGTTAAAAAGAAAATAATATCATCAATATCATCTCAATAATCGCGTTGAATCGTGATGTTTTTCCCTCACAATAATCGTAACACGAACACTTGATATCGTGACGTCCCTAGTCTTGGTTTAATCTCTGTTCATTTTTATTCATAAATTAAGGCATGTACATGTTTGTTTTAATATAACTTAAATGCGTGTGTTAAAAAGTGTATTAAAAGATTACACTTAAATGACAATCGCAGTTATTCCCTGTACCGTGGAAATTATCGATCGTCTCCCACGTTCTCTCGTCGTTAAGTCCTCTCGGCTCCTGTTCCAGCCACAAACATTCAGCTTTATTCTGTATTTCGAGATCTCATTTGTCTATAGATTTCTCTACAGAATCTGGCGTCCCGCTGGCCTTTTGTTTGCCGGGCTTCCTGTGCAGAACCATAACATCCTCTCGGTCTGTCGCTCCGCCCTGCGCCGCCCAGACAAAACTCTGGGATTTAACTCCACGTTCCTCAGCGTCATGTGTTTAGTCTGTTTCTCACGTGAGGAATAATATGCACTTCTTTTCTGTTCAAATCTGGTGAAATGGCTGTCAATGAACCATAAATAAATAAATAAATCATAAATGCAGTTAAAAATGCTCTACACTTTGCTTGCTGTCGTTGTCCTATGGAATCTTCCACGGCGCGGCATTGTTTCTTACCATGGAAACAGGTCAGAACTGCGGAGAGGCGAGGCGCTCACGGGAAAACATCTTTTTTTTTTTTTTTTTTTTTTTGAGGTACTGAAAAAAAGCCTGCTGTAAAATAAACGGAAGATTACTTTAACATTCCAAGTAAAGCATCTGACATCTCCATGGAGCCAAGGAGAAATGCCACGTAGTACAGCTTTAAATGAACCTGGCAGAAGAGCGTACTTAAAGTATTAGTACTGACGTTTTAGAACTTCTGTTGCTAATATTTAGTTTTAGATTCAACCCATTTTGTCGTTCAATGGTGTTGGTTATGAGTCCCCTTTAAAGCCTTTAACCTAAAGTACGTCAAAAACACATCAGTGATTTTGTAATTACTGATGGTGATACCACTGATATTTTTTATTCGTTCCGATACAAAGTGAGACTATGGCAAATATTGCGATATTGATCCAATACCGATACCAATGATTTAATTTTTTTTTTACTTAAAGGGCATTTTCCGTCAACCTCAGCTTGAACTAAAATGAACAGTAAATATATTTGCAGAAAACCTCAAATATGAACAATGTATTACAAAAAACATAAACAAAATGTATAATAAAAAACAATAAATCAATCAATATGTATCAAGTATTGATACTTTTCGATACCTCTGTCAGTATGGGTGTATAGAATGTGGTATGGATCTGCCCATCACTACCTTTAGTCCCGTTTCCACTGTTGCGTCGCTGCTCGGTGTCGTTGGTATAAGCGGAATCCCATTACAGCTCAGACACATTCCAGCTCCTTCTCTGTGTTTACCTTCCTCCTGAAACTCCCCTCTCCTCCTCCACACCACATTGTTTTCTATCCCTCTTCTCTCTTTCTTTCTCTCTCTTTACCTTTCGTTTCCTTTCCATTCCATTTGTCTCCTTTCTTTAATGCTCTTCCTCCAATACTTCTATATCCTCTCTCTCTTCACTTTCCCCTCGCTCTTGCCTCTCCCTCTTCCACTTTGTCTTCCCTCACTTTACCTGTCTCTTCATCCCTCACTCTGTCCTCTTTCCCTCCCCTCTTTCTTTCCCTCCCTCCCTGGAATTCTCACTTTTCTACTCTCACTCTTCTCTATTATTTTTTCTCTCTCCCTGTCTAGTCCTTTCTTTCTTTCTTTCTTTCTTTCTTTCTTCCTTCCTTCCTCTCCCCATCCCCCTTATCTCATCACCTTCCTCTCTCTCTCTCTCTCTCTGCCCCCCTCTCTCTCTCTCTTTCTCTCTCTCTGCCCCCCTCTCTCTCTCTCTTTCTCTCTCTTTCTCTCTCTCTGCCCCCCTCTCTCTCTCTCTTTCTCTCTCTTTCTCTCTCTCTGCCCCCCTCTCTCTTTCTCTCTCTCTCTGCCCCCCCTCTCCCTCTCTCTTTCTCTCTCTCTCTGCCCCCCCTCTTTCTCTTTCTCTGCCCCCCCTCTCTCTCTTTCTCTCTCTCTGCCCCCCCTCTTTCTCTTTCTCTGCCCCCCTCTCTCTCTTTCTCTCTCTCTCCCTCTCTCTCGTTCTCTCTCTCTCTGCCCCCCCTCTCCCTCTCTCTCTCTTTCTCTCTCTCTGCCCCCCCTCTTTCTCTTTCTCTGCCCCCCTCTCTCTCTTTCTCTCTCTCTGCCCCCCCTCTCCCTCTCTCTCTTTCTCTCTCTCTCCCTCTCTCTCGTTCTCTCTCTCTCTGCCCCCCCTCTCCCTCTCTCTCTCTTTCTCTCTCTCTGCCCCCCCTCTTTCTCTTTCTCTGCCCCCCCTCTCTCTCTTTCTCTCTCTCTGCCCCCCCTCTCCCTCTCTCTCTTTCTCTCTCTCTCCCTCTCTCTCGTTCTCTCTCTCTCTGCCCCCCCTCTCCCTCTCTCTCTCTTTCTCTCTCTCTGCCCCCCCTCTTTCTCTTTCTCTGCCCCCCCTCTCTCTCTTTCTCTCTCTCTGCCCCCCCTCTTTCTCTTTCTCTGCCCCCCTCTCTCTCTTTCTCTCTCTCTGCCCCCCCTCTCCCTCTCTCTCTTTCTCTCTCTCTCCCTCTCTCTCGTTCTCTCTCTCTCTGCCCCCCCTCTCCCTCTCTCTCTCTTTCTCTCTCTCTGCCCCCCCTCTTTCTCTTTCTCTGCCCCCCCTCTCTCTCTTTCTCTCTCTCTGCCCCCCCTCTCCCTCTCTCTCTTTCTCTCTCTCTCCCTCTCTCTCGTTCTCTCTCTCTCTGCCCCCCCTCTCCCTCTCTCTCTCTTTCTCTCTCTCTGCCCCCCCTCTCTCCCTCTCTCTCAGTGTTTCTCAAATCATTCATTTACTAGTGCGCCCTTGAGGAATCGCTACCATGGAAACATTTCCGATTTGATTTAAAGAAGACCTCCTGCGCTTTTGTCTTCTGTATAATTCTAATCTACGACATCTGTGGATCATAATGCTGTATTTTGGACATCTTGAATGGCAATATCGAAAAGTCCGCTTACTTCCATGTTGAAATCTGCTGTGCTGATTTGCAGTTCACGATGGCAACGCTGTCAAATCCTACGTGTGTCACAGCTTAAGAAAATAAAATGACGAAACAAAGTAAGTAAATATCAGTTTGACACGAGCTGCGGTGAAACCTGGACTAATTGAGCAGGAGAATAAAGATGGCTCAAATATGCATTTGAGTCATCTTTGAGTGCATGCAATCACAATTACAGCATAGTTAAAATCTCTTAAAAGTGCAGATCTTGTTTAACAGATTCACAAATGGATGTAATTAAATAAAGAGGATGTGCCACAGAATCTTTTCAACCAAAAAACTCAAAAAAAGTTTAACACTGCCCTAAAGTCTCCTCTCAGTTAGTTTCCTAATCGCCTCGTGTCTCCAGCTCCTGTCAGTGGCTGATTCTTTGCTGATTTACCGTCTCATGATTGTCAGGGAGTTTTCTGAATGATGTAACATTTATCTCACATTCCTTTAGGCTTATTCACTCTTCAAACAGCAGAGCAATGGCAGCGTCCCACTGTCTGATTACAGTCATTTAGAAGAGAACATCGAGAGTGCTGTACCAAGTGTAACGTTTACTCATGTGACCACAGAGGTCTGATATGTGACCACAGAGGTATGATATGTGACCACAGGGGTATGATATGTGACCAGAGGTCTGACATGTGACCACAGAGGTCTGATATGTGACCACAGAGGTCTGATATGTGACCACAGAGGTATGATATGTGACCACAGAGGTATGATATGTGACCAGAGGTCTGACATGTGACCACAGAGGTCTGACATGTGACCACAGAGGTCTGATATGTGACCAGAGGTCTGACATGTGACCACAGAGGTCTGATATGTGACCACAGAGGTCTGATATGTGACCACAGAGGTCTGATATGTGACCACAGAGGTCTGATATGTGACCACAGAGGTCTGATATGTGACCACAGAAGTCTGATATGTGACCACAGAAGTCTGATATGTGACCACAGAGGTATGATATGTGACCACAGAGGTCTGATATGTGACCACAGAGGTCTGATATGTGACCACAGAGGTCTGATATGTGACCACAGAGGTATGATATGTGACCACAGAGGTATGATATGTGACCACAGAGGTATGATATGTGACCACAGAGGTATGATATGTGACCACAGAGGTCTGATATGTGACCACAGAAGTCTGATATGTGACCACAGAGGTCTGATATGTGACCACAGAGGTCTGATATGTGACCACAGAGGTCTGATATGTGACCACAGAGGTCTGATATGTGACCACAGAGGTCTGATATGTGACCACAGAAGTGTCTGATATGTGACCACAGAGGTCTGATATGTGACCACAGAAGGGTCTGATATGTGACCAGAGGTCTGATATGAGACCGCAGAAGTGTCTGATATGTGACCGCAGAAGTGTCTGATATGTGACCGCAGAAGTGTCTGATATGTGACCGCAGAGGTCTGATATGTGACCGCAGAAGTGTCTGATATGTGACCACAGAAGTGTCTGATATGTGACCGCAGAGGTCTGATATGTGACCACAGAAGTGTCTGATATGTGACCACAGAAGTGTCTGATATGTGACCACAGAAGTGTCTGATATGTGACCACAGAAGTGCCTGATATGTGACCACAAGTGTCTGATATGTGACCACAGAAGTGTCTGATATGTGACCACAGAAGTGTCTGATATGTGACCACAGAAGTGTCTGATATGTGACCACAGAAGTGTCTGATATGTGACCACAGCAGTCTCTGATATGTGACCACAGCAGTGTCTGATATGTGACCACAGAAGTGTCTGATATGTGACCACAGAAGTGTCTGATATGTGACCACAGCAGTCTCTGATATGTGACCACAGAAGTGTCTGACATGTGACCACAGAAGTGTCTGACATGTGACCACAGAAGTGTCTGACATGTGACCACAGAAGTGTCTGACATGTGACCACAGAAGTGTCTGATATGTGACCACAGAAGTGTCTGATATGTGACCACAGCAGTCTCTGATATGTGACCACAGAAGTGTCTGATATGTGACCACAGAAGTGTCTGATATGTGACCACAGAAGTGTCTGATATGTGACCACAGAAGTGTCTGATATGTGACCACAGAAGTGTCTGATATGTGACCACAGAAGTGTCTGATATGTGACCACAGAAGTGTCTGACATGTGACCACAGAAGTGTCTGACATGTGACCACAGAAGTGTCTGATATGTGACCACAGAAGTGTCTGATATGTGACCACAGAAGTGTCTGATATGTGACCACAGAAGTGTCTGATATGTGACCACAGAAGTGTCTGATATGTGACCACAGAAGTGTCTGATATGTGACCACAAGTGTCTGATATGTGACCACAGAAGTGTATGATATGTGACCACAGAAGTGCTGCGCTTGTGCATCGAGTCAAATGTATTAAATAATGAGGCACAGATACTGATGTTATGTGAAAAACTACACATTGTTTGGTCATTTTAAACAAAGAAATATTACTGTAAACTTTTTTTTAATATAAAGTAATTATCAAATCTATTTTTAACACATAATAATACCCTTCTCCGGGGAATAAAAGGAAAACGTTTGATTGGTAAAGTAAAGGTAGGTAGTGGTAGGTTTTAATATGATTATTATTTATTACAGTAAAAATAGCCCTCACACTTTTCCTGTTTTATTTTAGATTATTCATCAGACTAAAATGTCCTCCTCATGTTGCTCTGTCTCCTCCTGTAACAGTCGTCGTCAGAAGCCTCTTATGACGACGACACGAACAAGGCCGTTTACGTCGCCCGGATCGGCGTCACCGGGGCCCCATCCTGGAGCCAGGCCTGGGATGGGTGCTCCATGGCGAGCGCCTGGTGGCCGGGTCTTACCCCACGGGGCCCGGCCGGGCACAGCCCGAAAGAGCGACGTGGGGCCGCCCTCCCGTGGGCCCACCACCCGCAGGAGGATCCATAAGGGGCCGGTGCAGAGAGATCTGGGCGGCAGTCGACGGCAGGGGCCTCGGCGACCAGATCTCCAGACACAGAGACTAACTCTGGGGACATGGAATGTCACCTCGCTGGGGGGGAAAGAGCCTGAGCTTGTGCGGGAGGTTGAGCGATACCGACTAGATATAGTCGGCCTCACCTCCACGCACAGTTTGGGCTCTGGAACCCATCTCCTCGAGAGGGGCTGGACGCTCCACTTCTCTGGTGTTGCCCGCGGGGAGAGGCGGCGGGCTGGTGTGGGCTTGCTGATAGCCCCTCAGCTCAGCCGCCACGTGTTGGAGTTTACCCCGGTGAACGAGAGGGTCGCGTCCCTCCGCCTTCGGGTGGGGGACAGGTCTCTCACTGTTGTGGCGGCCTACGGGCCGAACAGCAGTGCAGAGTACCCGGCCTTCTTGGAGTCCTTGGGAGGGGTACTGGACAGTGCACCGACCGGGGACTCCGTTGTTCTACTGGGGGACTTCAACGCCCACGTGGGCAATGACAGTGACACCTGGAGAGGGGTGATCGGGAAGAGCGGCTTCCCCGATCTGAACCCGAGCGGTGTTCAGTTATTGGACTTCTGTGCTAGCCACGGATTGTCCATAACGAACACCATGTTCAAGCACAAGGGTGTCCATCAGTGCACATGGCACCAGGACACCCTAGGCCGGAGGTCAATGATCGACTTTGTTGTCGTGTCATCAGACCTCCGGCCGCGTGTCTTGGACACTCGGGTGAAGAGAGGGGCAGAGTTGTCAACCGATCACCACCTGGTGGTGAGTTGGATCCGCTGGCGGAGGAGGAAGCCGGACAGACTTGGCAGACCCAAGCGCATTGTGAGGGTCTGTTGGGAACGTCTAGTGGAGCCCTCTGTCAGTAGGGTATTCAACTCGCACCTCCGGGAGAGCTTCTCCCATGTCCCGGGGGAGGTTGGGGACATTGAGTCCGAGTGGACCATGTTCTCCGCCTCCATTGTTGATGCGGCTGCTCGGAGCTGTGGTCGCAAGGTCTCCGGTGCCTGTCGTGGCGGCAACCCCCGAACCCGGTGGTGGACACCGGAAGTAAGGGATGCCGTCAGACTGAAGAAGGAGGCCTATCAGGCCACTCTGGCTTGTAGGTCTCCGGAGGTCATCGAAGGGTATCGGCAGGCCAAGCGAGCCGCGGCTCGTGCTGTCGCAGAGGCAAAAACCCGGGCCTGGGAGGAGTTCGGGGAGGCCATGGAGGAGGACTATCGGTCGGCACCAAAGAAATTCTGGCAAACCGTCCGGCGCCTCAGGAGGGGGAAGCAGTGTCTCACCAACACCGTTTACGGTGCGGGTCGAGGCCTGCTGACCTCAACTGGGGATGTCGTCGGACGGTGGAAGGAATACTTTGAGGATCTCCTTAATCCCTCAGTCACGTCTTCCGAAGAGGAAGTGGAGACCGGGGACTCGGTGGCTGGCTCATCCATCACCCAAGCTGAAGTCACTGAGGTTGTTCGCAAACTCCTCGGTGGCAGGGCTCCGGGGGTGGATGAGATCCGCCCTGAGTACCTAAAGTATCTGGATGTTGTAGGACTGTCTTGGTTGACACGTCTCTGCAACATCGCGTGGCGTTCGGGGACCGTGCCTCTGGACTGGCAGACCGGGGTGGTGGTCCCTCTGTTCAAGAAGGGGGACCGGAGGGTGTGTTCCAACTACAGAGGGATCACACTCCTCAGCCTCCCGGTTAAGGTCTATTCCAAGGTACTGGAGAGGAGAATCCGACCGATAGTCGAACCTCGGATTCAGGAGGAGCAGAGTGGTTTTCGTCCTGATCGTGGAACACTGGACCAGCTCTATACCCTCCATCGGGTGCTCGAGGGTTCATGGGAGTTTGCCCAACCAGTCCATATGTGTTTTGTGGATCTGGAGAAGGCTTTCGACCGTGTCCCTCGGGGTGTCCTTTGGGGGGTGCTCCGGGAGTACGGGGTCCGGGGCCCTTTGCTCAGGGCTGTCCGGTCCCTGTATGACCGGAGCAGGAGCTGTGTTCGCATTGCCGGCAGTAAGTCAGACCTGTTCCCAGTGCATGTTGGACTCCGCCAGGGCTGCCCTTTGTCACCGGTTCTGTTCATAATTTTTATGGACAGAATTTCTAGGCGCAGTCAGGGGTCGGAGGGTGTCCGGTTTGGGGACCACAGGATCTCATCTCTGCTGTTTGCAGACGATGTTGTCCTGATGGCTCCATCAAACCCGGACCTGCAACATGCACTGGGACGGTTTGCAGCCGAGTGTGAAGCGGCTGGGATGAGAATCAGCACCTCCAAATCCGAGGCCATGGTTCTCGACCGGAAAAAGGTGGCTTGCCCTCTCCAGGTGGGTGGGGAGTCCTTGCCCCAAGTGGAGGAGTTCAAGTATCTCGGGGTCTTGTTCACGAGTGAGGGAAGGATGGAGCGTGAGATCGACAGGCGGATCGGTGCAGCGGCTGCAGTGATGCAGTCGCTGCATCGGACCGTTGTGGTAAAGAGGGAGCTGAGCCGAAAGGCAAAGCTCTCTATTTACCGGTCGGTCTACGTTCCTACCCTCACCTATGGTCATGAGCTTTGGGTAGTGACCGAAAGAACAAGATCGCGGATACAAGTGGTCGAAATGAGTTTCCTCCGCCGTGTGGCTGGGCGCTCCCTTAGAGATAAGGTGAGGAGCTCGGCCACACGGGGGGAGCTCGGAGTAGAGCCGCTGCTGCTCCACGTCGAGAGGAGCCAGCTGAGGTGGCTCGGGCATCTGTTTCGGATGCCTCCTGGGCGCCTCCCTCGGGAGGTGTTTCAGGCATGTCCCACCGGGAAGAGGCCCCGGGGAAGACCCAGGACACGCTGGAGAGACTATGTCTCTCGGCTGGCCTGGGAACGCCTCGGGATCCCCCCGGAGGAGTTAGAGGAAGTGTCTGGGGAGAAGGAAGTCTGGGAGTCCCTGCTCAGACTGCTGCCCCCGCGACCCGGCCCCGGATAAAGCGGCAGAAGATGGATGGATGGATGGATAGAGTAAAAATAGCCCTCACACTTTTCCTGTTTTATTTTAGATTATTCATCAGACTAAAATGTCCTCCTCATGTTGCTCTGTCTCCTCCTGTAACAGCAGCAGAGACACTTTCTCCTCCTCAGACTCTCTTTAAACCACCCACACCAAAGTTATCTGGAGTAAACATTTCTAAACTGATTGTTTAGGAAAAGAACTATTTAAATAATGTCTGGAAAAACATCACATTTATTGCGGGTTGCAAGTGAATTTGTTGCACATTTATTTAGTGATGTTTTGTCTAAAACTTTTGCAGAGCTTTTAAAATGCTGTAACTTTATTTCTTTGTTTGACGGGACGTAGGACTGATATCGGGGCTTTTCGCTCAATTATGTGAATATCGGCCGATACCGATACTGGGCTGATCTAGTGGTGCATTCCTGTTGTTAAATATCACTATGATTTGACCATTTGTATAAAACACAGATTAAACTCACATTTCACTCCCAAATCTTCTTTTCTGCTGTAAATATTTAAAACCTTTAAACCCGCCCAATATAATCAAAACAGCTAATGATCATTTTGACAAAGACGCCATCAGAACCATCAAAGCAGTAACGTCTCTCGATACAACCACAGCGCTGAGACGAGGTGCTTGAGAGTCTGACCGTTGTAGAAGGACAAAAGGGTTAGTTATAGGACCTTCAACTATTTCATCCCTTATGATGTAGATATTTTGAATGTAGAATTATATAGTTGTAATACCAAGAATTCTGACACACTTTCATTCATGAAGTTTGCTGCCGGTTCTTTTTCTGTGCCTGGGCTTGTGCTTGGCTTTGTGAGGGAGTGTTTCCACTGCTCTGGAGAAGCTGTGGGCCTATGTTTAGCTCTGTTTGTTTAGGGCTGGGCAATTATGGCTGCAGATTTGAAATGGAGCGGGCCAGGAATGCTTTCGGTCGGCCCATGTCACTACACCCCTCACTGTTGTCTTTACCTTGCAATGTAAAAATGTGCATTGAATAAGAATGTTTTGAATGCCGTTTGACCCCAGCGTTGACCTGTCTCTGTTTTCGGATACACACAGACTCTTGCCTTAGTGTTCCAGCCTAAACCTGCTCCGTCCTGTCCAGCCAAACCAGTCCAACAAATAAATACGTTCACATGTGGCATTTCGGGAAACCTCACGAGAAGCGGTCATTTCGCAACAGGATTATATTGGCGATTCAGAAATAAACAGTTTGGCGGCGTTGGGATGTTCTGAAATCTTTCCCATGAATGTTGGCAATTACGTAAGCTCCTTTAAAAATACATTTTCTTTGAACTTGTTGGGAAATTTCGACCTCTACAGCAGTGCTCTCCCCCCAACTGTCTGCAAGTCAAACTTTATTTCTGTGTTATGATTGAACTATATTTTGAAATTCCATCATCCAAACAATAAACTCCATAATTCAGACCCATAAAATATAGAACTGGGCTTTCCCCTCGAGGCCTGGATCATTTTCAGTTTTAATTTAGTGAACATAAACAAGACAATTGTTTAATCAGTGCCATTTAACACACAAAAGAATGTCAAATCATCATTTGATCTCTCGATTTAAGTTTGTCGTTTTCTGGTCACAATAATAAGCAAAGGTTCAACATCCTCTGCATCTGATGGGATTGCATTTCCTCCAATCTTCCAGTTTTATTCTGCCCATTTTAAACACATCCAGGAAATTTGAACTGCTGCATTTAATGGCCAATATTCACCAACATTAATATCTCAATATATTATTTAGCATTGTCTGGATGTACGGATCCTACTCTTTGCTGCTCATCTGATGCTCTTTGTGCCCACTTAAGTTTAAACGCTTCTTTCGGAGATTTAGTGATGTAACAAAAAAGCCAAATATCGTGATATTGTATCGACAAAAGTCGATCATAATAATATAAATAATAAAAAGATCTCAATATATCTAATTATTTGCTTCTTTGTTTACATTCATTCATTGTTTTCATTAAAACCATGACCATGACCATGAAGAAATAACAGATTTTAAGCTGTTTTAAAATATTTTTTTTGAGATATGACAGTAATTATTTACATAAATGATTGTTAAGGCAATTTTAAAGGTAAAAGTAACATATCTACAGCTTGGTTATAGCTTCTCCACAATATCATAATAAATATCGTATTTATTGTATATTGATGTTTCTGTCTCTTTTCTGTGCAATCTTTTATCATTTTAATATAGACTATGTACTCGACATTTGAATTTTGCATATCTCCAAAACTGATATTGCGATATTATCCATTTTTCAATATATTTTTGTCCTGTAGTTGTTGCATAGCATAGGAAAACTCCAATAAGCCCACGCCTTCGCCTCCCATGTGTCCCCCTCGTGAGTGCGTCGGCTCTGGGTGATGTCAGAGCTGCTGCGGCCTCCTCTGGATGAGTCTTCCAGATGGAGCAGAGACTCGGCTGCAGTTTGTGCGGCGGGAATGAGAGCAGCAGATGCCTCAGGGCGGAGTCTAAAGGGACCTCTCCGGATCCAAACCGGACTGGACTGGGTCAGAGACTTTGAGTTGCTCGGGCTTCTGAAAATATGTTGGACAAAGGACCGTGGGGAGTGGGGGTACACCCTGTTAGTGAAGCAAGCTTTGATGAGAATGTTTTGGAAAATGAATATCGTAGTGTACTATTGTGAAATCTTTAGCGCCGAGGAAAGAATGCCGGTTCTAAATCTAAATCTAGCGGAAAGTGGGACCTTTTTTTTTCTCCTTTTTTTTTCTATTATCACTTTTTCCTTCTTTTTTAACCTTGTGTTACAATCATTATTATTGCTGTCATTATTCTATGCATTTATCCTATTGTATTATTATACTCCTTTTTGATATTGGTCTAATGCTGTCACTGACCCACTGCTACACGGGGATAGGGAGGGGGGAGAAAATGTAAAAAAAAATAATACATTTAAAAAAAATAATGCTTAAACTGTTGAAGTATCACATATGATGTACAATCCAATAAAATACAGAAAAAGAAAGAAATGTATAGCAACCTTAAACTAAATCTTTGTAGATCCGTGTTACATTGTTTAATATCATAAACCATGCCTTTTCTGAGACATAGATGGATAGATGGATAGATGGATGGATGGATGGATAGATGGATAGATGGATAGATGGATAGATGGATGGATGGATGGATGGATGGATGGATAAATGGATGGATGGATGGATGGATAGATGGATGGATAAATGGATGGATAAATGGATGGATGGATAGATGGATGGATAAATGGATGGATGGATGGATAGATGGATAAATGGATGGATGGATAGATGGATGGATAAATGGATGGATGGATAGATGGATGGATAAATGGATGGATGGATAGATGGATGGATAAATGGATGGATGGATAGATGGATGGATAAATGGATGGATGGATAGATAGATGGATAAATGGATGGATAGATGGATGGATGGATGGATGGATGGATGGATGGATAGATGGATAGATGGATGGATGGATAGATGGATGGATAGATAGATGGATAAATGGATGGATGGATACTTTATTGTCATTCAAGGTACACAACAAAGACGTGAACTTGAACCAAATGCCGTCTCATCTCACTCAGCAAAGTCCACAAATTGCGACAAATATGCAGAGATATGCTGATTTACTGACAGTTTTTTTTTACTCTTATCAAAGTTTACATGCAAAGCTGTTTTATTTACACTGTCAAATCCGTCAGGGCGAGTGTGTAAGCTACGACTTTAAATGTGTCGGTTTCACCACAAGAATTTCTCTAAGTATTCCTCCACTGTGCGTGATGTTTCCATTTTGACTGTGTTGTCTCGTTATCTTGACTATATACAGACTCTAAAACACATGCCAACATACTTTTTTACAAAGACAGTGGCATTATCAATTAAACATGGCAAAATAGAATGAACACCTTCTGATTTTAATTATCTAGACGTCTTGTCACCACATTTCAACCTTTATTTGGCTGACAATGTGTTTAAAAAGTACTTTAAATGACAATAAAAAACAATCACTGACTAATCAACCTAATGAAATAATATGTTCAGCCCTTTACTTATGGCAAACTGAGCCCAATTCAAGAACATTCCCTTTTGTTGAGTCCATCCATCCATTTTCTACCGCTTGTTCCCTTTCGGGGTCGCGGGTGACTGGAGCCTATCCCAGTGACTTCGGGCCTTAGGCGGGGTACATCCTGGACAGTGGCCAACTCGTCACAGGGCCAACACAGAGACATAGACATTACAGACAGTTCACGCTCACATTCATTCACTAGGGCCAATTTAGAGTCACCAATCTTACCTAACACATGCATGTCTTTGGACGGTGGGAGGAAGCCGGAGAACCCGGAGAGAACCCACGGTAACACGGGGAGAACATGCAGACTCCACCCAGAGAGATCATGTGATGTTGGTCTGGTCCGGGAATCGAACCCATGATCTCCTTCTTGGGAGGCAAGAGCGCTAACCGCCTTTGCCACCGTACACCACTCAACTTTTGTTGAGTAATATATTCAAATTATCATCTGCATTTGACCCATCCTTCACTGGGGCAAGCGGAGAAAATCTCAGGAGAGAAAATTCAGCAGAGAACTCACCCTTGCTGCTGGGGAATCAAACCCGGAACCTTGTCGTCACGAGGAAAGAGTGCGAGTCAGTGCGCTGCATCATGTGTTGTTGCAGCGACAGCCAGGACACGTGCCTTTTTTGTGCTTTAACCATGTTCTAACACTGTTCCCGCGTCAAAAACACACTCACGGTTGTATTCAGCTTTATTCATTCTTATTTTATTATCCTGTTCACGAGGTCATCTCCCTCTGATCCTCACAAAACCCTCAATTCAAAATCACAACCGCATGCTTAGATGAGAATGTTGTGTTTGGTCATTCCTTCTGCTGCCATCATGTCAAATCCTGATGAGGCCTGCAGACGGAGACTAAAGTATTATTTGAGTAATATTATGGTTGTTTGTATGTGTTATATGGTGTTTTAAATGTTGCTTTGTATCAGTATTTGAGTAGGAACAGAAAGAATAACTATCACTTTACTGATATCTAATAAGGATCCAAATAATTAAATAAATAAACAGTAATATTTAAGTTCCAAAACACGTGAAGCCAGAGTAAATTCTTAATAGTAATGCAGAAGGTGTTTCCTTTTTAAATTGTAGTTTCAGTGCACAAACATGAGAAATTGGCTTGTTTTTAATTCACATTTCTGTTAAGGTTCGTTGAAAATGACGGAAACACAGTTGTCGTGGTTGCGCCTGTGCCAGTCGGTTGGTGGTCTTAATTTGGCGCCAGAGGAACCGACTCGGCTTGTAAAAGAGCTAAATCTGCTCGGCTCGTGTTTACCATCGCGCTGTACGCCCCTGTGTTCTCTGCACACGTGTTCCAGGGCGAGTATTTAAAACCCAGCAGGTGTCGGGCGAGACCAGCGAGGCTGACGGAGCTCATTGAGGTCACGCTTTGTAGTTTGAGATGTTGACTTTTTAAAGGTGCGATTGTGGTTCTGTTAGGTGGTTCTTTGCGAATAAAGTTAGGTTCAATCGGACGAATTGATAAAAATTGAATATTTATGTCTTCTCCTAAGGTTATTTATTATTTGACATGTTTCTGTTCTGAAAGGAAAGCACTGAATCACAATGATCTTACAAAACGGGCAGCTTTTTATGGGCCGGATCACAAGTCTGGGCAAAATTACAAAAAAACAATGAATCATGCTCATTTTTCTTCATATCAAGCACAATTTTGTCTTATTAAACACACGTAAAAATGGCTTTTAGTATTACCGTAATTTGATTAATGAACAATACACATTTTTATCTATGCCATTTAACCCCATAAAATAAAGGCACATTTGTTTCTCTAAAGTCTACTCTCTGCTCCAAACCACATGTTTCTCCTGACAGAGGATTGGCTTGGACCCCGATTTCAAAAGCAACCGTATCATTGACGATTACCAATGACTAGATCTAAATTAAAATGAGAGTAATTGTTCAACACTATTTTTACATTTCAATTTCCCAACCCTGGATAAATATGTAGTGAAATAGTATATACATTTTAAATTGGTTACAAAGGCTGGGTAATATTTTAGTCCTGTTTTAGTCCTGTTTTAGTCCTGCTTTAGTCCTGCTTTAGTCCTGCTTTAGTCCTGCTTTAGTCCTATTTTAGACCTGCTTTAGTCCTGCTTTAGTTCTGTTTTAGACCTGCTTTAGTCCTGCTTTAGCTCTGTTTTAGTCCTGCTTTAGATCTGCTTTAGTCCTGCTTTAGACCTGTTTTAGTCCTGCTTTAGTCCTGCTTTAGTCCTGTTTTAGTCCTGTTTTAGTCCTGTTTTAGTCAAGCTTTAGTCCTGCTTTAGTCCTGCTTTAGTCCTGCTTTAGTCCTGTTTTAGTCAAGCTTTAGTCCTGCTTTAGTCCTGCTTTAGACCTGCTTTAGACCTGCTTTAGTCCTGCTTTAGTCCTGCTTTAGTCCTGCTTTAGACCTGCTTTAGACCTGTTTTAGTCCTGCTTTTGTCCTGCTTTTGTCCTGTTTTAGTCCTGCTTTAGTCCTGCTTTAGACCTGCTTTAGTCCTGCTTTAGTCCTGCTTTAGTCCTGCTTTTGTCCTGCTTTTGTCCTGTTTTAGTCCTGTTTTAGTCCTGCTTTAGTCCTGCTTTAGACCTGCTTTAGACCTGCTTTAGTCCTGTTTTAGTCCTGTTTCAGTCCTTGGTAAAGACCTGATTCAGCCTTGATTTAGTCCTGGTTTTGTCCCTGGTTTTGTCCTATTTTTTCTCCGTTTTTTAATCCTGTTTTAGTCCTGCTTGGTCCTGGTTTTGTCCTGATTTTGTTCTGTTTTAGTCCTGTTTTAGTCCTTCTTTAGTCCTGGTTTTGTCCTTTGGCGAAGACCTGGTTTAGTCCTTCTTTAGTCTTGCTTTAGTTCATGGTGAAGACCTGGTTTAGTCCTTCTTTAGTCTTGCTTTAGTTCATGATGAAGACCTGGTTTAGTCCTTCTTTAGTCTTGCTTTAGTTCATGATGAAGACCTGGTTTAGTCTTGCTTTAGTCTTGCTTTAGTTCATGATGAAGACCTGGTTTAGTCCTTTAGTCTTGCTTTAGTTCATGGTGAAGACCTGGTTTAGTCCTTCTTTAGTCTTGCTTTAGTTCATGATGAAGACCTGGTTTAGTCTTGCTTTAGTCTTGCTTTAGTTCATGATGAAGAACTGGTTTAGTCCTTCTTTAGTCTTGCTTTAGTTCATGATGAAGACCTGGTTTAGTCCTTCTTTAGTCTTGCTTTAGTTCATGGTGAAGACCTGGTTTAGTCCTTCTTTAGTCTTGCTTTAGTTCATGATGAAGACCTGGTTTAGTCCTTCTTTAGTCTTGCTTTAGTTCATGATGAAGACCTGGTTTAGTCCTTCTTTAGTCTTGCTTTAGTTCATGATGAAGACCTGGTTTAGTCTTGCTTTAGTTCATGATGAAGACCTGGTTTAGTCCTTCTTTAGTCTTGCTTTAGTTCATGATGAAGACCTGGTTTAGTCCTTCTTTAGTCTTGCTTTAGTTCATGATGAAGACCTGGTTTAGTCCTTCTTTAGTCTTGCTTTAGTTCATGATGAAGACCTGGTTTAGTCCTTCTTTAGTCTTGCTTTAGTTCATGGTGAAGACCTGGTTTAGTCCTTCTTTAGTCTTGCTTTAGTTCATGATGAAGACCTGGTTTAGTCTTGCTTTAGTCTTGCTTTAGTTCATGATGAAGACCTGGTTTAGTCCTTCTTTAGTCTTGCTTTAGTTCATGATGAAGACCTGGTTTAGTCCTTCTTTAGTCTTGCTTTAGTTCATGGTGAAGACCTGGTTTAGTCCTTCTTTAGTCTTGCTTTAGTTCATGATGAAGACCTGGTTTAGTCCTTCTTTAGTCTTGCTTTAGTTCATGATGAAGACCTGGTTTAGTCCTTCTTTAGTCTTGCTTTAGTTCATGATGAAGACCTGGTTTAGTCTTGCTTGTCAATTCAACTGAAATGTGTTCAAACATGTCTTTACTAGTTGAAGCTGAACCTTCGACAAATGTGAATAAACACATGAATAAAAAGATTACATTTTATTTTTGAATACTGTATTTTACTATAAAAAATATGCAGGACATTCAAAACAACATTCACAATAATATACATGTTCAGATCTATTGCCCTTCTCTGTAACTTCTTTCTAAACGTGTCAAAGTTTGGGCTGAACAGAAGACGTCTTGCTCTCTTAACTCGGCCTGTCATTGTATTTTGACAGGTGTCACCGCTCAGACCGCAGACAGGTTCACTTTACGGCCCATTGCCCTCGTGACTCCTCTCTCCCTCTCTCTGTCTCTGTCTCTGTCTCTGTCTCTGTCTCTGTCTAAACTATGGCGTAAAGAGATTTGAAATGGGACGGCACAATTGCTTTACTAGTTCTAAAATAAGTAAAATGACTTTATCTTGAGGAAATATTTGAACTGTAGAGGAATCTGCGCACCACAGTTTGAGAAACACTGTAACTAAGTCTCCCCATTGCCTACTCTTCTACCCCCTGTTACATCCCCATCTTTTTCTCTCTACTTCTTCTGTCTTGTTCATTTTATCTGTATATTAATGTGTATTGTACGTGCTGTCCCCCCTGTCTGTAAATACCCCCCCCCCTCCTTTTTATATATGTTCAGCGTCTTTGGGTCACTGAAAAGCGCTATATAAATAAAAGTTGTTATTATTATTAGGCCCGAGCGCCACAAGCTGGCGAGAGGCCTATTAATCTCGTAAGGCCGTGCAAAGCACGGCTGCGAAAGTGCGCACATAGTGCGCACGAAATTGAGCGCGAAGCGCTCGCCCACTTCCAAACACTCACTAACGCACTCCTTCACTCATTCACGCCCCGTGCATACTAATTAGTAGTAGGAAAATGGAACATTACCGTTGTAAACGGGCGAAGCCCGTGCAAAAGTGCGCACTAAACGAGCACTTTACATTGAGATGACGACCGCGAAGCGGTCGTCATCCCCATATAAAGCACTCATTTGCGCTAAGTAGCTCACGAATACGTTCCCCATCTCTTGCATGTTCCGTGCATATAAGCATGTAATGCAAAAAATGAACATTATTACTGTATAGAGGGCCAAAAACACAAAGTGGGCGGAGCCCACTCAAAATTAACGAAAGTACCCGTCAGTGACCAGGGACCCACACCATGAGGTAGGATTTCGAGCGCTTTCCGAAAATGTATAGTTTATGATATTTGGAAAATGGGAAACATTGTTTTCGTATCGGAATATTATTCTTTCTTTCTTTCTTCTTCTCGGGACCAACCCCCCTATTTTTCACCCAGTGAACATTGACGAAAAGTCACAAAAATGTTCACACCTCTAAAAATCGTGCCTCTCTACATTCTGGCTATTTCCCTTTTCTAAAATAAAAAAAATTGGCGCGTCAGCGCCCCCAAATGTACCAAAAATGCATTGAGAGATGGGAAATGACCCAAAAAAAATCTGATCGTAGAATCATTGAGAGATGGGAAATGACCCAAAAAAAATCTGATCGTAGAATCATGAAATTTGGCGCAGAGGTAGATGGTGACAAGAGAAGTAAAAAATATTATCACGGCAACGCCGTCCGCCCAACCAAATGTCGGCCATATTGCTTCAAAAATGGCTAAACATGACTTCGGAGTTTTTCCAAACGTCGTACTTTTACGAACTCATTTGGTGAAAATGCTACTGAGGAGTGGGACATCAAAAGTTATCCAAATTACATTGATACCTCTCACGGTCTCTGTGCGGCGAAGCCGCAAACTGTAGCAAGAATTTCAGAAATCTCCCAAATTTAACATTTCTGCCGTTTGCGCAGATAAAGTCCGAATTGCGTCAAATTAGAATCAGTTGTTAAACTCTTTGCCCTAAACCTACTTGAAGTGAAATAAATTCATTTGGCGCCACAGCGCCCCCTACAGATTTTATATGGAGGTTAAATATTTAGTTTTGCGAAATTATATGAAGTTTGACACACAACTCAATTTTGGCATCCCCATCAAAAAAGTCAATGAGACCCATGTCATAATTGTTATGGCGTTGCCGTAACGATGACCGAAACCTTCCATGTTATTCCAATGGGGAAATCGCCAGAACATGTTTACACTTTAGACTTTCACAAACTCCTCTTAGGGCGTTAGACATATTAACCTGAAATTTGGTGAGACTCATCTTCAGGACCATCAAAAGTTATCCACATTTTTATTCAAAGAGTCACGGTGTCTGTGCGGCAAAGCCGCACATTTTGCCAAGAATTCAAAATAAAATTGCTTTTTGATGGTAAAACAAAGGGGAGAAGATGTGACAGCGTCACAGATTCAGCAGTAGGCGTAATAAAAGGACAATTGGGGCGCGTTAGCGCCCCCTCCTCTTGCGGCGTGGCGGCGGCGTAGCGAGGGCCGATCATTGCCGCTTGCGGCTATATTTATTATTATTATTACGTCTGATCTCATTCTAAATGGTGTGTGTGTGGCGGCGTTTGGATTCATATGGCGGACTTCCTGTCAGTCATAGGGCACTTTTCACATGATAGGTAGGGGGCGCTATAGATTCAATTTGTTGTGTTATTAATTATTTACAATTGCGCCAAAAAAAACCCGCATTAGTGAGTGAAATTTGGGCTCAGTAGGTCAATACCATTGGGCGTGACTTGTCATTGAAAAAACAGGAAATGAAGACGTGGCACGCGGAGACCGTAAAGAATGGAATGGATCTTACATTTCCCCAACGTCTCTTGATGTGGGAAGTGTTATTTGAGCTCAATCGGGCTCAATCCAGATGAAAGTAAAGAGCAAGGTTGAAGCTTACCGTGTCCAAGATTTGAGTCCCATTTAGTCCAGTTTATGTCAATTTTTCCTTTTCCAGGTTCAGTCCGTATGCGATTTTTTTTTTTCTCCAATTTTCCGAAGTTGATGTGTCTCATTTTGCTTTAGGTGGCGCTGTCGAGTCAGGTCATGTCAGATGGTCTCCCAATGCCAATTTTATGATATTTTTTTTTTTTACCCCGGGCCAATCGTGTCTAAACTTACCCCATGTCAGACTTTTCGTTAACGTTCAGTGGGTCAAAAATGCCATCGTTTGTGGAGAAGACAAATAATAAGTATAAAAAGACACCGGCGAATAACAAGAGCTTATAATGGAGGGTTTAATCTGCCTTTTACACTGAGTACAAAGTTGTTTTTGCATAAAGTCCTAATCATTGTGAGAGCTTTTGCCTGCACACCCTTTAATAAAGAAACAGATTATGTGTTTAGTCTACTAAAAGGCGTTGACACTCCTTGTGAGACACGTTATGCTTTATTATTAGTCCTGCTGAACAAAATGCCTTCACGTTTATCGTAGGAATTACATTTGGCTGATGAATAGACACTGAAGGATGATCTTGTGAGGACAAAGTGCTGGTGGTGCAGTGCTGTCACTCAATGGACCGCTCTCTTGATATCTCTCTCCATCGTTCTCCTTCTCTCTGATAGTAAACGCTACTGAAGGGGGAGGCTCCAAAGGCCAAATGCAAATAGTCTGTCCTCTCTGTGAGCTGACTTTTCCTCCACGCCTTGAATAATAATAAACCGGGATCACACAAACTCGCGTCTAATCACGGATGAGCTCAAACTGCAACTCGGCAAATTCACTGTGAAATATGGGCATTTTTATCACGAGAATTTATTTTAAAAGAACAATAATAAACTTGCATTAGAAAAACTTGTGTATTTTCTTTGTGCTTCCCATTTTCTATCTTTTATCTTTACGCAGACAGATTGGCAAGTAGTGTTTGCCTTTTATCCTCAGACCTTAAATATATTATGCATCGTGCTATTTTCAAGGTGCGTTGTCACTAAAACGGTTCAATCCTATTTATGTGACTGGTTCAGTATCGATACCTGTTCGTATCTAGTTTCAATACCAAATCTAGTATTGGGTAGTAAAGATTTGTTTAACTGGGGATGGACTTGATTGGACATAATTTCGATTTTGTCATAATTAATTTACGCACAAAAAAGAAAGCAACGAAACGACGAGAGTCTGGCATAATGTCCTGTTATAATAATATAAAAGTTTGTCTTTCCATTTTGTAAAAGTCCAACGTCATCTCAGTCCGGTCCTTGACACTCGGCTCTAGATGGGAATCACAGTCTCCGTCACGATTTGATGCGATACGCGATACACGGCTCGCGATACGATAATATCACAATCTTGCGATATATGCGCTAATCGATATATTGCTCATGATATTCTATGTTATATCACTAGTTTTTTAAAGAACCCAATACATTTTAACAACATTTTTCTTTGTTAAGCCACGACCTGCACTAACTCAAAATGAAATGCACCTGTTTTAATCATCAAAACAGTCACAAATGACTCATGGCGATATATCGATACAGCAGCCCACGATATCGATACTGTATCACGATATATCGTCGACTCTGTACACTTTGTATTATTCAATTGCCTTAAAGAGGTAGATACAGTGGTCTGCTTCTTCTGAAAGCTCACTGCGATTGGTTCGATCCAGCTGTCACTCACTCGGCGTCTTACAGGGGTGAACCAATATGAGAAATGTGGGGAAAAAGATGAAATTAAAAGAAAAGAGGTGAATCACGATAATTACGATTTAGAATGCTCCAAAATGGTTCGGTGATTCGAGTTTATTCACCTGAAACTCGGCTGATTCATTTCCAGTCCGTTTTTTGCGTCCTTGAGTTAGCTACGGATTATTATTATTACCGAGCATTTATCCTGACTTTCCCCCAATTTACGATTTGTCTGGGCCCAGGAATAAACATCTGGAAAGAGCAGAGTTTTCAGTCGATGTCCTGCACAAATCGTCCCGAGACAAAGTGGAAACAAAACAGTGAAGCCAAGAAGGAACGAGGGACGTCTAACCACGAGTAATACGTCCTAAACAACATTAACTTTGCACTGCATTTTGAGTCTTATTTTGAGATTATTGCAATTATAAGTTACTGTAATGGTGCTTTGATTGACTGAAATACTGTGGAAACTTTAAAGTCACATCATGAATTTAATGTCCATACAGTTTGCTCAAAAACAGGCCATCTCTCATTGGAAGTTGAAGTTATTGTATTTGTGTACAGTACATGGCAGGAAATACAGTCAGGCAAAGATTGCAGCATTGTTCAAACCCTGTCCCCGAATCGTGTCCTCTTGCAGCTTTCACTCGTCTTTGAGCTCTCTTTTTGGCGTCGTAGTAACAAAACATGGCATGGGGCCGGGCTGTTGTCGAAGTGCTGAATAAATGATGGAAATGTGATCCTGCCGCAGCCTCTGCTGAGCTGGACTTGCACAAGGGCATCAGGACTGAAGAGTTTGGACCGTCGCCTCGGCCTCGTGTAAAGTCGAGGGATGCGACAAGATCTCATGTGAAGGACTCTTTCTACTTTGTATTCGATAGTTGAAGAGTGCAATATTAAAAAACGAAATATTGATTAAAAACTAAAACAGTCATGATGTCACAAACAATCCATCAAAATGAAATATATTGATAAAATATGTATAAGATTTTTCTATAATGGAATGTCACAATCAATTTTAACATTATTATTAGTATTATCTTGTTATTATCTTGTCTTATGCTAGCTGTTTTTATTTAATTTTATCTTGATTTTTCCCCTCCATTCCTTATTAAGAAATGAGAGGTTTTGTTTATAAGAGTTCTTCTATTAAGAGTGTTTTTTTTAAACTTCCTATAAGTTATCTGTCCTTTTCCTCTGTATCTACCTTCGTTGCAACAATGAAATTTCCCCATGTGTGGACAATAAAGGAATATCTTATCTTAATGTCCTGGTATTGTCTTATCTAAGTCGAAGAAACACCATTTTCATATTAATGAGCAATTTAATGATTTTAAAACCACTCTAATCTGAAGCTCCAGATTTTCATGTTGTGCTGGAGAAAGATATTTAAACTGTTCCCCATGATTCTTCTAAGTAGTTCCTAGTGCTCACATTTGGCACTCTCTCGTGTTCACATGCACGAATCATTTGGGCACAAACACAACTTTAGAACAGTTTCTTTCAGACGGCGAAGTGGAGCAGAGTAAACCGCTCTCACACAGCCAAATCATCCCAAAGTGGACCATAAACTTATGAAACCTGTTCTTTCAAGTTTGCAATCAATAAAAAGCGCCATAAATGCAGAAAGCAAGTGCCGCTTTCATAATATGTCTTTACTCTATGGAGAACAAATAGGAAAGAGTTGGGTCATTTGCTTTCATTGGAGTAGAAAACAGAATAGTATAACAAGCCTTTTTCTTGTTTCTGGTGCGTTACAGACAGAACAACAGCGTCAGCACAGGTCCTGTCTCTGTGGAGCTGTGACCACCTTCACATGAGCGAGACCACCCCAAAACAAGCCTCTAACTCGAGGTCAGAGGCCACAGATGTGTTTTTCCCACAGTCTTTGTGAATGTTGTGAGAAATGGTTCCAGAGATACTCAAAATGGTAATCTTACATTCTTGTTGTTTCTTTAAACACATTAAACCGTCCGCATTGCTCTTCATAAGATGGATTTGGCTGTAGAAGACCATGTATGAACTAAGGAAATGAGTAAACTTTATTTATTTACCGCTGTTTACAGATAATATTCCTGTGTACACCAAATTTCCCCCAAAATATATAAAATAAGATGTAACAATATAAGACCAAGGCAACCAAAAGCTTTTCTAAACAAAAATGTCCTCAGCTGCTTTTTAAAGTTTAGTCAATTTACATTTTTTGCAAGCTTTTTCTCAAACAAATAATTAAATCAAAGTAATTCTAATTCAAAAATAATTAAATATTCAATTAAATATATTTTTGGGACAACTGATCGCAAAAGCTCAAATCCGTCCTTTGCCTGCTCGTCTCCATGCGTTTAATGCCAAACTGTGGCGCATTTAAAGCTGACAACATCACCGTAAAGTCCAGCAAACCACCAGAAAAAGTGCAGCTTTAATTTCCCTCTTATCTCCCAGTGTTAGTGTAACTTCTGCCACTTAAATCGGTCCGACGCCGCTGAGAAAAGGCCTTTCCTCTGGTCTGTTGTCTTAGTAAATGCTCAGATTAGCGTAGCAGCGACGGCCCGTGACCCCGTGGACTCCGGAGCAGGTCTGAGGAGCTCGTTTTTTGGCTCCGGACCAAAGACCCGACCCAGGACTTGTGAGAAAGTGTGACTCACGCTTGGGGAATGCAGTGTACAATGTGTGGAGCCCGGAGCTGTAATAACACCTGTGGCCTCAAGGGGGGCGGAGTCATGTTTTCTATGAGTGTTTAAGAGGTGCGTGGGCGCTGGGACTTACACAGTCCAAGGTCAGGCGAGATTGTTGAATATTCTTTCTGCTTTATTACGAAATATGACAAATTGCTCAAAAATGTCTCTCCTATTTAATGAAATATGCAGGGCCAATTTTCATATTTTTTTCCTTTATTGTGAGAAAAAACGTCACAATTTAACGATTATTCATGATTATTGAGACCAAACATCAGTGAAATCTTGAATTTTCTTGTGACTGTTCCTCGAGTTTGTGACCGAAATCAAATGAAATGTGAGAAAAACAGCACAGATTTAGTCAAGTGGAGCTCTTTATTGGCTTCAAAATGTCAGCAGTGTTTTATCGGTCGCTCTGGTCTCTAAAAAATGGGCCTTTAAAACACTAAAAGCAGATTATACAATGTAAGAATGACATGCTCCACCCCCGTTTCTTCTTGATAAAAGAGAAACGTGTCATCTAGCCTTGCAGATATAGATTTCTTCCTTGGTGGAAATCTTTGCGTCTTTGTTGCGTTTGAATAATCCCCGCTCAGGTCGTCTTTGATGTGGGAAACATCCCCTGGCTCTGTTTCAATAACTCTCCACAGTCTGATGTCGAAGTCTGGAGCCAGCGCCGAAGTAATGAGCTTTATATGGGAAGCAGAGAAGCATGAAGTCAGACATCTTTAATAAGCTTGAGCTGTGTGTAAAAGCATGTAGTGAGTCAGACGTTACACGCAGGAAAAGTGCTGAGCCATTTGCTGTCATGTGCGGACGCTTGTTTTACCTCGTGGACGCTTGTTTTACCTCGTGGACGCTTGTTTTACCTCGTGGACGCTTGTTTTACCTCGTGGACGCTTGTTTTACCTCGTGGACGCTTGTTTTACCTCGTGGACGCTTGTTTTACCTCGTGGACACTTGTTTTACCTCGTGGACACTTGTTTTACCTCGTGGACACTTTTTTTTACCTCATGGACACTTTTTCTGCACATTTGCACAGGGAAAGTCATCATTTGTTTACAATAATGCTCCGTCAACACACTGCAGGTTTTACTGTACATCATAAACATCATAAATCACCATGATAACTAAGTCTGCAACCATTGTAGAAAAATATTCAGCTGTAGTCATCTGACTTTATCAGGACCAGTTTTTGGCTTCACTTGAGACGGCTCTTCTTTGTTTTCTAACAGCCCTGTAATGGGCCATCTACATCCTATTGTAGCCTGACTTTCGCTCCCTCCTCACTGAGTACCTGAGTAGCATCAGAATGCCCTGGGCATCTACCGCTCCAGGGATTCAAGACACTATTATATACGACTGGAAGGTTGAATCTTAAACCTCCATTTCTGTTTAAGGACGGATTTTCTTTTTTTAACAAAGATAGGCTCTTTAACTCCTCTTTCAAACCCTCTTTTCTCCCTGCTTAGAATCTTCACCTCACTGTCTTCAATAGATGAAGATGCACGGCGCTCTGGGGTCTTGAATTACTCAGAGTAAGATAAATATCTGAGTTCCCGAACTCGATTTGCAGATTGAGAATGGGATTGGATGGGAGTCAAAACGTCTTTTTTTTTTTCCTTCTAAAAACAGACTCCTTATGACTACAACTGAATCTTTTTCTACAATGGACCACTCCTGGACGAATGAGAGATTACACCGACATGACACCAACGTACGTCTGAAACCGTCAATCCTTTAAATTTAGTTAACTACAAAATAAAGTCACTCTCATATATTTTTATTTGTTATATTTGAAAAAAAAAGGTTGAGTTGTTGCCCAGTGCCTGCTGGGTAATTTCCTAGTGTGATGTCATCAATTGCAAACAGGAAGTGACATTATAAACCTAAAAATGAGCTATTCTGGAATAACATTAAAAACAAATGTTAAGCAAAATTCCAAACATTTCTATCTTAACTGGATTTTAGTTCAATGAATGGTTCGAACTGTCAGAGGCACTTTAACAGTTACTTTGAACGGTGGAAGTGTTGAGGTCAGAGTTCAGAGGCAAAGGTCAAAGCGTTTGTGTAAAAACAAGACATGGGAGATGAGGATATTATACTGCAGTACTTTTAAATGTCACCGTATAGTTCCAGAACGTGCACACAGCCTGGTACTGAGATAATCGTTCTACTCCATTCATTTTAACGAGGCAGCAAAAATAAAACCCTTGATTTTGTCATTTGTGGACAGTGCAGACAAATGATGGTTGTTATAATGTTATTTACCTTTGTCAACAAGTTTTAAGCATCAATGTTTTCTGAAGTTCTCTAGTTTAATTCATGGTGCTTGATGAAAAAACGTTGTCTAACTGTTGTGGCCCGCTGCATTATTGTTGGTGCAATTTGACCAACATGTGATTAAACTTCGGAAACATTTAGTAGTTGTAGTTGTTATGTTTTGTTAATGTTTTCCATCAAGAATCTGTTGTTTCGCATGTCTGGTCAAGTGGTTTTCAGTCGCCAAAACCGTTTTCCAGAATTTGTTAGCGCCAACATATTACCAGCGTTAAGTAAGTTAAGTAAGCAGAGCTTCTCTTTACTGACACTGGAACGGTCTGTATTTGTGAACATAGTGACAGAATCAGGCTGAAAGTGAAACCGTCGCTACTAAATAATAATAGCATTTTGGTTTTCCAACTGTAAGTCTACGTTCCTACCCTCACCTATGGTCATGAGCTTTGGGTAATGACCGAAAGAACAAGATCGCGGATAGGTGAGGAGCTCGGCCACACGGGGGGAGCTCGGAGTAGAGCTGCTGCTCCTCCACGTCGAGAGGAGCCAGCTGAGGTGGCTCGGGCATCTGTTCCGGATGCCTCATGAGAGCCTCCCTGGGGAGGTGTTTCGGGCATGTCCCACCGGGAAGAGGCCCCGGGAAGACCCAGGACACGCTGGAGGGACTATGTCTCCTGGGAACGCCTCGGGATCCCCCCCGGAGGAGTTGGAGGAAGTGTCTGGGGAGGGGGAAGTCTGGGAGTTCCTGCTTAGACTGCTGCCCCCGCGACCCAGCCCTGGATAAAGCGGAAGAAAATGGATGGATGGGTTTTACAACGCTACTTTCCCCAACGCTATGTATCCTTATATTCTCAAAGGTGCTACAAATTAAACTGCAAACTATATCATATCAGTCATGATGCATGGTCATTTGTATGATGTATGGTCATTTGTATGATGCATGGTCATTTGTATGATGCATGGTCATTTGTATGATGCATGGTCATTTGTATGATGTATGGTCATTTGTATGATGCATGGTCATTTGTATGATGTATGGTCATTTGTATGATGCATGGTCATTTGTATGATGCATGGTCATTTGTATGATGCATGGTCATTTGTATGATGCATGGTCATTTGTATGATGCATGGTCATTTGTATGATGCATGGTCATTTGTATGATGTATGGTCATTTGTATGATGTATGTGTAGCATATGTGAGAATATGCCACTTGGCTAGATCAGAAGGTTCGACTCAGGGAGGTGCATGTAAGTAATAATACAAAAACCAGCGAATCAAAGTGCGGCTGTGCCTTATATATTTACAGTGACCAACATACCAATATTTACAATATATACAATCTGCAGATTTCTAATGGTATACTGAAACATATTTCAATTTCTGGTGGTATCAATAACAATCCAAGGTTCAATAATGTTCAGTGCAAGACATCCATGGTAGAAAGCACACACACTCATAGTAACACTTGCAAATCTCAATGAAAATAGTACAAATGTCCATAAAAGAAGCAACCGGGTTCTTGTATTGTCCAAAAATATAGCGCTGTGACTGAGGGGAGAGTTCGCAAGGTGTGTGGTGTCTTTCGGGTGGGAGTGGACGGCTGAATCAGCCCCTACCATACCGCAGGTGGCTCATGTTGGAAAGTTTGTAGTTTTGTAATGTTCAGTGTTCAGTTCTGGTTCTGGGTCCAGGCTGGTCTCAGCTCGCCATCAAGTTAATCCTTCGTTCTGGTACCCCACTGGGCACACCTGGTACCCCACTGGGCACACCTGGCCTGCGATCAATAAACAGGTCCATCAGTGTAATACCCAACATTTAGCTAGCTTCTAGGTTCATCTCTTTAAATTACAAGTAATGCAGTAAATACTTATTACATTCAGTTGTACAAATACATTTAAATAAACACTTGAATAAATACCTGTTTAGATAAATAATCTGTTGGCACGGCAATGAATATATATATATATATATATATATATCTCAATAATCAAAGCAATATGCATCACAACAAGAAGACACAGACAGACAACTCAGACAGACTCACCAAATTCCACGTTTTCCTGCGCGCTACGAGTCCAGCATCAGCGGCGGTTGATAAAGCGTCTATTCACATACACGAGTTTAAAACCGGCGACATTTAAGATGATTAAAAAGCGGATGTTTGTTGCAAAGCGTACCTGGTTCAGCCGTCCTGTCGCCTCTCCCGACCCCGTGCCCGGAGAGGCACACAGGAAGCTGATATTGAACCGGCAAGCGTGTGATTGGCTAAAGTGACGCAGTGCGTGCGTGACGCGTAACATACGTAAACCACGTGACAAGAAGTATTGGGAGTTGTAGTTTTTTTTCCTATTTGCAATAAAAGTACGTGGGTTACATATGGTCATTTGTATGATGTATGGTCATGTGCGACAGATTTCTGCAGAGGCTAAAACACTGAGGCCGAGAGCGAACACGAGGAGTGGAGGCAGAACTCGTAACTGTCACTTAAATATACTTCAAATAACGTGCCACTGTTAAATATTTTGTCTTGTGTCAATTATATCATAAATTATAGCGATGTTGCAAATGTTCTCTTCTATATCATGGCGAACATTTTAGGCCGTATTGTTCTACCCTACTTTTTTTTTCAATTTGCCAAGACTGAAGTATTCAGGTTATATAAAGAAAGAAAGACAAACCTGCTTTTACACCTCTGCAGTTGTAAACACTTTGATCCAAAATGCTTGATGTCTGTATTCTGTATTCATATTTCAGCCTCTCACTTTCTGCATATTTTGAAGGCATTTATGTTACTTTTCTCAGACATTTTATTATTTTGCCAGGATTGTTCCACGCTATGACATTAAACTAATCTTATCTTGCATTTGTTGAACTGCACATGCTTAATTGTTCAAAAATACCTCTTCTCTCCACAGATCTGACCTGTAACTTGGCCTGTGTTGAGTAAAGTCACATTTTGCATTGGCGTTAGTGCGGTGCAGGTGTCAGGACGTCCACACAAAGCCCCTGCAGACCTCGTCCACTCCCTTTCACTGCCAACGCTTTAAACATCAGTCAAAGCGAGGCCCGGGCCGCATATGGTCCGGCCGCACAATGGGTTTATAGCCCCCGGGGGTTCGACCGTGGAGGGGGAACAACAGCGGTTTATTGGCCCGGGATGGCAGGGGGCGGGGTCAGGCGCAGGGCGACGGAGAGGGTAAAGAAATGTGAAAAGTTCAAGCGCTACAAAGTGACAGTAGCAAGAAGTAACCACGGCTGCGATGAGTACATAACGGAGGGTAGAAACAGTAGGGGTTTTTCATTCAACTGTTTTAATATTGTACAACAGAAAATGTAGTTTTGTTTTATAGTGACAAGATTTGTGGCGTAAAACTGAAAAGTCTATGACGTTACCAAGGCAGAGTTTTTAATTCGAGATCGACGTTTAGTCATTTCATCGGTGGATGGAGTCTTTGTTGTTATTATTTTATTAATTATTTATATTTAAATGATTTCTAAAGAAGGACAACAATAAAAATTTAAAAGATATGCTGTGAGTTTGCTGAAGATTTTGGAGTGAAAGTCGGATGAGTTTAATCTGACGTTTACTAGTACTTTTCTGTATAAATAGTTGTTTTGGCATGAACTCCTGTGTAATTGTAGTCTTTTGAGTGCAGTTTAGGTCGGATACATGCAGATACTTCATAGTTTTGTCTTTATTTGACCAAGAATGTCTTTAGAATTTAGCATTTTGACTTAAGCCTTGGGTTTTTTTATGCTGCTTGTTTGGATTTCAATGAACCAATGGCAGAGGAGCTTTGCAGAAAGTAAAAACTTCAATCAATCAGTATTTTATTCAGATATAGATGTATTTTGGATGACACCGACTTATATACACTCACCGCTCTCTTTCCTTTCTCTTTCCTCTTTCCTCTTACCTCCCTCTTCATCTCTTTCCTCCCTCTTTCCCTTTCCTCCCTCTTTCCTCTCGTTCCTCTTTCTTCTCTCTTCTTTCCTTTCTCTTTCCTTTCTTTCCTCTCTCTTCCCTCTCTCCTTTCTCTTCCCTCTCTCTGTCCTCCCTTTTTCTTTCCTTTCTCTGTTCTCCCTCTTCCTTTTCTCTTTCCTCCCTGTTTTCTTTCTCTTTCCTTTCTTTTTCCTCTCTCTTTCCTCCCTGTTTTCTTTCTCTTTCCTTTCCTTTTCCTCTCTCTTTCCTCCCTGTTTTCTTTCTCTTTCCTTTCTTTTTCCTCTCTCTTTCCTTTCTTTTTCCTCTCTCTTTCCTCCCTGTTTCCTTTCTCTTTCCTTTCTTTTTCCTCTCTCTTTCCTTTCTTTTTCCTCTCTCTTTCCTCCCTCTTTCCTCCCTGGGTTAGGGTTAGAGTTATATATATCAGTATATCAATCACTTTCCTTCATTATACTTAAAACAATTAAATCCACCAATGATTTACTCCTCCTTTCGTTTCTGCAGGGAACTTAAGAATTTTCCAGAGCCCTGTCCCATCCAGACGTGACACATTCTGCTGTCCTTCTCACTCTTTATTCTTATACTTTGACTTGAATCCAAAGACATTTTCAAACGAGCGCCGCCTCCGTCAGCCAACTCTTTGTACCGCCGTAACCTTTGTACGCAATGCATTCACTTTTAAGATTAAGTGGTAATCTTCTTGTTCCATTTCAGTGCAGAAAACCAGGGCTGCGCGTTTAATCGCAAAAGTATTGATATTGCAAATCACTAAATATATCACAATAACCAAGGTCTGAGAAATCTTTAAACGTAAAAGGCACATATTACTTATCATTGTGTTAAAGTGCCTATGACAGGTTTTTGCAATGTTCTAATTGTGACATTATTTGGTGTAGATATACCTGTTGTACATATTAATTATAGTTTTACACCAATTAAGCAGGTATTTGTAGAGAAAAAACTGTAGAAAATGACTACACACCAGGGACACTGATTCCAGTCCAATTGTAATCATTATTTACACAGATAAACTACTTTTTGACATTCTAAACATTAACTCTACAAAATAAAGTCGCTCTTGTTTAATTCAACAAAATAAAGTCGCTCTTGTATATTTTATTTGTCAAATAAAAATATTGTGAAATTAGATGAGTTTTTGCCTGGTGTTTGCTGGGTAATTTCCTAGTGTGATGTCATTGATTATAAATAGGAAGTTAAATTATAAACCTAAAAAAATTGCTATTCTGTGATCATTTAAAAAAAAAAAAAAATTCTTGCATTTTAGTTCAGTGAGTCGTCCGACCCGTCAGAGGAACTCTAAGCTTTTGTTTTGACAGACTCTTTTTTAGTAAATTAAGACATTTTAGTTTCAACATAACTGAAATTATTGTGTCTAAATGTATTTTAAAATATCAATGTTGCAGTAGATAACGGCCACATTGCATATCTAATGATTTGTACCAAAGTCAAGTCATTTCAAAAAGAAAAACTATAAATTCTTTTAGCCTCCTCAAAATGTTGCAATAAATATCGTAAAATGCGATGTGGATATGATTGTAATCCAAGGTTAAAGCGTAAACAGTGACGGTTTAGTTACTCATGGAGGCGTCTGTAATTGTATCAGCTTTACAACTCTTGAATGGGAAAAAAACACTCCCTTTAACACACATTTTTGACAGCTTTTTATTTATACGGCAATAACTTAAAGGCGTTAAAAGCCTCACTGACAGTTTAGTGCTGCGCGGAGGGTGTTCAGTGCAAGTCTGTGCGAGTCACTCGTCCTTCGCTTGTTCTACACATTCCACTGGTGTTGTACTTCCACATTTGCGTCTCTGTCCAGGCTGAACTCGTACTTTCTCCAGGTTTTATCCTTCGTCTCCGGGGTCATTCATTATTCAGTGTTTGCGCTTGCATTTGCATTGCCTCATAGTGAACGCTCTCACAGATAAATCATGTCCGGTTGATCCGTAACGATGGTTGAAAAGGAGAAATATATCACACAGAAAGATTTGTTTTGAATATAGATATGATGTTTGGTGTTATTAAGTTACTAAACTACTTCAGTTCTCATTTGTTGTCGTATTGTAATCATTTTCAAGCCTTTCTCTTTCGTGTCAATTAAAAAAAAACACTCTTTATAGACAATAACATTTGTCATTTTCAACACAACAGTAATTTTTGTATCCATGGTTTTCAGAATAATGAGAAATTGGGACAAATTTTAATAGCGATTTACTATTTAAGACAAAATATTATACCTTTTGATTAAAAAAGTCCCTAAAATGTTGTGTCACGAAAAGGCCTGATATTCAATACCAATTTTGTTACCACAATGACTATTTTATTCTCATTCTCAATAATTGTAGTTTCTTTAATATGATTGTCTCTTTGACTAAAGTTCCAATAGATCAAGACCATTCAAAAACTATTCAGGAAATGTCCTATTTATGTGATTTGTTTCAGTATTGATACTTGTTTGAATAAATATCTAGTTTCAATAATAGTTTTAGTATTTGCTTTTTATAATTTTTATTTTATACATTTAGTTTTTGACAATCCTATCAAGTGTAATGACAAAGGAAAACTGAATATGCCGCAGTAAACTCTGATTAAACTTACATTTACAGGAACATTTTTGATGTATGGCAAAAACATAAACCGATTATTATCAATGTCATCGGGATAATCCCAATGTTTTTAAGGTTGTAGAAAGAGGAAAATGATGTGGAGTATTAAGTGGAAGTCTAGCCTATTGTGTAAAGTTCAACAGATAATCCGATTGTGCTGCGTTCGTCAGTGTTAATTATATGTAGCGGTAATTATTTAGTTATCAATCACACGATAATGATGACACCCGCTTACAAACATCCCCTGAGAGTCGAGGGCCTGTAGTCATCCCATTAACTGAAATCCAGATTGATTTTTGTTAATTAGTTTGACCTCTGTAGTTTCCCAATTGGTTCTTAACACATGCTCGGCTGTAAGATAAGATAAGATAAGATATTCCTTGTCCCACATGGGGAAATTTCATTGATGCAACGCAGGTAGATCCAGAGGTAGATCCAGAGGTAGATCCAGAGGTAGATCCAGAGGTAGATCCAGAGGTAGATCCAGAGGTAGATCCAGAGGTAGATCCAGAGGTAGATCCAGAGGTAGATCCAGAGGTAGATCCAGAGGTAGATCCAGAGGTAGATACAGAGGTAGATACAGAGGTAGATACAGAAGAAAAGAACAGATCACTTATAGGAAGTTTGAAAAACACTTTCAGTAGAAGATCTCCTATTGATGCAATTGATGTAATTGATGCAAAGTGTGTGACAGACTCGCTTTTTACATCGTAAGAACTCTTAACTGTAAATCGTTGTTGTTGAGAACCTGGCAATAGAACGTTTTGGGAATCTCACTGGAACGTAGAGCTCAGAGCTTTGTCGTCACCTTTTCAAAGAGTTACATTTCATCTCAAATCTAAAATCTAAAAGCTCACAACACGACAAACAAAAAGACAAACCAGCTATAAAGACAAATCGATGCTATACTGATCTTTAAATCATCATAAGCCTTTTGCTTCACTGGTGTGATTTGAAAATGTCTTATTAACTCCACTGAAATGCTGTAATGATGAAAATTTTATAATTTATTCATATTTTCATAACCAGAATCTATTTTAAACTCTAAATCGATCAGTACTGATTTTGATACAATGATAATTTTTAAAAATGCTCCTTTCTAAAACAACATTCTCCTAACAAAATTATATAATTTTCTTAAATGTTTCCATGTGGTCTTTTACTAGTCCTGATAAAGATAAGTATTGTTTAGAAACTGTTAATGTGATTGTTTTAAATGTATTATTTTGTATTAATACTCATTAGTATCTGATTTTTGACTTTTGACCACCCAAATCTGGACTGAACTCTAAAACCAGTGATGTTACAATATCACATTTTAGTTAGTTAACGACGGAGAAAAAACTACACGATTTAACAATGATTCACGATATTTCAGATCGAGACCAAACAACAGGGGTATCTTGCATTTTCTTTTATTCCCATTGTCACAAAATAAAGTTAATGTGGCAAAAATGGGCAGATTAAAAGGACTCTACATTTAGGTATATTTTTTGGACATTGATAGAAAAGTACTTAATTTTTTTTGCGTCTAAAATTGTCACGATTTTTATGTTTTAGAGATTATAATGTGACCTGAAAAATCATGACTATCAATTAACTAAATCATTTTGACACTCAAAATCTTAAACGAAATGACCTTAGATTTAGTGGCATTACTAAAAAAAAGAACAAACTATTTCGGATAGGATCAATAATACATCATAAAAGAGCAATAATACACTTTATTTGTACATTTTCTCTAACTTGAAGCCTTCAGACATCATATTTCAACCTTTATTTTGTTGATAGTGTATTTAAAAAGTCACAATGTACAACAGACATAAACTTTTGACCAGTCGACTACTTAAATAATCCTTAGTTACTCTATTAGAGTTGGAGAAAAAGACATATAAAAGCTGTTTTTGTGTCTTTTCTCTTTAGTTTTTTTTTTTATCCGTCCTGCTCAGTCAGACACATGTTGACAGAAATATTCTCCAGGAACAAATCCAAAAGGCCTCTATCTGCCAGAGGAACCCCCCGTCCGTCTCCTTTTCCCCCCACTCTGTCCCCCCACTCTGTCCCCCACTCTGTCCCCCCACTCTGTCCCACCACTCTGTCCCACCACACTGTCCCACCACTCTGTCCCACCACACTGTCCCACCACTCTGTCCCCCCACTCTGTCCCACCACTCGCTCGGACACATGGAGCTGGTTTGGACGCGGAAGTAGAACCAGGTTTCATTTCTGGTTGGCGAGGCGTAACGTTTCACTCTCGATTGTGCTGAAAGACCGTGACACAAGATTTCTCGTTTTTGTGGGGGAAGAGATTGCTGTGCAGAGGTGGTTTATATCCAAAAAATGTGCTTAAGTAAGAGGAAGTATTAGCACTTTCAAAATAGTATCCATTACTTGTGGAGAAGGGGAAATATGTTTTTAAAAGGTGGCGATTCCGACACGTCTCGTACAGTAAATGAGTAGAATATTGTGTGTCCCCACCGCTCGCTATCTGCAGCTAAAGCTACGTTAACGTTTTCTTTTATTCCCATTGTCACAAAATAAAGTTAATGTGACAAAAATGGGTAGATTAAAAGAACTCTACATTTAGGTATATTTTTTGGACATTGAATATTGTTTGTCCCCACCGCTCGCTATCTGCAGCTAAAGCTACGTTTCCATTGGTTCACTTTGGAGAGGAATGGGACGGTCCAAAAGTGTCCCGCTTTAACGCCAGATAATGGACAAATAGTGGACAAAAATAAAAATAAATAAACTTCAAACTGCAGCATTTCCAATGATGAGAACTTTGTGTCGAGCCGACTGACTTAGCATAACAAAGCTAGCGCATGTTAGCATCAGCTGTTTCCTGTTTATCTACCAAACGACAAGACAGAAACTATTCTATTTCCTGTGGATAATACATCTAACATTATCCAAACCCAACACAAGAGCAAAGCAGTGAAACTATATCAGTAAAAGATGATGATAAACCCGAAGTTGTGTCTAGCTTTAGCCACGTCTCACAGCGCAAAAACGTGGAACTACTAAAGGTGTTTTTGTGAATCGCTGAGATCTGCCTTATGAATTAAAAGTAAATAGTTCAAGTACGATTTTTATTTTATTTATAAAGAAACATTAGTTATGTTTGGCTCCAGAGTGAACCAGTTAAATTTTCCTGAAGTTTCCTAAAGCAGTTTAAAGCAGAAAATTCATGCTTGTAAAGACTAGCAATGTGTCAGCGTTAGTAACAAGTTAGTTCAATTTAAAATACTTTCTTCCTTTTGCTGTTTGAAAATCAGGCACTAATAGTTGATTTTGGGTTTGCAGTGGCACATACGGAATAAAAAAACAAACAGATTCAAAGAGTTAATTACAGGTTAATGTAATAATGGGTTCACACGAAGATGCAGAAGATGATATACAAATCAGTTGGTAAATTGTCAACACTTTCTTTGTTAGGGCTTCCTTATCTATAATTAATCACAGCCATTTTCTTTAATTATAAATGCTACTAAACAACAACAGCATGCACCAAATTGAGCCTTCAAGTCCTTTCTCTTTCAGTGGATTATTAGGTGTTTTTCAGCAGATACATGTAGTGTCGACGTGCTAAAGTACATGGAAACGTGCGTGTTGTCAGTTCCATCTGTTGCACGTTGTAAGAACAAAAGCTAATACAATCCCACGTCTTCAGCTCTGAAAATAAAACAAAATACAGTTGTCCTGCTTTTGAGTTAAAGTCCATTTGGTTTGTGTTTTTTCTCAACGCTGGTTTTGATTTCACCACAAAAGAATGGTTTCAGTCACGTTCAGCAGCTGTCCTGTCTCGCCTTTATTGAGTCATGATGGAGGATTTTCTTTATAACTGTTCAATGTGACACAGATTTTTCACGAATTGGCTTGGATTTCGTGAAAGAGAAGACTTTGCTTTGGCCCATATCTGTAACGGAGCAGAGCAGTTGATTTTCCTTCTTTGTACAATCAAAAGACACCGTTTAAAGGCGTACGGCGGAACATTAAAGGCAAGGCAAAAGCATCTCCAGCGAAACGTGCAGCTTTAAATGATGACCAGATTACTAGTGGAAAAAGGTTTTATTCAGCTCACAATTGTAATACTTTCTTCTTTTTTCTTTACTGTTTTTTTCAAGTATATTCCAAATCTTGATTACAAACCAGTCTTAAGGTTGTGGGTTTGACTCCCGGGATCGAACTGGGCCTTTTATGTGAGCATTTATGTTTCTCCTCGTGTCTGGGGTTAAATGCAGAGAAAAATGTCCTTCATGAGGAATTTATTCATTAACATTTTTACATTTTTAAAAAGTCGAGTGTGACAATGTGTGACATAATATATACAACAGAAGAGTAGATTGATTGCTGTATTGGATAATAAATATTTCAGACCGCATTGTATTTATGCAAAAGACCGGTGTATGGAAGCAATGCTCATTGTTGTTATACATTCTGCAGCTCTTTTCCTGTCACAGGCTCAAAGGGAAAATAAATCAACAACAAAAGACTGTCACATGTGGTTATAGTTTATACAAAAGCCAAAGTAAACCTGGGTTTGATTTTTACTGATGAGAAGCAAGTGGTTTTGGGCTTACTTTGTGGACATTTTACATTTTAGCATGAAACCCTGTAGTGTCTGTTCAAAGATAGTTTCTATCATCTCGTCTGTTTGTAACTAATCCTACATTAAAGGGCACATGTTTTAGCTTTTAACCATGTTATAACATTGTTACCTCATACAGAGCTGGGGTTGTCTTTAGCTTCATTCGCACTTGTTTGATGAATCCTGTAAAAGTTCTCTCCCTCTGAGCCTTATTAAACACTTTGGGTTCCAAATTTCCCAAATTTGTGACGTCATATGTAAACACAGAGCTCTTCTGTGCTGTTTATCAGATCATAAATCTTAACCAGACTTGTTCTGAGGTCTGAGGCTTTTCTGCAGTCAAATCGTGTCCATTACGACTATTCTTACATTAGCATGTCGGGGAGAGCTAGCTTTTGTTTATTTCTCCATGGTAATTCCCTCTGCAGCCAGTAGATGCTAAACTCAAATCCTGATAAAGGATCACCTCACAGATATGAAGTAACGTATGCTATCAGTAGATTAATTTAGATCAAGGCCCATAACAACACAAATAAGGTACGATATGTGTCCTTTAAAAGATTTCCGTGTAACTTCTAAATTGGATGTTGTTTTCCTTCCAGACTGACCAGGAGCTGCAGGAGAGGATGCTTCCTTAAACCTTCCCTCATCACAAACCCGTCTGTGTTCGCCCCCTCACCATGAACCACACGCCCAGCCCGCACCTGTCCGACGGGGGCAAGTCCCCGGGGGGCAGCCTGCTCTGTGCCCTGGGCCTCTCGGGAGGAGGCGACCGGGGCATCCGCTCTCCGGACAGCCTGGCCCACACTCCCAGTCCCACGGGGGGCACGCCGAGCTCCAGTCCCCCGCTGCTGCTGTCCCCCGGCGGGTTCAGCTCCCTGGGGTTGGGGAGTTTCGGGGACGGGGCGGGGGGCGACTGGGAGAGCAGGGAGGAGCTGAGGCTGCGGGAGCTGGAGGAGGCCCGGGCCAGAGCGGCGCAGATGGAGAAGACCATGAGGTGGTGGTCCGACTGCACGGCCAACTGGAGGGAGAAGTGGAGCAAGGTGAGAAGCCGCTGAAAGCTCTCTTACTGCGTCTCGAAAAGGGAAACGAACAAATCATGAAGCAGATTATTACATTAGATCGTCACAAACGCGGCTTCCTGGTTAATAACATAAGTAGTCCAGATTACTGCACATTTAAAATTCTCTACCGTCATAATAACTTTAATTCATTGTTTTATGTGAAGTAGACGGGCCATAAAAGTTCCAAGCCAGAATAAAGATGTCATGGCTAAATCTGAATGATCGAATGCTCACTGGTCTCTCCAAACGAGCTGTAAAACAGCTGCAGTACATCCAGAACGCTGCTGCTCGGGTCCTGACTAGAACCAGGAAGTATGATCACATTAGTCCTGTTCTCAGGTCTCTGCACTGGCTCCCTGTGGCTCAGAGAATAGACTTTAAAGCAGCTCTGCTTGTGTACAAGTCTCTCCATGGCCTAGCACCAAAGTACATCTTGGATATGTTAGTGCCATATGAACCATCTCGGACTCTGAGGACCTCAGGGACCGGCCTCCTGCTGGTGCCCAGAGTCAGGACAAAACATGGGGAATCTGCGTTTCAGTTTTATGCAGCTAAAATCTGGAACAGTCTTCCTGAAGATGTGAGACAGGCTTCTACTCTGACAATGTTCAAATCTAAGCTAAAAACAGTTTTGTTTAGCTGCGCATATGACTGAAAGGATTTTTTCTTTGCACTCTTCTCTTTTGTTTGTGATTTTATTAGTTTAGAAAATCAGTTGGATTGATAATTTTTAATTTAGTTAATTTTATTGTATTTCTGTTTCTGTAATTTCTTTGTGATTTGAATGCATTTTTCCTGCTGTGAAGCACTTTGAATTGCCTTGTGTATGAAATGTGCTCTACAAATAAACTTGCCTTGCCTTGCCTTGCCTTGATTTAACCACCAGTCCAAGCCCCTCAGATGGTCCTACTTCAATATTTCGGCCCCTGGTGAAAGGTTTGGACACGCTTTCCATCTCCATTAGGCCGAGAGAATACTGATGTCATCTGCAACCCAACAATTCAGCTTTTACGTGGTTGTTGTCGAATGTTGGCGATTGTAATTTGAAACGATCTACTTACGGTTTGTCGCCGTTGTGCTATTAACCGTGGCGGTGTTTTTAATGTGTTACTGTGGTAGAAAAGGTCATCGAGACACTGTGTTTGAAATCGAGATGTTTTGACTGCCATCCGGAAGTCCTTTTCAAGATAAAGGCACTGGCCTGAGAAGCTAGAGTTACAGCCTTGTATCTAAGAATGTGTGTTTGCTTTATAGTCTCTTCCAGACTTCATCCTCTTTCCCGTTGTCAGGTCCGAGCCGAGCGAAATCGCGCCCGTGACGAGGTGCGTCAGCTCCGGCAGCGGCTGGACACTTTGACCAAAGAGCTCACTGGAGTGCGGCGGGAGAGACAGGAGCTGGCCTCAGAGAACGAGACACTCAGACAGGAAGTGCTGCGTCTCCACGGCGACGCCGCGGCCCCGCCCCCGAACGGCACGTCCACTTCCTGTTCCCCGACGCACGGCTCCGTCACCCACGGCTCGTCCTGCTCCTCCGACTCCGTTCCACCGCCGCCCGCCTCCTCCGCCTCGACCTTTCAGCCCCACGCGGAGGGAGGGGCCCCGGAGGGAGGGGCTCCGGAGGGAGGGGCCCCGGGGTCTCCTGAGCCCGAACCGGTGCGGGACGTGGATCTGGAGAAACAGAAGATGCTGCAGCAAAAAGTGAGTGTGCGCTTTACATTCACGGCACGAGTTTGACAGTAAAAACACAGTAAATCACTACAACGTTCACTTCTTTAAGATTAGGGCTGAGCGATATAATATGGTTTAAAACAAATAAAAACGGTTTTCAATTGAGGCATCATGCTATTGGGTTACTTTTTGTATGAATTGTGCTCTACAACTAAATTTTGATCGACTGATATTGTAAATATAGAGATATATATTGAATATATATTGAATATATATTGAATAAAGGGAAATCATGAATAAAATTGGCCTTTTTCTAAATGTTTTCCCTTATTAAAACTCTTGATGTTATTGTGATGTATCTAGTTTGTTGCACTATAAATTATAATGTTTGGCAATATTGTGATTTTGATACTTTTGCAATATATTGTGCAGCCCTTTTATCCTGCATATGAAATTTAAAATGGACTTAATAAAAAATATGAACCGCGTGCTTTGGAGCAGATCATTGACAATTAGAGATGAGGGAATCACAATCTTGATTAAAATGTGATTCATTCCACTGCTTGGAATAAATATTTTCTAGTAAAGCTAACTATTATAACCTATTATAACATCTGTTATCAATATCAATGAAAGGATTTCCAGAAATGTTTTAAAGCATGAAAAGCGTATTATGTTAAAGCATGTGATTGCCTATTTTATTGACTTGTGGACATTCAGGCTTGGACTTCACCGTGAAGACAATCTTAAAAATGCTGTACAGTTTTACATTTTGCGGTTTGAATGGGAAACTCCGGACCAAACCTGACAACAGCAGTGCACATTGTGACACGGTTAAGTGTAACTGAACACGAGGTTCTAGTGTAAAAATGTGACTTGAATTTGCCTTTTTGAAGTGACCGGTTTGTAATGATAATACATGAAGCTTGTTGCACTGTTTTTGATGTTTTATCACCAATTTGCTGGATTTTTTTTTTATAGACATAAAGCTCCTATTTGCCCTAAATCCTCCTATAAACCATAACTGATTCAGATTCAGACTACTTTATTCCTACCACACGGGGGATTAGTTTGAGCAGTAAAAAACACACTGTGGAGCAGTTCTGGACAAAGAGGAACTTTGAGGTCAATAAAGAACTCGGTTTTATTTGCTGTTGTCGGTGAACAATTAACAAACTACAAACAACATAAAACAATGTAGTATAATGTTATAATAATTACGAAAAAAAAGTAAACACTGTGCTAAAATATGATAAAATAGATACATTCTTACATATTACATCTATATTTCATTTATATTTAAAAGGTAAATGGCAGTAGGAATAAAATATTTCAATAAAAACAAAATTTGTATCAGGGCCATCAAAACTGTTGCCATGGACATGGAAAAGGCCATGACAAAAAAATGGTTGACACAAACATCGCCAACAATCAAGGACTGGACTGACATTGTGACCGACGTCAGGAAAACGTTCTGACTTCATTTGTTATTTTGATTGGTCATCTATTTATAATTGTATTTTCAATTTCTTTCTCTGGTCCTGTTTTTTTGTCTGTTCTGTTTTTTGTTTGAAAGAAAAAAAGACCGACTAGAAGGACTTAAGAAAAAAAGACTTAAAGTGACGTCTGATTATTTGGTGTATTTATACCTGCACCTGAGGAAATGTTGAAAAATCTGTAGAAAGTGACAGGAAGTGACATCACACTAGGGACACTCAATGTAATCCAGTCAAAGTTTATGCATCATTTACACAAAGAAACACTTTATTTGAAACATTAATTCAACAAAATAAAGTCGCTCTCATATATTTTCAATTGTCAAAAAAATAAAAAATAATATGTGACATTAGATGAGTTTTTGCCCAGTGTTTGGGCTGGGTCATTTCCTAGTTTGACATCATCAATTACAAACAGGAAGTGAAATATTAAACCTTAAAAAATGGGCTATTTTGTGATGAGCCAAATCCAAATACATTCATCTTAACTGCATTTTAGAGTAATCCAACCTGCTTCCTCGAAATGTGCGGTTCAACTTTTTCCTGCGAGTCCTTCCATTTATCAGTCCGTTATATAAAAAAAAAGGACACACATCTAGCACCCTAAACCCGCACACACTGTATTATAACCCAGTTGGAGCAGGTGCCTCCGCTTGGCCCTGCACCAGATCTCTGCTTCTGTTCTGCTCTGACAAACTGACCTCGACCTATAAAAAAACCCTTATCTAATATCTTCTTATAGCGTGCATCTGTGAGGGGAACAATTCTATTTTTGGGGACCCTGCCTCCCCCTTCTCCTCCCCGTCCTCCCTGTACATAGTGTTTTATCATCTCCTGTCCCGTGGGCTCGCAGACGTTGCACCACTTCTTCTTCTCTGTCAGGGCGAGCCACATTTGCCTCTTCTTCTTCTGCTGAACCAGGACAGGGACGACTCCAGCCACAACAAAATACTGCTCCAAATCTCATGCTTTTACTGGACTGGCTGTAGACCTCTCACTGACCGTGTCCAAATGTGTTTTAAACCTGCACTATGAACAGAATTAGGCCTGCAAGATTTTGGAAAGAAAAATGCACATGGCAACAACTTTAGGACGATTAAAGGGTACATGTTATGCAAACCTGACTTTTTTGAGCTTTTAACGTTGTTCTTTCATCAAAAACATACCTGGAGTAGCATTTAGCTTCATTCACGCAGGTTTGATGAATCTTGGTTTGAAATTCTCTCCCCTCCGAGCGTCAAAAACACTCCGTTCTGAATCTCCTCGATAATTGAAGTTTTCTCGATCTGTGACGTGGCTCTGAGAATCTTCACTGCTGTTGTTTTAGTCCATAAATGCATTTCTTCCTTCTAATCACGGTCACTGCAACTCCGTTCTGCACAGAAATCTGTATATTAAACTGTGTGTAATTCCCTTTGCTGCCAGTAGATGGCCAAAACACAGGTGGGTTAAACAGCAAAGATCCAAATGTAACTTTATGTGTTGTAAAACCTTTTTTTTTTGTTCTAAAACATGAGATGCTAAACTAAAGGTCCTCAAGAGCATGTTTAAAGGTGGTATGGACAATTTTTTTCAGCAAATTTTTTATCATATTTCCTCGTGGCGTGGATAAATCATTTGTCCTGCCACGTATCAATCATAAAACGCACCTACCGCTCACCTGCAGCCGCGTGCGGTTCTTCCCCACGTTTCCGCGTGCCTAAGCGCATTGATCTATCATAATATAGTTCCCTCAGTGTACGGGGCAAAAGGAGAAAGACAGTTCGAGCTGACGCAGAAGTGGACAGAAATCTACGGGAGACGAGAGATGCGATGCGCTCCGTTGCGCTAATAAACAAACGCACGTGTGTGTTGTATCAGTCCGCACGGGGAGTGCGCATGCGCACTTCCGTCTGCGTTCTCAAATCGCCGAAAAATCGTCCATACCGCCTTTAACGGTTAATAACAATACAAATGATGCATAATATTTGCCCTTTAACATCTGAGACTGAATTAATTATGAACTGATAAACATTTACAAGAATCATGTGGTTTTCTGAACATGTTTGTAGAGGTCTAAACTGCAGATGCAACACAATTTTACTGTATAAAGACTGAATATTTTGTTCTTGCGAGAACATTCTATATTTAAATAATGGATTTTTTATTTAATCATTCGGCCAACTCAAATAGTGGTTTAGATTTCACACTTAACTGAACCCGGAGAAAAACATCTCAACTCCAGTCGTACTTTCTTTCCGTACTCTTCCAGTCCACAGTGTCAATATGAAGCGGCTGAACCCTTGACACAGTTAAATCTGTCTCTGAGTGACTCTTTTATGATCATGATGGAGAGAAGCAGCTGTCAGTCAACTCCCCCTGTTTCTATGGCAGCGCAAAAACAAACCACACCCACAAAAATATCACTGCGGCCGAGGAATGTCACAATGGTTTATTTTAAAGATTGTGATTTTACTATTTTTATGCCATGAAAAAAGCAAAGAGAAAATACTGGTGGTGGAGATTATGCAACGTACCAGAAGGTCCAACATTTTAAAGGTGCACTAAGTAACTTTTTCTGGTGGAGGAGCTGTCATATGCTTTATGGCGTGTTGTATAGTTATAACAAACTGACCGTTGTAATTTATATATATTTTTATTCATTTACTTTTTCTGCAACTTATTATTGTTGCTTCTGAAATTCTCTTTACAGAAACACAGTAATCAATGTAGCAACAAACTAAATATAGATTAAAAATAACGCCGCAGTGATGGATATGTACTGTTTTTAAAATGAAACGGTTAAAATGGCTCCTTTTATGCCTGATTTTTCTTATTCAGTCTAAAAAGGCCTTGGTGTAGTCTTGGTTTTCTCTCCGTGAACAGTTTGACAAATACATCAAGGTACTTTGTTGTTTGAATATTGCTAAAATATTGTGTATATTCAAAGATTGCAGTCATTTCCAGTATCGTGCAAGCTTTAAATTACATCTATAATCATCATTGGCCAGCTTCTTTGTCTTTCTTTTCCACACAATGACTAAAAACTCCCGATATTGATTGATTTAAGAGTATTATTGGCGATTAAATGTGTCTCTGGTGGTGGCGGTGGAGGTGGTCTTGGACTTTGGAGGTGTTCTCACTGGGTGATTTCCTGTCTCCTTCTATTGTTCTCATTCTGAGTATTTCCACATGTGACACAGCTCACACCTGCTGCGCAATGACGCCATCTGCTGGTCACAGCTCGCAACGACAACACATAAATATATACATAATTAATGCTTTTTGAGAAAACATATGTCAATGTCAATTTTGATACAGGAGGAAAAAAAGTCTAAAAACACCTACTTTAATGAAAGATTAAAGAGATTAAACAATTTAAAGTATTTTACACATATTTACAGAGCTATTTATTAGTCAAATGTAGTAGTTATGTAGGATAAAGACATTTTAGTCAACACCATGGACATGTAATTTATTTTATTTTATTGTAATTAAGTTTGCTTGCTCAAAGACTTGAACTCAAAACCTTTTGGCAAAATGTCACCACGAATCTGTTAAAAATAAACCCTCGGCCGATGCAGTGAATAAAGAAAAGTACAGGCACTTTTACTTTTTAATCCAGTTTTTTCTTTTTTTAAGTAGTGGAACAGAAAATACAGATCCTGCTCTGAAATGTTGTAGTAAGTAAAAGTAAAAAGTATCAACTGTAAAATGTACTAAAGCACAGAACAGATTGCTACATACGTACAGTACTTTTACTTCTGTACATTGTTAATATCTCATATAAACTTTGGATACAAACTGATGAAATTAAGTCAGTAAACCGCTTTAGAGGCAGATTGGATTATTTCATTGTTTCACGTTAAAACATTTATGTTGAGAGAGCAAAATGACCAAAACTCAACATTACCGTAGTTTTGCCTGTAATGTTTCTCCTTAAGTTTGACTAAGTTTTGACCCATAAGGGAAATGACTTAAAGGGAAATGAATGAATGAAGGCAGTCTAAATTCTTAAACCATCTGTCTACACACGCCTCTACGTTTAACAGTCTCCGTGGGTCCGTCACATTTTGTACAGTAACCACATATTTCCCTGTTTTGAATTGTTGCATTTTTACGAGGAAATCCCAAAGAAAAGCAGTAGTATTCAGCACGCCGCAGTATTCAGTCAGTGGGAGACGGACGATCATCACATGGAGGTTTTGGCAGGAAATGCAGAGGATTTTGGGAATAACTGAGCATTTTCTGATGTTTGGTCCCAAAGACGTATTTATTCTAACTTTCAATGTATTCCATGTGCCGCAGGGGAAAGAAGTCAAGAAACCGTGTGAGTTTGAAAACGCTTTTGGAGGCGAAAGTGAGCGAGAGGCAGACGGTGAAATGTGGGAAACGTTTTTGATTTGTAGCTTCAGAGAACAGCGGGATTATGGGAAATTTGGACCGGTGTGGTTTCTTGTTTTGGCCCGAGCTCAAGCTGCTCTCACTCATCAGTGTCAAACGCAAAGAGATTTTCATCTTTTTAATGACTGGAACGAATGGAGCAGACAAAACTGTTGACTACTAACGTTACAGTGTGTTGTGGCATGAACAATTTTGCTCATTTCCACTCAAATAAAGAGGGGTTTTCTGTATAAATTGATGTTTTTGTATGAACTCCGGTGCAGTTAGGGTCAAATAAAGTTATGAGCTTTTTGCCAGTTTCACGCCTTTTACCCTTGAGTTGGCGTGATTATCAAATTGTAATTTAGCGACAGAAAAGCCTCTACAAATGACAAAATATCCGGTATTTTTATTGAAAGAATGTTGAGACCTGAAAATGAATGCGACTGTTATGTTATTTTATTCACTCACATTTCAGTCTTTTCTCAAATATTTAAAGCTCCAGGAGATGTTTAAAATGAGCGCTCTAAAGTAGGGACGGGCGATATATCAGTTTCAGTATTGGACAAAATCAACCGATTTTCGCCAATATCGAAACTACAACTATTTTTTTGTATATTTTGTTAAATTTTCGCCCTTTTTTTCTTTCGAACAGACTAAGAAGAATGAAAAAAAAAGAGCAATTAGGCTAAAAATATGGCTGTATGTTCACACAATCATGCATCAAATTATTTTATATCCCAAAAAATTCCATATGGTTTATCTCTCCTCTAAACACTACTTTACACATATATGTATGGCAAATGGAATCACAAAGCTCTTATTATAAACATGATAAATTGCACAAACAATTTATAATTACCAGTACTCACACAAAATAACCTCAGGACTCAACAACAACAGACAAATTTAAAATAAACAATAATAAAAAAATGTAAATGCGAATTCAGAACTTAATATGATCTAATTCTTTTTTCTTTTCTTTTTGTGATATCACCCTTTTATTTTCTACTCTTTACTACTTTACTTCTTACTCCTTTACATACCTTTTATTCTACCTGGTCCAGCTCTTTCTTTGTGGTTTTTATGTGTTTTTGTGTGTGTACATTTACATTTACAAAAACATTTACAATAAAAAAGACTAAAAGTAATAATAATTGCTGGGCGTCCTTGGACGACACATGGCAGTGTGTGTGTCCGTCTTGTTCAAAGGTGTTCGACAAAGTGTCTTACGAGCCTCTTAAACTAAACTAATAATTTGGCGATATCTCTTCAGGACATGGAGCTGTTGGAGTCGGTGTTGCGCTCCGGTCCACCAGGGGGCGACGCTCAGGAGTCCTGGGACAAGTCCCCGGCGTCCCGTCCGCAGTCGAACAGGCAGGAGCGCAGTCGACAGCTGTGGGACGACCTGAGCGCCCCCGAAGAAGACCAGAGCAAACTCAACGCTCTGCAGCTGCGACTGGACGAGTCCCAGAAGGTCCTGCTCAAGGAGAGAGAGTGAGTGGACCACCACTGACCCAAGACTACTGACCCAAGACTACTGACCCAAGACCACTGACCCAAGACCACTGACCCAAGACTACTGACCCAAGACTACTGACCCAAGACCACTGACCCAAGACCACTGACCCAAGACCACTGACCCAAGACTACTGACCCAAGACCACTGACCCAAGACCACTGACCCAAGACCACTGACCCAAGACTACTGACCCAAGACTACTGACCCAAGACTACTGACCCAAGACCACTGACCCAAGACTACTGACCCAAGACTACTGACCCAAGACCACTGACCCAAGACCACTGACCCAAGACTACTGACCCAAGACTACTGACCCAAGACCACTGACCCAAGACCACTGACCCAAGACCACTGACCCAAGACCACTGACCCAATACTACTGACCCAAGACTACTGACCCAAGACCACTGACCCAAGACCACTGACCCAAGACTACTGACCCAAGACTACTGACCCAAGACTACTGACCCAAGACCACTGACCCAAGACTACTGACCCAAGACCACTGACCCAAGACCACTGACCCAAGACCACTGACCCAAGACTACTGACCCAAGACTACTGACCCAAGACTACTGACCCAAGACTACTGACCCAAGACCACTGACCCAAGACCACTGACCCAAGACCACTGACCCAAGACTACTGACCCAAGACTACTGACCCAAGACTACTGACCCAAGACCACTGACCCAAGACCACTGACCCAAGAATACTGACCCAAGACCACTGACCCAAGACCACTGACCCAAGACCACTGACCCAAGACTACTGACCCAAGACTACTGACCCAAGACCACTGACCCAAGACCACTGACCCAAGAATACTGACCCAAGACCACTGACCCAAGACCACTGACCCAAGACCACTGACCCAAGACTACTGACCCAAGACCACTGACCCAAGACTACTGACCCAAGACTACTGACCCAAGACTACTGACCCAAGACCACTGACCCAAGACCACTGACCCAAGACCACTGACCCAAGACTATTGACCCAAGACTACTGACCCAAGACCACTGACCCAAGACCACTGACCCAAGACCACTGACCCAAGACTACTGACCCAAGACTACTGACCCAAGACTACTGTCCCAAGACCAGATGAAATGTGCCTTTCTGATTCTGATTTAATCTGGTTTTGGGTCAGTGCCACATTTCATCTGGTTTATTGCCATTGTCAATGAACAAAGCACGTCCCGGGTGATGGTGATGGTGATGGTGGTGCCAACCCAAAACCACTGACCCAAAAAACAGATTAAATGAGGCACTGACCTATGAACTGACCAATGAATTGACTAATCATGACAGGTCGACTATACAATTCAACTGTAGTCATATTTTGATCTTCATTATCATTTTCTGGACCAAACCGACTCTAAAACACATAGGGAAAGACCTTTTATAACAAAAGACAGTGTCATAATAGTTTGTTATAGTTAGTTTTTATATTTTTATTTGTTTAAAACCAATTGTTACCAGATAAAGGTAAAACATATTCTAACTCCCAGATAGACATATTATTATATACAAATAAAGTGTACTGTAATGTAAATTGCTAACTGTATTTACAACCTTTTTGCCACATCGGGTGAGTAATGTGCTCTAGTCTTGTGGCGTTTTAAAGTCAGTAAATTCAAAATAACAATTACTGAAATAGTCAACGTTTATTTTTATTTTTTCTCTTTTATTCCGTTTCATCGTTACCCGCCGGTGTCCGCTGTAGCAGACTGAAAAGGATCAAAGTGTGTAACGTTGTGCCATGTTTCTGCTCGTTCCCCAGAGACAAACTGGCTCTGAGCAAAAGCATCGAGCGCCTGGAGGCCGAGCTCAGCCAGTGGAAACTCAAGTACGAGGAGCTGAGCAAAACCAAGCAGGAGACGCTCAAACAGGTGAGGAAGGACACGACAAGAGGGAGGAAGGACACGACAAGAGAGAGGAAGGACACGACAAGAGGGAGGAAGGACACGACAAGAGAGAGGAAGGAAGGACACGACAAGAGGGCGACGGAGGAAGGACACGACAAGAGGGCGACGGAGGAAGGACACGACAAGAGGGCGACGGAGGAAGGACACGACAAGAGGGCGACGGAGGAAGGACACGACAAGAGGGCGACGGAGGAAGGACACGACAAGAGGGCGACGGAGGAAGGACACGACAAGAGGGCGACGGAGGAAGGACACGACAAGAGGGCGACGGAGGAAGGACACGACAAGAGGGCGACGGAGGAAGGACACGACAAGAGGGCGACGGAGGAAGGACATGACAAGAGGGAGGAAGGACACGACAAGAGGGAGGAAGGACACGACAAGAGGGAGGAAGGACACGACAAGAGGGAGGAAGGACACGACAAGAGGGAGGAAGGACACGACAAGAGGGAGGAAGGACACGACAAGAGGGAGGAAGGACACGACAAGAGGGAGGAAGGACACGACAAGAGAGAGGAAGGACACGACAAGAGGGAGGAAGGACACGACAAGAGAGAGGAAGGAAGGACACGACAAGAGGGCGACGGAGGAAGGACACGACAAGAGGGCGACGGAGGAAGGACACGACAAGAGGGCGACGGAGGAAGGACACGACAAGAGGGCGACGGAGGAAGGACACGACAAGAGGGCGACGGAGGAAGGACACGACAAGAGGGCGACGGAGGAAGGACACGACAAGAGGGCGACGGAGGAAGGACATGACAAGAGGGCGACGGAGGAAGGACACGACAAGAGGGCGACGGAGGAAGGACATGACAAGAGGGAGGAAGGACACGACAAGAGGGAGGAAGGACACGACAAGAGGGAGGAAGGACACGACAAGAGGGAGGAAGGACACGACAAGAGGGAGGAAGGACACGACAAGAGGGAGGAAGGACACGACAAGAGGGAGGAAGGACACGACAAGAGGGAGGAAGGACACGACAAGAGGGAGGAAGGACACGACAAGAGGGAGGAAGGACACGACAAGAGGGAGGAAGGACACGACAAGAGGGAGGAAGGACACGACAAGAGGGAGGAAGGACACGAGAACGGACTTCAATATAGAGCTATAAAACTAGTGATAGAGGCCAAAGACTGAGGCGAGACGTGACATGGACGTGACTCATGTTAAAAGATCTTTATCACAATTTTCAACATGCGTGGATGGCATAGTTGCTCAGATGTAACATAAGTCAAATATTTTAAACCCATATCGTAAAATAAATAATAATAATACATTCTAATTAACTTGGAAGAATGGCCATGTGTTATAAACAACTTCAGTGTTTTTAGTGTTATTATGGTATTTGTATTGAGGGTTTTCCTTTGAATTGATGTCTTTGAAAAGTGCTATATAAAATTCATTAGTAATTATACAAATAAAAAATAGATAAAAAAAAGAATAATACATACAAATATACATAAAAAATAATACATAGAAAAATAATGATGATAATACATAAAAATACTACTAATAAAAACAAATAATAAGAGTGTGATCACGGATACAGTAAATCTAATCTAATTGTTTTGGGAATACATATTTACTGTATTAACATGTATTTATATTTTAAACATAACTTATACCTTCAATCAATAAAAGTATTTAAATGTAAAATAAATGGATAAGATAAGCCTTTATTTGTCCCACAATGCGGAAATTCCAGTGTTGCAACACAAAGCAGGTACAGAAGTAAACAACAAAGAACAGATAACTTATTAAAAAAACGTTTTAAAACTCTCTTAATAGAAAAGCTCTCATAAAAACTCTTATATTCTTAATAAAAAAGTAAATTACAAAATAGAAAATGATAAAAACAACAATAGTAACACTTACACCAATATGATTGACATTCAAAGTATTGCGGATGATTATGTCAGTATTGCACATGATTATGACAGTATTGCACATGATTAAGACAGTATTGCACATGATTAAGTCAGTATTGCACATGATTATGACAGTATTGCACATGATTAAGACGGTATTGCACATGATTAAGTCAGTATTGCACATGATTATGACAATCATGTGCAATACTGTCTTAATCATGTGCAATACTGTCTTAATATTGCACATGATTAAGTCAGTATTGCACATGATTATGACAATCATGTGCAATACTGTCTTAATCATGTGCAATACTGTCTTAATCATATGCAATACTAAGTCAGTATTGCACATGATTAAGACAGTATTGCACATGATTATGTCAGTATTGTACATGATTAAGACAGTATTGCACATGATTAAGACAGTATTGCACATGAATATGACAGTATTGCACATGATTAAGACAGTATTGCACATGATTAAGTCAGTATTGCACATGATTAAGTCAGTATTGCACATGATTAAGACAGTATTGCACATGATTAAGTCAGTATTGCACATGATTAAGACAGTATTGCACATGATTAAGACAGTATTGCACATGAATATGACAGTATTGCACATGAACATGACAGTATTGCACATGATTAAGACAGTGTTGCACATGATTAAGACAGTATTGCACATGATTAAGACAGTATTGCACATGATTAAGTCAGTATTGTACATGATTATGACAGTATTGCACATGATTAAGACAGTATTGCACATGATTAAGTCAGTATTGCACATGATTAAGACAGTATTGCACGTGATTAAGACAGTATTACACGTGATTAAGACAGTATTGCACATGGGTATGACAGTATTGCACATGATTAAGACAGTATTTCACATGATTAAGTCAGTATTGCACATGATTAAGTCAGTATTGCACATGATTAAGTCAGTATTGCACATGATTAAGTCAGTATTGCACATGATTAAGACAGTATTTCACATGATTAAGACAGTATTGCACATGATTAAGACAGTATTGCACATGATTAAGACAGTATTACACATGATTAAGTCAGTATTGCACATGATTAAAACGGTATTGCACATGATTAAGTCAGTATTACACATGATTAAGACAGTATTACACATGATTAAGACAGTATTACACATGATTAAGTCAGTATTGCACATGATTAAGTCAGTATTGCACATGATTAAGTCAGTATTGCACATGATTAAGACAGTATTGCACATGATTAAGACAGTATTACACATGATTAAGACAGTATTGCACATGATTAAGACAGTATTGCACATGATTAAGTCAGTATTGCACATGATTAAAACGGTATTGCACATGGGTATGACACGCGTTCAGGGCTAACAGTGTTTGTTATGAAGTCTGACAGCAGCAGAAGGAAAGACCTGGAGTTATTGGAGTAATATTACTGGAATACAAAGTGGAAGCAGCCAGTTTGAAAAGGTTCTATTTTGTTCTGGCTTCACATCTGTTGCTGTAGCTTGGCCCTTACCTTGTTTGTCCACACGGGGGCAGTGTGCTGCTTTGTCACGTCCATTTTCTACCTTGAACCACGCGCCCACATTTATAACATTGTTTGATCAGATTAGACCAAATGAAAGCAAACGGCAGTGGGTCAGTGAGATACGAGGTGAACGGCGTGTCGAGATAAACCGGGCGCTAAAATGGAGATGAAAAGGCGATTTGGTCCGGTTCTGCTCGAGGCGGCCAAGAAGAGGAGAGATGATGCCTTTAGATAACTCAACGCACGGCACATGGGACGGGAGGCCATCTTTATCTGGGCCCTGATACTCCAGATCACAGGACGCATTCGGTCCAGAAATATCAGCGTTTGCAAAAAGGAGGCGTCGAGTCTCCGCAGCCGTCTGAGCCACAGGGAAATGTCAAGCAATTACAGCCAGAGATTTGAGATACTGTTGGACTGTGGGTCAAAGGAGTTGTGACTTTGGGACAGCCAGCAATATATTAGGATGACGGGCTTAGTATAATTATTGTAGGATAGTTAGAGTTTAAAAAAGTAACTACAATCGCAACTGGGGACGTCAATACTATTCAAATCACAATATCATTAAAAAAATATTATTGTGACTATTTTAGAAGCATTTTTTTTTTTTTTAATTCAATTTATGGTCCAAAATGCATATACATGTACAGTACTTTTTTATCTGGTTGTTTTTGTCATATTTAACTTTATTTTGTCTTTCAGAAAGTTAGATTTTGTAACAGAAACATGTTTGACAATGGGAATGGAAAAAAACTAAAGACTTCCCTGTTTGGTCAAGCTTTGACGAAAGTATCAAAAAGCAGATACTAATCCTTACTAAAAATGGTATCGACACTTAATACTCATTAGAGCAAGAATATGTACAAAAAATCCCATAAACTGGACATTTGCTGAACAGTTTTAGAATCATCTTGAGCTTTGTCAGATCTAGTGTAAGAACCACAAGATTTAATAAAGAAAGTACCTTTATTTACGGTGCAAATGTCAGTCTATTGTCTTAAAATGAGCATTATCATTGTGGTATCGAAATCGGTATCAAGCATTGAGATTTTATTATCGTGACAACACTACTTTGTTCGTGATCTCAGTAATCGTGAATACTCGTGAATATTTTCTCCAACAATTATAACATATTTGATATTCTTACATCCCTGTGTGGCCTGAGCTTTCACCTGCAGATAACATACTTACCAAATCAAATCAATTTATTTTTGTAAGGCCCAAAATCACAACAACAGTCGCCTCTGAGGGCCGAAAACTTATACTTGTACTTATCTGTATATCTGGGCCTATTTGACTCGTCTTTTTCCTTTTTATGCCACTTTAATTACTTACTTTCAGTTTATTATATTGCTGTGTTTCAAATGTTTCCAAGTATTTTTTCTTGTGGCTCAATAACGTTCATCTAAAACACCAAGTGAAAACACCAACAACTTAGCCGTCATGTCCAATGTTTTTGTAATTCAAACTAAAACTTAATCAGTAAAATAAATATTGGATTTGAACATTAAATGAAATTAAATTGAAGATACTAGAGCGGTTGTCTGCAGGGAAAACTCAGACACATAAAACAAAAAGAGCTCTGTCCGTTTTAGAAAAGCTAAAAAGTCTTTATTTCGACCAACACGGCCTTCATCTGGCCTTTCCAACAGGGATGAAGTTGTTTCGTTGTTGTCTGATTTTTGACGAGATTGAAGTTGAAAATTGAAGCGTAACCTCTCTCCAAAAAGCACCTGTGTAGAATTGAAATGATAATTATGCCTTTTTGTAATACAATACAAGTCAATTATTTTATACATCCCTGACCAACATTTTCAAGAGATAAAAACGTATGTCTCTAACTTCATACGTCGAATGAAGTGCGATCGTACCAATTGTATGACACTCATGTTTATCTTTGTCAGACAGAGTTTGATGCTAAGCTACGGTGAATGAAACGCTTCCTCACTGCAGCCTACACGACATTTAAATGCAGTTTCTTTTGAAGCCACCGGACATTCATGATCTAAAATATACTCTAATCTTCTTGGCTCTGCATCGCGCCTAATTGGTCAAGGACGGGATAGACTTACGTAGATAAACTTGAACCTGAACAAAGGGTAAAGAAGAACAATAACCGGTATTGATTGAAATTCACCGTGAGGATGCGCTTCTGACGCTATCATGGGTCGTTGCTACTGCCATCTTGAGGACGAAAGCTGCATGTTCCCTGTGGGCTGAGCCAGCAAAAAGTCTCAAAACAAAGGATTCTTTCTCTTTAACATCCCCAAAGCCCCCGTTTGTCCAGAAATGTATGACTGTGGTCAGGAGGGACCAGTGGACTTACAGAAATCACTCCAGACTGAGGCCGAGCTGTTTGTTTCAGGTCGTTAGCAGCTAATGCTAATGCTATCTTACATGTTACTGCGTTGCTATGCTAATAAACGTTAGTCTACCTGCTGATAGTTTGAAGGAGCCTCATTTCCAACTGTCGGGGTGTTATTTTTTAGGATCAGACACAAAGTGCTCTTGAAAGCTGTGAGGGCGTGTCCTGTGCAGAGGGCGTGTCCTGTGCAGAGGGCGTGTCCTGTGCAGAGGGCGTGTCCTGTGCAGAGGGCTCGTGGGCGTGTCCTGTGCAGAGGGCTCGAGGGCGTGTCCTGTGCAGAGGGCTCGAGGGCGTGTCCTGTGCAGAGGGCTCGAGGGCGTGTCCTGTGCAGAGGGCTCGAGGGCGTGTCCTGTGCAGAGGGCTCGAGGGCGTGTCCTGTGCAGAGGGCTCGAGGGCGTGTCCTGTGCCGAGGGCTCGTGGGCGTGTCCTGTGCAGAGGGCGTGTCCTGTGCAGAGGGCTCCTGGGCGTGCCCTGTGCAGAGGCTCGAGGGCGTGCCCTGTGCAGAGGGCTCGAGGGCGTGCCCTGTGCAGAGGGCTCGAGGGCGTGTCCTGTGCAGAGGGCTCCTGGGCGTGCCCTGTGCAGAGGGCTCGAGGGCGTGCCCTGTGCAGAGGGCTCGAGGGCGTGCCCTGTGCAGAGGGCTCGAGGGCGTGTCCTGTGCAGAGGGCTCGAGGGAGTGTCCTGTGCAGAGGGAGTGTCCTGTGCAGAGGGCTCGTGGGCGTGTCCTGTGCAGAGGGCGTGTCCTGTGCAGAGGGCTCCTGGGCGTGCCCTGTGCAGAGGGCTCGAGGGCGTGCCCTGTGCAGAGGGCTCGAGGGCGTGCCCTGTGCAGAGGGCTCGAGGGCGTGCCCTGTGCAGAGGGCTCGAGGGCGTGCCCTGTGCAGAGGGCTCGAGGGCGTGCAGAGGGCTCGAGGGCGTGCCCTGTGCAGAGGGCTCGAGGGCGTGCCCTGTGCAGAGGGCTCGAGGGCGTGTCCTGTGCAGAGGGCTCGAGGGCGTGCCCTGTGCAGAGGGCTCGAGGGCGTGTCCTGTGCAGAGGGCTCGAGGGCGTGTCCTGTGCAGAGGGCTCGAGGGCGTGTCCTGTGCAGAGGGCTCGAGGGCTTGTCCTGTGCAGAGGGCTCGAGGGCTTGTCCTGTGCAGAGGGCTCGAGGGCGTGTCCTGTGCAGAGGGCTCGAGGGCGTGTCCTGTGCAGAGGGCTCGAGGGCGTGTCCTGTGCAGAGGGCTCGAGGGCGTGTCCTGTGCAGAGGGCTCGAGGGCGTGTCCTGTGCAGAGGGCTCGAGGGCTTGTCCTGTGCAGAGGGCTCGAGGGCGTGTCCTGTGCAGAGGGAGTGTCCTGTGCAGAGGGCTCGTGGACCAGGAAGAGCAGATGAAAATGTCCACAAAAGTTTGTTTTCAGTGACTCGCTGCTGTAGATGAAGATCAAAAACCCAGAACTTCTGTCTTCTTCAAGTTTCAGCCCTTTTCATTTTCAATTTCATGCTCTATTTTTCATGACAATCTAACAGCGGCGGCGAGGCATCAGCACGTGTGACGTCTTCAACACGGCAACGACAATGTGACTGAAACTGAAATGTGACTGTTTTTTTTAGTATAAGCTGCACTCTTTACAGCCTTTACTTCACAATTAGATCATCTTTGGTCATAAAACAGGTCTTACACGCCACAAATACAGTAAATAAGCAGAATGGAGTCGTCTTAAGTCCGTCTCATTCACTGTTTGGTGGACGTTTTGTCCTTGAATTGCTCTGGTTTTCCCCCCAAATCTCTCCACAGTGAAGCAGGGCAGAACAAAGGAGCAACACACACACCTTAGTATGGTTGTCCAAGTCCTGTTTTATTGTTGCGCGTTATAAAATATGCAACTCATATCGAGGAAATTTCATACCGTCCCATTCCTAACCTCCAGGCAGTTATAAAAAACAATAAAAATAGGGATCCAAATAAAGAATACGGTTGCTCTTTGGTGAAGGGGCCGTCAATGTACAAAAAACAAGACGTAATTATAATTTTAAAAGCCTTTATTACTTTCATGTCTCAATGGACCTTAAAATATCAACAATCACAGGAAATATTTGAGAAAATACTATAAAATTCAGTTGTTGAAGGTTATCGATCCAGAATGTTTCCCGTCGATGCAGTTTTTAGACAAACACAAGGGAAAAACGATGGTTATTAAACTTTAAAAACTCTGCTGCACATACATCTGCACAAGTTGATATCAGTGATTATTTATGTTTTATTGTGATTTTTAACCTCTTTTTTGTTCCACAAAGTACTTTCTGCAGTGGTCCTTGCAAATCCTGATAAAAATGACACTAATACAAGCTTTAAATGGTCTTTTTGCCAAAGCGCTGACGCGGCTCCTTCTCTGTCACAGTTAAACCTGCTGAAGGAGCTGCATCAGGACGAGCTGGGCCGCATGTCCGAAGACCTGGAGGACGAACTCGGAGCGCGATCCAGCATGGACAAGAAACTGGCCGAGCTCCGAGCAGAGGTCTGGACCAACGCCAACAACTCACTGTCTCTAGAAGCAAAAGAAAAGTGCATCGCTGCTCCTCTTTTTGTCTGCCGCTTTCAAGTATTTAAAGAACTGCGATGACGATAATTGCAATAATTGCCGCGTTTGAATTGAAAGTACCAGGGCTGCAACTACCAATTATTTGTGTCTTTTTAAATTACTTTTTAATACATTTTCAAGCAGATACATGTTGAAATAGGCCTCTAGATAGAGTATAGTTACAAATAAATGTGTTATTGATGTGTAATATTCATAATACCACTTTTTCACATGCCTATTTGATTCTGCAACAATTAAGATGATTATTTTTATAGTCAACAAGACACAGCTGAACTGATAAAAGACCTTTTTGTTGATTCAATAATTTCTGTTGTATTAGAATAAAAACTGAACTTTAGACTGAAAAAGCAAAATCATGAATAGAATCAGCATTTTTCAATGTTATTTGTTTTTAAACTTCAAAACTATTTCTGTCGGACGGAGAACTTTGGCTTTATTGCAATATATTAAGTTCGTTGTGGTATTGGTTATTACGTCAGACAATATTGCGATATTGATACTTTTGCAATATATTGTGCACTGTGTATATTTTAACTCCTAAGTGAAATTCTGTCTAAACTCTCGCCGCTAAAACCAAATGAATTAGTGACACACGGCTCTTTTCGTTCAAGTTTGTGATCTATAAATTATTTTCTAATGTTCTACTTTTACAATACACTTTCTGGATGGAATTTATTTTTACAGCTGTATAAGAGAAAAGATTTAAGTTAAAGGACAAATCTTGAACAAAGAGTTACATAGTTTATTAAGCATGATTCAGGCTTAGTAACTACTTAATTAAAGTTAGGATTAGAGTATGAGTTAAATATTTGCTTCGCCTGAATTTGTTCTTTTGTTCATGATTTATTAAGACAGGTTTTTTTCCCCCCAGTGTTTACGGGAGAAAAAACAACTAATTATGATGGAAATGGAAATTATTGTCATATTATTTTTAATTGCATTTATTTCAGCCATAATAATCGCGACAAACAATTTCATGATTGTTTTTGTGCTGATTCCAGATGCAAATTGCAGAATATTGCATTTGTTTACTTGGTCAGGACAGATACAGCTCTGGTTATTTGCTGAATATTTCGCCCAGCTCTTCATCCCTAATGCATGGATGGGTTCCGTTGTCAGATGGAGCGTCTGCAGGTGGAGAACGCGGCGGAGTGGGGCCGACGGGAGCGTTTGGAGACGGAGAAACTGGCCCTGGAGCGAGACAATAAGAAGCTCCGAGCTCAGGCCGAGGACTTCGAGGAACAACTGGCCAAAAAGCGCCGCCAGGCGGCCTCTGCTCTGGACTGTGACCTGAAGGCCATTCAGACCGAGCTGTTCGAGCGGAACAAGGTAGAAGCACCTCGATTATGACGTTTTACTTTGTTACGTTTTACTCACCATTTATACTGTGCCCGATTGATCCGTCCCACATCAACCTTTGCATTCGTGGGCCTGACCTTCTTCTCCTCGTCTCCTCAGCCTAATATCTTCTTCACGCACCTTTGGGTTTGTTCCTCTCGCTCTCTTTATTGTGTTTAAAAAGACCTGCGCTGCAAACGGCGGAAGATTGATAGTGTTTTGTCTTGTGTTGAAACCGTCGTATCGATCCGTTCCAAAACGAGAAGCGGCGCCGCGTCTCTGTGAGAACTGTCGCAGCCGACCTTTAAACTTTAGACGGTTTCGTTGGAGATCTAACCTGCACTTTCAAGAGGGAGATCCACAAACTTGGGGGGGCCACGCGAGTCAAAATGTCCTCTTCAGTGTCCTCACAAAGACGGGGAATAATCCTGTTTGTCTGTGGCGCGAACATTCACCCTAATGTTTCACTTTCAGATTGAAACATCAGAAAAGTGTCTGGACAAAACATTAAAAAGACAGATGTGCAGTAGGTCTGTGTAGAACTGCAACTACGATTATTATAGAGTGGGTCCAGCTCCAGTCTCCTCGTGTCCGTCTGTCCGTCTGTGAGAGTCGGATCTCTCCTTCACTGGAACTCCTCCAGGTTTCTACGCTTTTTTCCCAAAGAGGTTTTTTTGTAGTTTTTCCTGGCCGAGAAGGAGAGTCTAAGGACAGAGGACCCTGGGACATCGTCCCTCGCCACCACAGACATTGTCTGACTCCATCGCCACCACAGACATTGTTGATTCATTTCTCCCTGTGGCCCTCAGAGGCAACTGTTGTTGTGATTTTGGGCCTTACAAAAATAAATTGATTTGATTTGATTTGATTATTGTATTAGTCAAGTAGTGTAACGATTATTTAGACATTATCAACTAATTAAATGTGGAAATATGTTGACTTAAGGCCTTTATAGGGACGATTTTTACAAATAAAGTGTGTTATTGAGGAAAATCAGGAATAATTAAGACTTTATTTGACATTTGATTTAATAATTCCAGTGTCAATGCTATAAAGAGGTCTTTTATATGTGTTTTAGAGTCTGTATAGTCTCTACTATGATCATTTTTTTGACTTTTCACATTTTAATTGATCTTCACATCTCGGAATTCTTACTTGAAAACACAGGCAACGTTTCAAAACCCGAGTTTATCAGCGTCAGACAATCCAACATAAAGTTTTACACCTGATATTTATAGTACTCTTGTTATTTTCTCTTGAGTTGCTCTCTGCTGCCCCCTGCTGTGTGCTTCTCCTGTGCTGCTGTTGTGCTAACGTTGCTAACGTTGCTAACGTATACACGGAGCTAATGACAACGAAAGCAAAAATGTACCTTCAAATGTTGATTTTATGCCTTACACATGTAATAACACTGTCCGGATTGATACGGTTACGTAATTGAATCCATATTTCAGTTGATTTGCACACTTTCTTGGGTTTTATTGTTTAATTTGAGTCGTTGCAGTACTTTTATCATAGTTTTTTTCCCCCGACTTGACGACTGGAAAGCAGCATAACCGTTCCAGACTGTAAACAAGGACCAAAACACATGTACATTACAGTTATGATTTGACAAACAATAAGACCATAGAACACCTTTAATTTGTTAAAATAACTGTTTAAACTAAACGGTCGTAAAATGGTGTCAGTTGTGTGTAAATTGTCCCAGCCTTTTGGAACGAATGTCGCTTTTTGATGACATCACAGCGGGGTTCTGGTTTAGAACTCAGCCCCACTTCCTGTCATTTTAAACTTTTTTTTTTTTTTTCAAATTGCAACTTGACATGATGTAAAACAATGATAAATATTCACCACAGGTTTTATTCCACCAAACGATCATATTTAAAAGCCTGAATACCTTTTATTAAAGCATCATTTTGCTCCTCTTTAGTGGGTTTAAATATTTCTTTGCAGTTCGAGACTTCATTTCCTGTCACTTATAGCCTGTAATCTGGCCAAATGCAGATTTTTAAATGAATATTGAGCGTGCCCCAATTTGGGAAACACTTGCAGGTTTATTATATACTGGAGTTTCTGTTTGATTTATGTTGAAGTCATTTTGATGTGAGACGAGGCTTTGGGCAGCTCCTGGCTTTAGATTAATGCTCTCAGGGACAATTTGTAAAAATAAAACTTTGTTAAAACACGACGAGGAGAAGCAGCGAGGGTAAAACGTTTGTTTCAAGTAATTATAAGTTTCTCTCTTATTTGAATTAAAGAGTGAAGTGCCTCTAAATAGTAACATCAATGAAATTAGTTTTTAAACAGTTCACAAGTCTAGAGTTTTGATGCAACAAACTGCATTAAAAATAATTGTTTGGGTGATTTATTCATTTGTTTATTTATTTCCCATGATGCACGCTGTACGTGCTATGGAGATGATACTGAAGCTACACTTTTAATATGATGCATACAGTTTAGTAATTCCTTCATTCATCCAACCAATGTGAGTGAATACTTGGTAATACTTTGAAGTATTCTATGAGGTTCATTACTAACTGTAGTGATGGTCTTCTCCGGACACTAGGAGGCAAGGACATCGGTACACATGTGGAATACTGCCTCTGTATATTTGTGTGGACTTATATTCTTTACGATCAAATTATCGTTTTGGTTTTATTTTTTTGTTTTATTTCATTGCATTTTTCCTCCAAACTCAGACACCACATGAATGCGTTCCCACCTCTGCACACGCCCCCTGCTCTTTCCTCTTAGTTTTTTATTATTATTTTTTAATTGTTATGTAATTGCAGCACATAGTCCATTAAATTTTCACTATAAAAACATTTAAAAATCCACTGCTTGCTATTGTTAACTGCAGCCATCTTTAGGCCAGTGTACATTTCAGTATATTCTCACCTCTTGTCTATTTATACTGCCACTTGAATCACTCCATTACCATTTTCATGACCGAAACCAATGCATTTTATGACTTTTTATCTTTGTTCTCGCCTTGATGTTGTCGTATATTACCCCTCCCCCTTTACCCAGCAGCCTCTTCTGTGTCGATGGCATGACATGATATGAACCAAGAATATGTAAAAGACCATTATTATTATTATTATCATATGTGGTGAACTAATACACAAGGTTTCTATATTAGATGAAGGACGTCAGTATTTGTGTCGTTTTAGCGCTTAGAATAAGGTTATGTGCATAGCTCCGTCTACAATATTAACTAATTGGAGCGTTTTTGGTAATATGTTATAATACGGGGATAAAAGGTCAATGAATAATTAATAAATAATGAATAATTAAGTGTTTCAATCTCATTTATCACAGCTCATTATTTTTATGATTATTGGATTTGACTATTTCTCGGATTTTCAGTCTGTGGCATGAAGCGGTTTCAAAGGCCGTGGCTGGAGAGCCGCTGCACGGTCAAATGGCCGCGCAGTTTCAGGGACTGCGGCATTTCCCTCATAGCCCGTTATAGCCTCATGGCTAACCTTAACCCTAACCTTAACCTTAACCTTAACCCTAACCCTAACCCTAACCGCTAAAGGCTGAAGGAGAGGGCGGTTTAGACAGAAAATCATACAAAAATAATAGTTTTTGAGGCTGATGAAAATATACAAGGCCAGTTTAGAATGAGAAAATGTGCTGTCGTCTGGGTCAAGGGAACTGTTTAACAAAATGTCTGTTTTTCTGTTATTGCTCAGTGCATCTTTTTCCCAATGAGACTTTGTGTTTATCCCTCTGAAACGGAGGGTTTAAGCCCCGAGGATGCTCTGGGACAGTTGTCAGCTACAGTTTGTCTCCTGTGAACGTTGGTCAATCTGCTTGTTTTATTTACCAATTCGAACTTTCTTTTGGTTAAATCCACAATTTTGTGCAGCTCTGTGAAGCTTTAGGAAAAATAATAATATAGAGATGTTAGAGTAGCCAAAACATAAGTAAGAACAATGCATGTCTGTTACAAAAAATATTTACTCTTAAGTTAGATAAAGAAAATGAAACTATGATTTATGTCTTATGGTCATCAAAATGGAGTATGAATGTGTTAATATTTTGAAGTACAGTTAAAAACGTTCTTTAAAATGTTACTATTGTTATCAGTGTGTCTACGTATGAACACTTCAAATACAAGTGCCATATTTGACACGCTTTTCTTCAAAAAAACTTTTCAAGGGGCCTGATTTGACACGCTTTTGGTGGAAGGAGAAACCAGAGAAAACTTATGCAAACTCCACATAAAAACACCGTGTCTGGTCCAGTGATAAAGCACTAAACCTTCTTACTGTATCAATCATTGTCCCACCTTTTCCCACTCATCTTACAATTTCATCAGGCCTTAAAACGTACTTTTTGCTCTGACAAAGAGAGCTTTTAATGAGACATAGAGTAACTCCTTTGTGTTTGGGCGACAGGAGCTGGCAGACCTGAGACACGTCCACACGAAGCTGAAGAAGCAGTTCCAGGAGAAGACGGCGGAGTTGGCCCACGCGAACCGACGAGTGGAAGGTCACGAGGCCGAGGTGAAGAAGCTGAGACTCAGAGTGGAGGAGCTGAAGAAGGAGCTGGGGCAAGCGGAGGACGAGGTACAGACCCAGCACAACGCGGGGCGAAAGTAAATCCAGAGTTTAGGTCAACTTTGCACAAGGCTCATAGTCGGGCGGAACAAAGTCTGCGTCCCATTCCCCCATATCCTGTTTGCTCTGTTTCCCAAACATCTGTTCTGGTGTCATTATCCATCCAAATTCTATATCATGTTTCCAATTGTACTCATAATAATCAAGTATAATATTCATTTGCGTTGATGTGTTGAACCAGTGTTTATAGTGAGGTAATTGATGAAAGGCGCTGGCAATAAAACTGCCCCTTAAACTGAACTTGGACTGCTGCTTTTACAGTCACACACCTCATATTTGTAGATATACTTTGTGTCTATGTTGTATGAATTATTTGTGCTTTTTACCTGCGAACGGGTCAAATTTGCTTAATTCTGGCACATTTATGTTGAAGCTGTTGCTGACACGTTGATTATTATGCTCTGTCCTGATTCAAATGAATGAATTAAACCTTGTTGAACCTTCTATAGTGACAACACAGTAGGTCTCTCAGTATAAATGATATGCCTGGATGTCACTTCATCGTCCGTGGTTACAGTAAACGTGCTTGTGTGTGCAGTTGGATGAGGCCCATAACCAGTCGAGGAAGCTGCAGAGGTCGCTGGACGAGCAGGTGGAGCAGACGGAGAACATGCAGGTGCAGCTAGAACATCTACAGTCCAGGTGAGACCATGGCGACACAGCTGCCCCGGGACAAACTGGCTCCTACGGCCCCAACGACCACCGGCCTCTCAAACACTAACATTCATACATGATGTGGGTGTCTTTCCTGACTAGTGACGCACGTTTATATGTTCTTTTTTGAGAATAATGTGGATTCCTTCACTGTCATTAGTCAGTTTACCGGTTTGCTTCTTTTTTTTTTTTTTTTTTTTAACTTGATTTCACTGTTCTTTATGTGTCACTGAATGAAAGCCACTACAAACGCTGTCTATAAGCTAGGGATGTGCCAAAATATTGATATAGCGGGATTTGAGATTTGGTGATACAGTATCGATATCATTGGCTGCTGTATCAATATATATATATCGCCATTTTTCGTATTATTTCCTGAATCGTTTTGTGACCGTGCTGCAATTGTGTTGCTTGTTTAAAGGAAGGGAACTTGTTTATGCAAAACATTTGACATTTTGACTGTTTTGATGATTAAAATTTATGCATTTCATTTTGAGTTTGTGCAGGTCGTGGTTTAACAAAGAAAGACTGTTACTTTGTATTCGGTTCTTTAAGAAAAATAGGGATATATCTTAGAATATCATGAGCAATATATCGATTATCACATGTCTCGCGAGTTGTTAGGGGACCCTGTGATTCCCAGCCCTGCTATAAACCACACTTATTTACAGGTCACGGTGTAAAGTCGCTAACATTAGCCACTTACCTTAACTTGAACTGGTAAAAGATCGACATTTTCCCATCAGAGGCAAAAAGATGAATAATCCAGTAACTTTTCTCCATTAATGTGTAATCCAAGATTAATAATCCATGTGTGAAAATATTAGTCCATAATACTGCAGTGTCATTCACATTTGCTCAGTCTTAATGAGATAAACATTATTATTTGAGTGTCAGCGCACTTTTTTTTAGGTGTTGTATGAGCGCAATTGTGTATTACAATTATAGATTAAAAAGACAAGGCAAATGAATGAAATGTGCCAGTTAACCCGGCAGAATGACTTCGCTCTGTTCGTGGCGGTTAATGGGTTAACCGTAAATGGAGACAAATCTGAAAAATGAACCACCACTTTTTGAGGTGTCGCCTGGAATCCAGAATTCACACGTCTCTGACACTTTACGACCGTGTGAGTCTTGGTCACCGGTTTCATCTGGGCGAGTTGTGATTGACAGGTGGTGTGGTAAGTATGGCTGCTTATGAGGAAAAAGAGAAAGGAAAAAATATCACAGGAGCATAAAGAAAATTGCTGATTTTTATTGAATTGAGAGGAGCAAAAAAAAGCTTTTCATCAGAGTTAGAGAAGTTTGATTTTGTTCTTCTAAATGACTGTCTGAGTTTGGCTTCTGGTGGAGACCAGACTGAGATCTTCTACACCAGAAGCTCCTCCGTGTCCATTACACCTTCAAATATTTACTTTGAACTAGCATGTCGGTTTAACGACTTTAAACCTCCCTCCTTTAACCACAACCTCAATGTGGTGGAGGGGTTTGAGCGCCTGAATGATCTCAGGAGTTATGTTGTCGGGGGCTTCAAGCCCCTGGTAGGGTCTCCCTCGGCAAACAGGTCCTAGGTGACGGGTCGGACCAGGAGTGGTTCAGAAGCTCCTTATGACGAGTGCTACAATGAAGCCAGTTACATCGTCTGGATTAGTGTTACCGATGGGATCAGGAGCTGTGTTCATACCTGAACACAGCTCCTGACTCCTAAGTCAGACCTGTTCCCAGTGCATTTTGGACTCCTCAGGGCTGCTCTGGAATGAGGGCAGGTGGGTGGGGTGTCCTTGCCCCAAGTGGAGGAGTTCAAGTATCTCGGGGTCTTGTTCACGAGTGAGGGAAAGATGGAGCGTGAGATTGACAGGCGGATCGGTGCAGCGGCTGCAGTCGCTCCTCCTGGGCGCCTCCCTCGGGAGGTGTTTCGGGCATGTCCCACCGGGAAGAGGCCCCGGAGAAGACCCAGGACACACTGGAGGGACTATGTCTCTCGGCTGGCCTGGGAACGCCTCGGGATCCCCCCGGAGGAGTTGGAGGAAGTTTCTGGGGAGGGGGAAGTCTGGGAGTTCCTGCTTAGACTGCTGCACCTGCGACCCGGCCCCGGATAAAGCGGAAGAAGGATGGACTTTAAACCCAAATCCAATCCACGTTACAGTCTAAATAACAATTACTTTATTACCTTGTATTTTGGATATAGAATACAAATAGTTGCAGTATTTGCGTACCCTGTATTGGATCATACTTAGTGAGACAAGAGCAAGCTTGCAGTATACTTTTGGTTGGAATTAACTTAATTTACTTTATACATAGTAAACATTACATTTGTGACATTAAAAAGGCTTTGCATGTACTGCAATATTATTTAAAAGTTCATTTAATCCTGACACGAATCCCCTGCCTATAATTTTTACCGACTTGTTTCCAAATCAGCGGTTTCACAAAGCTCCTCTGACAGACACAGCCAGGAGCGCAAGACTTTTATCTGCACAGGCTTTAGAGAAACGCAGAGCCAAAGTCAAAATGTGGAGACAAACCGAGAAATGACACAATATTTAAAGCGTGACAGAGCTGCGTGTACCTGTCACTGCAGCCGCGCATTTGTGAGTGACAGGGCAGGGATCCTCCTCGTTTAAAGGACACACATGAGGCAAAACTGAACTTTTAACCACAGCGTTCATTGTATTTAGCTCCATTCATGCTTGTCTGATGAATCCTGTTTAGTAAGTTCTCTGAGCCAACGAAAACACTTGGTCAAAGCATTCACACTTATCGCTGTTATTTGGTCCTAAATTGAGCTCATTTTTGTTCTGATTTTCCTTTTTTTGGTCCCGTTCTATTCCTTGTTCTGTCTTGGTCTAGTTTAGTCTTGGGTTTAGTTCCATTTTTGATGTGATTAATGTGCAAACTATATATATAACTATATATATAACTATAACTATAACTATATATATATTTAGCTCAGCATTCAACACCATCATCCCCTCCAAACTGATTACCAAACTCATTGGCCTGGGTATCGATGCTTCCCTCTGCAACTGGGTTCTGGACTTTCTAACCAACAGACCCCTGTTTGTTAAGCTGGAAAACCACACCTCCTCTACACTCATCCTGAACACCGGTGTCCCACAGGGCTGTGTGCTGAGTCCTCTCCTCTACTCCCTCTTCACCCACGACTGCACACCTGTACATGGTTCTAACACCATTGTCAAGTTTGCAGACGACACAACGGTGGTTGGCCTCATCAGCAACAACGATGAGACGGCGTATAGAGAAGAGGTTCAGCATCTGGCAGAGTGGTGCGCCGCCAACAACCTGGCTCTCAATACCAAGAAGACCAAAGAGCTCATCGTGGACTTCAGGAAGAAGAGTGGCACACACACCCCCATCCTTATCGACGGGACGGAGGTCGAGCGTGTCACCAGCTTCAAGTTCCTGGGTGTCCACATCTCCGAGGATCTCTCTTGGTCTCTCAACACCTCAACCCTGGTCAAGAAGGCACACCAGCGTCTCTTCTTCCTGAGCAGGTTGAAGAAGGCCCACCTGTCTCCTCTGATCTTGGTGAACTTTTACCGCTGCACCATCGAGAGCATCCTTACCAACTGTGTCTCAGTATGGTATGGCAGCTGCTCTGATGCGGACCGGAAGTCACTCCAGAGGGTGGTGAAAACCGCCCAACGCAACACAGGTTCCTCACTCCCCTCCATTGAGACTGTCCAGAGCAAGAGGTGCCTGCGGAGGGCGCGCAGCATCGTCAGAGACAGCTCTCACCCCAGCCACCAACTGTTTGCCCTCCTCCCCTCCGGGAGGCGCTACAGGGTGCTCCGTTCCCGGACCAGTAGGTTCAGGAAAAGCTTCCTCCCTGCAGCGGTCATCCTGCTGAACTCTCTACCTCAATGTCCCCCCCCCCCCCACACACACACACAGACATGCACATACAGAGACCGTAGACTGCCACACACACACACAGTGATTGTGCCCCCTACTGTACATTCTGTATTTATTCACTGATTCACTTTACATACTCTGCACTTTTAACTGCTGTTTTGCACTTCTGGTTGATGCTAACTGCATTTCGTTGTCTTAGTACCTGTACTCTGTGCAATGACAATAAAGTTGAATCTAATCTAATCTAATATATATATATATATATATATATATATATATATATATATATATATATATATATATATATATATATATATATATATATATATATATATATAATGAGATAGAGATTTTATTTATTTATTTTTTTAAATCCAGTTTGGTGTTTGCAAATTAAACAATCAGTCCTTATTTTGTATGTACAAAAAGCACCAGCACTTCCTGGATTGGCAACAGAATATGTCAAGATGTGAGAGCAGACGATTTGAACTCTCAAGAGGAAGATCTGTCTAAATATAGAGCATTAAAACCTGCACAAGTTAAAGAAAACATTATTATTACTAACTTGATTCAAATGAAATCAAATGTATCTTGAAGTGACATTAGAATCATGTTGACAGGTGGTGTTTTGTTTTCAGAATAGACAAGGCAGAACTGACTCCATTTTGCTTAAATAACTTCACAAAGTTGTTCTCAGGCCTAAAACTTAAGTTCAAGAAAGATCAATATCCATCGGCTTTTTCACTCAGTGTTGAATTAATATGGATCAGAGTGAAATGAGATCATCATCACCAAAGGACCCACGACTCTGCTTCTCATCTCAGTTTAGAATAAGAGTTTGTAAGGACCAAAAAGCGAACACTATCTTGTAACTTTATTTCTTTTCTTTATTTCTAATGAGCCACCGTGACCCAGTAGTTCCCGTAATCAGTGAAGTTTGTCCAAGTTGAAGTCACACAGTTGGATATTGATCGATGGGGCACATTGGGCACACATAGGCGTGGAGCTCTTTGACCCAGAAGAAAAGCACCTTTGCTGGGTCACAGGGCGCCGCTGCTGACCGGACACATTGCTGTTACTTTGTCTTAACTTTGCTCTGTCAAAGGTCCCATATTCTGCCAAAACCTACATTTCCACCTTGAAATAATGCCTTGAAAAACATTTTTACACATTTTCTACTAAGACTTGGGATATCTAAAGTGATAATATTGCAATTGTTGTTTTCAGACTCTTGGTAAATTTGAATATTGCGCGTCTGTGTCGTAAAATACTTCTAAAAAGCTGCAAATGAGATTATTCAAATGAAAACGATAAAAAACTTGCAATGCCATTTCCCAAACAAGTGTATAAAGTAATATTTCTGCCCATTTCCATATTATCTGCTGGATACTGTCTTCGGGAAACTCTACTAAAACTAAAGAAAGAATGGAGGTATTCATTTTAAGCCATATCGGCCACGACTTGGCTCACATTTACACAGATCTGACCTGTGACGAGCAGGTGGAAGATATTCAACCAGAAAAGTTACATAGTGCACCTTTAAATGTCCAAACACAAGTCTCAGTTTCACAATTCTAGTTTTGCCTTCGTTGTTCATTAATAGACGTGTTCATGTTGTTCCTTCATCATTTCATTCATCTTGTTTACGAGGCTTCAATCTTCTCTGCTCCTGCTTTGAGCCTCGTTTCAATTTTCCCAGATGTATGACCTCATAGACAGAGGTCAGAGATCATCAGTGTCATTTTGAAGTCCATAAATCATTGGCTGTCTCTTTCTGAGCATTTCCGTCGCCGGGCAAGTATTATTGCAATTGTTGGCGTGCCAGTAGATGGAGCGCCAACAATAAATCCTGAAGAGGGAACGCTTTACTGTTAGAAAATAATGTGTGGTTTTCAATAGGTTCTAGTAGTTTTTAAATCTTTGTAACTCGTCTCTAGCTCTCACAAACCATCGTTAAAGGTCCCATAACATGCAAAATCGACTTTTCAGAGCTTTCAACCTTCTTACATTGCTATTTGTGCTTCATATATGTTCCCAGAGTGTTTTTTTGATTGATTCCCGCAGTGTTTAGCTATATCACAGACTATCTCCTTTCCACGAATCTCCAAACTGACGGGGGGTGTTCACAGGCACGCGTCATCATCCCCCCTCACGCCTCCCCAGCCTCCCCCTATCAAACCAAGCCGTCTGCATTTCCGGGTTGGTGAGGGGGTCCAAGGTCTGGGTGGTATTTCTTAACTATTATGTTAAGGGTGTTGCCCAACCCTTATTATTATCAATTATACACTTAGGATAGACTACGAAACGTGAAAAAAGCATGTTATGGCACCTTTAATATTCACACGCATTCATTTTCAGACTTGTGTACAGCTTTAAAACGGCTTTTTTCAGACGATGACGTGAAACTGGGGTGGACCGTCCACGCTCAGCCAATCAGAGCCGGGTTGATGACAGATTAAATGCTTATAATTAGCTGCAGACAATGCGCAGTGGTCTCATTTTTGTCACAAAGTGCTGCTTTTACAAGATGCTCTTTGAGGGAAAACACTAAATTGACTCAAAAAAGTCTGGTACCCCAGTTTTAAAGAACTAAGTAACATTTTCACCTTTTAAACATCCCTGTGATGTTAAATATATATTTTTGGGACGTGTCTGTCGTTGGTCCCTGTATTTTCACAAGTGACTTAGTTCTAAAACAATGTAACAACATGTTTAAAGGTCAATAACGATAGAAATAAGCCATAATATGTATCCTAACTTTTAGTCATGCATCCTCGTCATCAATGGAACCACAATAAGTCATCATTATTAATATTTTCTGTGTTTTTCAGACTGAGGAGGCAGCAGCAGAGTCCGGGACTTTTTGGCAAAATTCGTCGCTTTGGCTCCGAAAATCCCGACGGTCCGTCCAGTGACTTAGACGAAGAAGAGGAGGACCTGCCTCTTCAGAAACCATAACGTTTAACCACCTTTCTACACTATATAGAACCACTTTTATTACATTACAAACGCTTTGATGTCCTGAATCAATCCACTTTGAGGATTTAGACTGAAAAAAACTGTGGATTTTGTGGTTTTTAAGTAAGTGAATGAACACTTCAAGACTGAATTTTCCTTACTGGACTTTTAAATGAACTTTGTTGAATCTGAAGACATTTATTATGATATATATTGATTGATATTACATTGTACTCATCTTTACCTCATGTTGTCATACGTTTGAAAGATGCTACTGTTTTCACCAGAATGATGCCAGTATTGAATTTTTATACCACTCTGCCAAGCTTTTTCAATTCAATACTGCCTCTTATATATGCAATTTTAGCAGCCTTTTAGTCATTTTAATTGAATCAGATTTATTTGTGGACTTTTCTTTATTTTGGTCCATACATTTGAACAACCTAAAGAGCAAAATTAACACATTTTAAACAGAAAGAAAAACTGTTTCCATGTTTCCTGGTTGATTTTGACTGAAAGTGTTGGAAACAAGCTACATTTCTTTGCAGACAATGTTACACAGGATAAGAGGTGATCATAAGATAAATGTACTGTATGTATAATAATGTTAAATTAATGATTATTTGCTGCTTGATTCGTATTGTCCAAGCGACATCCCATTTCTGAAGTATATTCCGATTGAAAAGCAATAAATCTTTCATGCGTCGTCCATCACTCTAAGGCTGAACAACGGGACCAAAACATTTGTACTGAACTGAATCTGTTATTTATGTTTAGTTTTTATAAAATAGCTGTATCTCTGTGTTTTTGTATTCAACTGTACATGATAAATAAACCTGCTTTACTGTGATTGACTCAAATCATTCTTCAGTTTTAGTAGTTTTAGTCGACGAAAATCAACTAAATCCATTTACTTTGTTTTGGTTTGTGACTTTGAAAATCTGTTAATTGTGTTCATGTTTAACTTGGATCTAGTCTCTAATTCATTTATGTTTAATTTGTGTTATTTGACAAGAAAATGTGTCAGTTTAGTATTGAATATTGCCACTGTTTTTTGTCATTATGATAACTTTTTGTTTAGTTTTAAGTCAGCAAAAGTAACATAACACTGACTAAAACTATATATGACAGCAGCATTTTAGTGGCCAAATGTATAAATATGAATAAATTGTGTTGCAACTCTTTGCAACACACTTTCTTGACAGTAATTGCACATGAATATGATGGTATTGCACATGGTTAATTCAGTATTGCACATGAATATGACGGTATTGCACATGGTTAAATCAGTATTGCACATGAATATGACGGTATTGCACATGGTTAATTCAGTATTGCACATGAATATGATGGTATTGCACATGGTTAATTCAGTATTGCACATGGTTAATTCAGTATTGCACATGAATATGACGGTATTGCACATGGTTAATTCAGTATTGCACATGAATATGACGGTATTGCACATGGTTAATTCAGTATTGCACATGAATATGACGGTATTGCACATGGTTAATTCAGTATTGCACATGAATATGACGGTATTGCACATGGTTAAATCAGTATTGCACATGAATATGACGGTATTGCACATGGTTAATTCAGTATTGCACATGAATATGACGGTATTGCACATGGTTAAATCAGTATTGCACATGAATATGATGGTAT